>NW_024467138.1:600000-962500 GCF_000820605.1 Sporothrix brasiliensis 5110 | reverse complement strand
CTATCTTGGCACGTCATACATTACTGTGGGAAATTTCATTATTTCTTTTTTGATATGTCGTCCCGAGAGTATTGGTCAAAGTATCCTGGCTACAAGTTTGTAGTTGGCTTTCTGTAAAAAATCAATTCGTGGTTGTGGCAGTCTGACAGACGAATGTTGGCTATTTAGACAGAGCAACCGAATATTGCAAGAGTTAACATTCAATACAAAAAGTCACTGACGCCATGCGTATTGAATATCATCTGTAGTTTGGCTATTTCGGTCTTGTACACACACTTTTGCTCAGCTGCTCTTCCTCAATACAACTTATTGGCAAACAAGAAAAATACAATAATAAAATAATACAGGAACAGGGAGGAAGAAGGATGAAAATGGACAACCGCCAAACAAGACCTAAAGGAAATTATGTGGAATGAAACGTAGTCTGGCTTCTCCTCCCGATGCACGTTATTAAGATGTTGGTTCTTTTGCTATTTCCTCTTCTGTACAGTCACCTGCCGATACCAGCACCTATTCTTCGGCTATCGGTGTTGGCTCTGCAGCGACCTCAGTCTCGGTATCAGCTTTGGCCTCTTCCGCCTCGGCCTTGGTTGCTTCATCCTTCTCCTGGGCTTTGTCAGTAGTCTCCTTGCCCTCGGGCGTGGCAGCTTCCGGCGTTTCCTCGGTGGCGTTGGGGGTATCCTCCGGGACAGGCTCAGTCTCAGCTGCTGTTGACTCTTCTTTAGTGGCGACAGGAGCAGTACCCTCGGTCGGCTTCACGTCCTTGGCACTTTCGTCTTCGACAGTCGAGGTGACGTCCTCTGTCGCTGTCTCGGAAGCTGCTGGGACGCCAGTTGATTCTTCCTTGGGAGGCTTCTCCGCAGCCGCCGCTGCACCACCTGTGGCTTCTGCCAGCTCGCCCGCTACAATGACTGTGACCGGTTCGGCAGGTTCTTTCTCATTTGTAGGTGGTTGTGCTCCTTCTTCAGCGGGCTCTGCACTCAGCTCGGTCTGTTCTGTCTCGGTGCTATCTGTCGTAGACGCTTCGGCCGTGCTTGCTGGCTCTTGCTCAGGCGGTGTGTCCGTTGCAGACTTGTGCTGGTCGTGTTCCACGATAATGGGCACCGAAGTTGTCGAGGCGTCTGCACCTGTACCGGCTCCACTGCCGTCCGTCTTTGCCTCATCCGCCGGAACTTCTTGCTCGGTGACCGTCGGCGGCGTCGTCGAGTGAGAGGATGAGCGAGCCAGTACGGGTGCCAAGTGGGCATTTTTAAGGATGGAGATGGGCCGGCCCGCGGCACCAGGTGCAGCATTTGCGCCGTCCTCATCTTGCTCCAGAACGGTGGTCACGGCGCTGCCAGTGGACGGGCTGCTGCGAATGTGTCGCCGCGTATTGGTGCGGCCAACCGCGTGCAGGTGTTCGCTGTCGCTACCTAGTAGGTCCGCCGCAAGACCTGTGCCACTGCTCGAGGCAGAGCCGGCGGCAACCGGTCCAGAGTCTGACCGGTACGCCGAACGATCGCCAGCCGCACCTCCGGATGCCGGGTTCATGGCAAGGCTCTTCTTGTCAGCGATGGACGACATCGGGATGAGGCCCGGTGCCACATTCTCGGAGGGGGCAGTGCTGCTCTCATTTGTTGAAGGCTCTGCGGGCACACTGCTGCTCGACACCGCCACGGACGGTGTGACGTCCAGACCCTCAGCCTCAGGTGGCAGCTTGTAATTCTCGGCGGGTAGCAGGTCGTACATGTCGCAGACAGTTTTGAAAAAGACGTAGAGGCCAGTCTGGCCCTCGACAGACCAGAAGACGCCACGGTGCTGGAACCAGGCGTGGGCAAAGATGCGGTGGAGACGACGGAACACGTTGATCAGGTTCTTAACGGCCGCATTCTTGTCGTGTGGATCGGCAAAGACGAAGCGGCTGGGGAAAATCTTGGGGTTGGTGACGACATTTGCGGCCCAGTCGAGGGTGTGGCAGCAGTAGTCGATGGCGCAGCAGGAGCGCGGCTGCTCGTGGACGGCGCACAAAAACTGCCACTCTGACGCACGCATCTCGGGGCAGGTGGTGGCACTGCAGGGCGGCGTGTCAAAGAGAAACCCGACAATAAGGCTGTTGCACTGCGCAATCAGAAAACGGCAGAGCTCGTATAGCCAGAGCGTGCGGTCGGTGCCGGCGGGCGCCTGGGCGAGGATGTGGGCTGTCTCGCGGGAAATGGGAATGGTATTGTTGGCAGTGTGGTGGTAATGGAGGGCAGCGAGGTGTTCCTGGAGCTGGAACGCCGAGTCGAGCTGGCGATGTTAGTCGATGCTGTTGCGACTTTTTTTTTGTTTTCAGAGAAAAGTTCACAGCAAGCTCACCTCATTAAGCGGGACAAGCGGCGGCCCTGCGGCGAAATCTGCAGCCCGGGTGCCTGGGTGAATACGGCGCTTGGAGTTGGCATCGAGGATCGTCTGCTCCATTTGCTGCTCCATTTGCTGTTGAGCCAAAGTTGCGCCCGAGGCTGCCGGCGATTTGGGACCGATCTGGATCTCGGCGGCCGGGGGAGGGCTGGGTAGCCGAGGCGAGCTCGGCGGGAGCGCCATATCTGGAGAGGTATTTTATATTTCAGGAGGTTGTGAGGCACTTTCGGTGGCAGCCTCCCTCTTCATCACAAAATGGTTTCCGGTTCGGTTATTGATCCTTGTTTTGTGTCTCGTGTCGAGGCGGCTGTCAAATTGTCAGGATGCAAGAAATGTTGTGGCGGGTCCAATACGCAATGTATGCTCAGTGACACAGGTTAGAGGCCACAGCTTGGATGCGAAGTCGTGTGCGCGAGTGTCCTGTGCGGGGTCTTGTGTCGTGGTGAGATATGAAGAGTGACGATGCTGGAAGCTATGCAAGCGCTGGCGATGTTTTTCTGTTTGCAGATGCCCGATGTGAATCCTGTTTGTTTCTGTGCCTACCTCCCGTCGCTCCTGCCTTACCGCCTTGCAGAGCTATCCAGGGGTTGGTTTGGTAACCCCGGGCGCTGCAGTTGCTGATTGGCTGATGCTCAAGGAGCTCTTTCTCCGCTATGACTAATCAGGTAAGCCCTCCCGAGCGAGGCGTCGTGTGCTGTAATTGAGGCGGTTGCGGGGCCTGGCAGCACTAATTGATGTGCATCAACTTCTGCAAGGCGATGTCATCGCGGCGACAAAGGGCGTAGAGGTCAAAAAGTATTTTCCACTGTAAGTTGTGCCTGCCACTCCTACAAACTCAACACCTTTGCTGAAATATTTTATTCCGTGTCAATAAGCGTCAGGGAATAACCAGACGCAAGCATCTACAGGAAATATGGACTCCGACGACGACCTGCCGCCTGTTCTCGTCGACACGGCCGTCGGAGCGGACGAGAACGACGCAGAGCATGGGCCCAAAGTGCCTTTGACGATCGTGACGGGTGGGTTCTGACGCAGTGGCTATTGTGAGATGTATAGCTTGAGCCTGACCTCTGACCCATCTAGGATATCTGGGGGCGGGCAAGACAACGCTGTTGAACTACATCTTGACAGCAGAACATGGCAAGAAGATTGCTGTAATTATGAACGGTGAGTTTGAAACGTGGTCTGGCTTCTCCGGCTTTAAAATATTTTCGGATGTATCGTTTAAAGCTTGAGATGAAATACTAATTGTTGTGATGGTAGAATTTGGGGACTGTGAGTCTCGGTCATGGTTGGGACGCGCCTCGGTGTTAGAGTAAAATCAAACAGCTGACGCCACGCAGCTTTGGACATTGAAAAGTCCTTGACAATAAACAGAAACGGCGAGTCCGTCGAAGAGTGGCTGGACGTTGGTAACGGCTGTATTTGCTGCTCAGTCAAGTGCGTCCTGCCTTCGCTACTCTGGATCTCAATTTTCGTTTGCTGACCTCACAGAGACACCGGTGTCAACGCTATTGAATCGCTAATGGCCAAGAAGGGCAAGTTCGATTACATCCTGCTCGAGACGACTGGCCTTGCCGATCCGGGAAACCTGGCACCGCTCTTCTGGATGGACGACGGCCTCGGCAGCTCGCTGTTCCTGGACGGCATTGTCACGCTGGTCGATGCCAAGAACATTTTGCGGAATCTTGATGAGCCCGAGGGCACTGATCAGACGGAGGACCACAACCATGCAGTTGAGCACGGGCCACTGATGACGACGGCACACGTCCAAATCTCCCACGCCGATGTAATTGTTATCAACAAGTCGGATCTCGTCGATGCGGACGAGCTGGCCCGCGTCAAGGCGCGCATCGAGTCGATCAACGGCCTGGCGCGCATTCACGTCACGTCCCAGAGCGCCGTACCACAGCTCGAGGGCGTCCTTCTTGACCTGCACGCGTACGAAACGGCTGAGGCGGTCGAGCGTGCTGTGCACCAAAACCACCACAGCCATTTGGACCCGGTACGTTGACACGCCCTCCCATTTACCTCTTCTGCACACGTCCCGGCCCAATGCGCGCACTGACACCCAAAATAAAGTCAATATCGACAAAAGCTATCGACCTCGGCGTCCTTGATGCGGCACAGGTTGCCAAGGTCGACGAGTGGCTGCGGTCGGTGTTGTGGGAGAGCCAACTGCCCGATCCTGCTGGCGGGCCAAAACAGGGCGGTCGCAACGACCCGATCAGCTTCGAGATACACCGCACCAAGGGCCGTCTCGTGCTCAACAACGGCTCGGACAAGGTTGTCCAGGGCGTTCGGGAGCTATTTGAGATTTTCGACGCTCCGGCACCCTCACTCGCGGAAGAAGCAGCAGGCCAGTCAACCGCCGCGCCCGAGTCGAGCAAGCTGATATTTATTGGGCGGAGGCTTGACCGGTTCGACTTTGAAAAGAGCATATTGAGTGCCATACGGATATAGACACGGCATGTCAATGCATGGTTTTGTCAACGGCAGTAAATATCAAATGAAACCCGTTAAATGCATATCACAAATTGAAACGTTAATTGGTGGTGGTGAGATTGTTGTATGTGGAAGCGAATCTGACTCATCTCAAGCTTAAAGGTGAGGTTGCAGTCTACTGTGAAATAAATCAAAAGAAAATAACCCTTATCTACGGGAACAAAGCCGGAACACCTTCGACATGACAATGCAGCTGTCACTTGTTTTAAACTGCACGTGTGAGGCTGAGATGCAGGGGAGAGCTGGATCTTTCGCGTAATTTGGCAATTAAAAAAGATGCAAAATTAAACATAAAACTCTAAAAAGAAGGTAGAGGAGGTGCGCACGGGCCATTTGTGTCGCAGCTTTACATCGCTTAGAGAAATATCCATGTATCGAACAGCTGAGTCCACGCGCGCTAATCAACAAAGACATATAGTTTTGTGGGGCTTTGATCATGATTGGTCTTTGTTGGTTGGCTAGTTTTCGCACAGCGAACCTCCTTCGTTTCTTTTCGAGGAATCTCCGACGCCACACTACCGCAGGACCTCACAACACACGACCACGAGCTTCTATCTGCACGCCATCTTCTCGCCCGACCCCACAGTCCTTTTGACTTCTCGTCCAACGTGTCGCTGTGCACGGTGCACGTCAATAGTTGTTACCTTGTAGCATTAGCGCGACGTTCGTATTGTTCTTCGCTCCCTTGCATCATCACGAACTCGGCCTCGCTGTTAGGACGACAAACCATCAACACCCAAGCCCTCGAGCTGACCACCGAGTCGCATCGACGACCATCGACGACCTTGGACGACCATTGACGACCCAAGGCGACCTAACCAGCACAGACGCTGCGAACATAGACGTCTTTCGACCCGCTGCCCAGTATGAATCGACCAGGTATGAACGACCATTGCGCCCGATAGTTAAAGAGAAGCGCAGGGAAGGGAGGTGAAGTTGGCAGACAGGCACGGCTTTCGAAAAATAGGCACACGGCCCCCTGGAAGAACAAATGAAACGGCTTTGTTGCCGGAACGGCAGGGGTGCTCAGCATGCTGTTGCGCTTCTTCTCGATGCGCGCAAGCCGTCTCAAGCCTTTTGATCATGGTCGCGGTGGTACATTTTGGCGGATGGGGGGCCACGAGTATCGACACGGCATGGCCGTTGCGATCACTGGCCCCATAACCTCTGCCCGTGTTGTTCTGCTGCTGCCGTTACTCCTTTGCGCTCTGCTGTGTCTCTTAAACGGACCGTGGCTGTTATCCCAGCTTCGATCCCCAAAACGTTCGTCTTTGCCTGTCCGGGTCGATCGCGCTAACAACTTTTCGCAGGAGGCGCTCCTCATTCCCTCCGGGGCTTACCTAACGGCTTCAATACCCAACAACAGCAGCCACAGCAGGCACGGTCCGTGTCCAGTCGACTACCCAACGGCAAGATGGGTAAGCACGAGAAAAAGCGAAGCAGATGGGAGACCGGTCTAGCGGGACGGCTGGCAAACGACAACTAACAGGCGTGTTTGCAGGTAACAACAATGTGTCAGGCTGGACGTTCGGCTCCGGCGTTCCACTCGCAGGCTCGGGCGCCGGTGGCCTGCAGAACCAGGCCCGGCCGCAGCAACTGGGCGGCAATATCAGCTTTGCCCAGAGCTTGGGCGGGTCACAACCGGCCACGCCTCTGGATCCTTCGTATGTTTTCTAGTTTTGTGTTACTTGTCCAGCGGTCCATTTTTGGTTTTGGTTCCTTTTTACGGTCGTTTGTGTTGCTTTTATTTTGCCGCCTCATCTTAGTCTCACTTTCCTCTCACCTTAAAGACTGCCCATCTGCCATTCAACTCCACTCTATTCCCTTCTCCAGCCTCGCCACTTCATTGCACTTGGTCACACTTCATATTGCCCGACCTTTGCAGTTACTTCTCCTCTTTCATGTTTATGAACAGTCTCCATTTGCCCCTTTTGCCTCTGTCTTCCATTCGCAATGCCTCACTTCGTTTCACCGCCCGCGTCAAAAATGTGCATCCTGGAGCCAGAGACATTTTCTGGACCAGTTCGACTGCAGAGGCCTTGCAGATCTCCTGCACGACGAGTAGCAAACTCGTCCACGTTGAAGAGCATGGCGTACGCTGCGGCTGTCAAGCGGTACATCCCATCCCAGAAGCATTTCCTCTCATTGTAGCTCCTGTCAGGGAGTTTGTCTCGACACCTTGAAACCTCATGCCATTTTTTGTTTTCTGTTTCCTACCTTTCGCCTTGCTGTTCGCTGTCTGCTTATCGTTGTTCACCTGCTAACCATTTCATAGGGAGTTCCCCTCGCTGTCAAATAACACGCAACTAGCAAACGCTGGCCAAGCATCGTTATGGTCCACGGCCGGCGCACGAAACATTGGCAGCCAGTCGATACAACGGGGCGCCAACACGCCCTTGTCGTCGCAGCAAGGCCAGCAGCAGGAGGACATGTTTGGTGCGTCCACACGACTGCCGTCCAACCAAGGCTCCTTCCGCTTCGGCAGCCAGGCCGCCAATATTGGCCAGGCCAGCATCGGTCAGGCGAGTATCGGCCAGAATGCACAATCATCACAGCCGGGCGCCATCGACGATTTCCCACCACTGAACCGGTCCGCCACCACAGGCGAGATTGGTCAGGACCGCACGGCGAGCCTGATGTCCAGTCTCGGTTACAGCGGCGCCCAGACGTCGGCAACTTCACCCGCGGCACCAGGAGGTGCAGCAGCAGTCGGCGCCCGCAGCATAGGCAACGGCCTGCTCAACGCCCTGTCGGCCAACTCGGGATCGCGAGTCGCCAGCGGTGGTAGCGAGGTGCGGTCACCAGTCGGTACACGACCGCAGGAGACAAGAAGCCTGGCAGCGGAGGAGGAGGCGGCGGCACGACAGAAGATGGACAGCGATGCTGCGTCCGCTTCTGCTGCTGCTGCGACGGCGGCGGCAAGTGCGACGCAGTCGCCAATAGGAGGACAGGCTGGCGGGCCGGTGCGCGGTGCCGACGGGCGCAGCTCGATTGGTACGATGGGCGGCGGCGATGGAGCTCCTTCTGGCAAGCTGCGGGAGGAGAGCGAAACAGCAATCCACGCCAGCCAAGATCCCCTGGCCGGCACGGCACCCATCGACCGGTGGGGCATGAAGGGCCTGCGGTCCTTGCTGAACAATCCAGAGTACAGCGCCATGATCTCGGGGTACGGGCTGGACCTGAACGCGCTTGGTGTGGATCTGAACACGAACGAGTGAGTACTATCGTTACCTTCTTTTTTTTACTTCCCGGATTGAATTCCATGCCTAACAGAACAGCCTCTTGTCCACGCAAACGTACTCGCTGTTTGACGGCGCGGCACCGCGACCCGCCATGCCCAAGTTCCGCCTGCCCGAGTGCTATAAGGTGTCCAACGTTGGCCCGATCGAGAGCAAGATTGCGAGCTTTAACGAGGAGACTCTGATGTGGATCTTTTACTCGTGTCCAAACGACATCAAGCAGCAACTTGCTGCCATTGAACTGTAAGTCCTGGGAGAATCGAAAACAAAACGCGCCGTTGTGCTAGTATAAACACTGACACTCTCAGGAACAACCGCAATTGGCGATGGCACAAGCGGCAGCAGGTCTGGCTTACCAAAGACGACCTGATGATGCCGCAGGTCCTTAGCATGAACCACGAGCGTGGCTTCTACATTGTGTGGGACGTGTCGACCTGGCGCAAGGAGCGGACAACGAGGGAAATTACTCTCAACTATGGCGACCTGGACAATGCCCCGGTTGCCGCAGGAGGCGCCGTCTAAGCAAGGCCCATTATGGATAACCGGGGAAGGAAAAGGACAGAGGAACGCAGGGGTTCATTGCTTTTTTTTTGGGTCCGGTTTTATCATTAGGAAATGAGTGGGGGAGCCGCTCACCTGGTGCCGTTATTCTGCTCCGCGTGCTCTCTTATAATTTTATCATCGCCTGGTCGTGCGTTCGTGTGTACTTTCGGCTGAACTTGGGACTGCTATTTTAACTTGTTCTCTTTTATCTTTTTTTATGATCACATGTTGAGTTCTACGTGTCCTCCCATGGTTATCTTACTGTTTTCTTTTGTCTCTTCCGGGTTCCTCTATGGTTCTGTTAAGGTCCTGAACAAACACGACTTTCTCTCGCCGGAATAATACCGAGTCTTTGCATTATTAGTACTTGCATACGTGATCCAGAGCGTCTCGTTTTTATTTCCAAATGGGTTAAAATTCAACGGTGAAGTGGGACTTCAAAGGTTATTTTATCTAGCCTTCAAGCTGCAAAAGGAGAATAATACGTATATGTGCGTAAAGAGAATGAGAAGCACAATAGGTATTGAGCTACTTTGTTTGTGAAACGCTTTATAATGTCTGGGGTGCTCGTGACACCTAAGATAAGGGACAGGGGACAAGATAGAATGTATAAAGATGTCCTAAGTAAAAAAAGAGGCGTGAAGAGAAGAGGGGCAGAAGAGAAAGCATTTTGACAGTCTCGCACATTGTAGAAATGATGGATGGGAGGGGGACGATATGAGAGAGACATCGACGAAATGGATCAGAGCGGCAGACTGGTGATGATGATGCGATTGAAAAAGAGAAATGAAAAAAAAAGCAAAGAAGACAATAGCCGAGACAATGGACAAAGCCAAGAGGCATACGAGATAACCTCGACTTCATGCCCGCACACTGCCAGGCAGCAAAATAGAACGTAACGGAAACAAACCAGAAAATCCACACGATGTCTTTTGAGCCATCTCCAAATAGCCCCCAATTCCATGTCCTGTACAATGATTTATGCCGTGTCCGACCCCATTTCTCCCCTCTCCTTCCAAGCAACCCCTGGTCTCCTGTTTCGAACGGTGTATCCATCTTCTACCGCGAAGAAGGTGGTAACAGGAGTGCCCTCGGCTCCAAAAAAAAAAGAGAACAAGAATAAAACTAGTGGGGAAATGCACCCACCCCCTTCGGTTGACCTCATTTTCATATCCATTTAGTGCCAAGTACCGTTGCCGCCCATAAAGCCTTCCTCCAGAGTCCGCTCCTCTAGGTTGCGAATAAAGTCGCGGTTGCTGCCGCCACGGCCTGAGTTGCCACTGCCGCTCATACCTCCACCGGCCATGCCACCGGCACCCACCTCACCGCCGGCGCCCATGCCGCTCGGACCAGGTCCCATCTGCGTGGTACGGCTGCCGCGGCGGACCGGCCGGCCGGACTGGTCCAAACCCATGCCGTCTGATGGCGGCGGGTAGTAGGCCGGGCTCGGCTGCAGGCGAATGGGCTGCGTCGGGTCAAGGTGGCTGGCAACTCGCTGGATCGCCGCCGGAATGCCGCTCATCTGCTGCTCCATTGTCGACGCGCGCTGCCTAGAGCGTGCCCCCGCAGCGTTTGGCTGCTGCTGCTGCTGCTGCTGGTACGGGTTCTGAGGTGCGCCTCCCATGGACGACCCGTAGCCGCCGGCCGAGGCTATTTGTGGCGGGCCTTGTTGTACCATGCCCATGCCGGCGTACGGGTTCTGGGGTGCCCCGGCGTATGGCGGCGGCTGGGGTTGTGCTTGGACGTGGCTGTTGCTGGGTGCGTACATGTTGCCGGTGTTGTAGAGAGGGAGGCCGGGCTGGCCATGTTGGACCTGGGGCGCCGGCGGTTGTTGCTGCTGTTGTTGTTGTTGCTGGTATGAGTTGGCGCTCATCGCGTAGGCGTTCTGGGCAGCGGTGTTTGCCTGTGCCTGCGCAGCCTGGGCCCGCTGCTTGCTGATGGCCTCGGCTTGCTGCTGCTGTTGTGTGCCGGGAGCCGGTGACCGGTTCAGGGAGCTCGACTTCAGGTTCATGGGCGGGACGAAGGGGCCGGTGAATTTCTGCTGTGTAATGAAGGGATGTAGCTTCGCTTGCTGTGGCGACCATCGCTCCAGAGGGTTGATCGTCAGGAGGCCCCGGACAAAGTCAATGAACGCAACGCGGTTGTTCATTTCTGGAGTCGGCGTTAGTAGGAAGCATGGGAAATGGGAAAGAAAATACTGTGAGTGAAAAAAAATAAAATAAAAAACACGAACCTCTGTCGATCTCGCTCTGCTTCATGTTCTTCCGTGGCATAGGGTACGTCTTGATGATCTCGGGAAGCGTCGTGGCTTGGAAGTAGCGCTTGCTAGGTTGCTCTTTGGTGCCATGCTCCCGTGAGTATTGCTCCATCGACTTGAGCTGATAGGTGCGACGGCCAAACTCGTCGGCGCGCCGCTCGAAAAACTCGCCGGCCTGCTTGCCCATCTCGATCATCCAGTTTGGCGGGTTGCCAAGCATCTCGACAATGCGCATAACCTGGTTGTACTCAGACGAGCCCGGGAACAGGGGCAGACCGAGGAACAGCTCGACGACGATACAGCCGAGCGACCACATGTCAATAGCTGAGGAGTATGGTAGGCCCAGCAGGACCTCGGGTGAGCGGTAGAAGCGCGACTGGATATACGTGTAAACCGTCTGGCGTTCGTCGCAGGCGGAGCCGAAATCGATGATCTTGATGATGGGACTTTCGAGGTTCTTAAGCAAAATATTCTCCGGCTTCAGATCGCAATGGATGAGGCGAGCCTTGTTGAGCAGGGCAAGGCCGTTAAGGAGCTGCTGCGCGAAGACGCGCACGAGCGTTGTGCTGAGACCGCGGAACTGGTTCTGCTTGATCAGCTCGTACAGGTTGACGCTCAGGAGCTCAAACACGAGACAAAGATGCTGCCGGTGGATGAATGTGTCTTTCAGGCGGAGGAGATGGTGGTCGTCGTTTTTGTCGAGCTTCGTGTTGAGCTGAAGCGCGACTGTCAGCAAGGAGCACACACGGGGCCATAGAAAAGGGACGAGTTTAAGCAAGTTGAACAGGAAACGACTCTTTGGGGCCAACGTACCAAATCCAGGACAGACACCTCCATCATACTCTGGTTGAAGTAGGCCGTCTTGTTCTTGATGACCTTAACGGCAACGACTTCTTGTGTTTTGAGATTCTGGCACTTGACCACCTGGCCGAAAGTACCTTGGCCAAGAACATCGAGAATGAGGTAGCGGTTCTTGTGTCCCGCTTCTTCGGAACCGAGAATGTCGTTCACGTAGAGGATGTAGTCGCTGTCCTCGTTGTCGAAGCCGTCGTTCTTGAGACCCTTGCTGGGCTTGGTGAGCACTCGCCGTGGATTGCGCGACGACTCGTATTTGAAATGGGGGTTGCAAATCCGGTAGGTCGCCGGCAAATGGACAGTGAGAGCTTGCAGGGGCTAGAATGTAACAAAATCGTCAGCAGCAGAATCACAAGGTGTAGGCATAAGCAAGTACAAAAGGATACTCACGCTGATGAATCCGCCCTCAGGGTTCGCTCGCCGGAACGGCGGCTGGGTATTGACAGTGGGCCGCAGTTCGTTGACGGCCCGGAGCTTCTTAAACTCGGGAACGACGCTTGAAGGCGGCTTGGCGCCAGAATGACTGCTGCCACCGCTGCTGTTGGCCAGCGTCATGGCGGGCAACTGTGGCCGCCGAGGCGATTTATGGTCGCCGTACGTGCTGTCCATGGGCGAGAGAGCGCTCGACGCCGGCGAGTAGAGGTCGCTGCCGACGGGTATCAAGTTCAGCAATGGTGGTGGCTGCTGCTGCTGGGATGGGCCCTGGGATGGCTGGCGACTGCCGCCACCGTAGTACGGGCTCTGAGGGTGATATGGGCTGCTCTGGGGTGCATAGCCGTCCTGCGGCCGAGCGGGTGACTGACGCTGCGTCTGTTGCTGGCCAGCCGGAGTGTATTGGGCGGCCGAAGACGAGGTCTGTCCGGATTTCGGGGCGTAGGGGGTGTACGGAGAGGTGGGCGAGAGCGCCTCCATGGGCGAGTAGCGCTGGGCCGCCTGGGAAAGCTCGTGAGGCGAGTGCAGGCCCGACGAGCGGCCACCGCCCAGAGGGCCGCTGCTGGACAGGCTATGATGATGGTGGGGGCGGATGGGATACTTGACGCCAGCGTAGGGATCGTGGTTCCCACCAGACGCGGCGGCGGCGGCTGCGGCGGCGGCGGCGTCGTGCATTGGGATGTCGCCATTGTTGTCGCGGATGGCTTGCGGGCTCGTGATCATGGGCGAGCCTGGCAGGTTCTGCGCGGTCAGACCGGCACCGCCGCCTCCCGAGTACTGCTGCGATGAAGGCGGGGCGCGCTGCTGCTGTTGCTGCGGTGGCGGCTGCTGCTGTTGCTGCGACGGACCGCCACTACTGTATTCCCGCCCAACATGGTTGCTACCATTATACTGCCGTGAGCCATTGCCGGACGGCTCGGAGTATGCAGGCCATTGGTCCATCGTGGCGGATCGATGGCAAGCTCAATCGTCGAGAGGTGTCGGGCAACCGGGGGGACGAGAAGCGACGAGAGGTGTCGGGCAACCGGGGGGACGAGAAGCGACGAGAGGGACGGCGATGGGAGACGTGGAGGGCGAAGAGCCCAGGCGCGTCCGGGATCTCGAGACGTGCAGCAGAGTCGGTATACAACGTGCAGCCAGTCCAACGCAAATGTAGTTTGGCCAGCTTCAGCTTGGAGCAGTGTCGATGGGCGAAGGCTGGGCGCGTCTCGTCGAGTCTGAAGGGGAGGCGAGCGCGTCGAGAGAGGCGTCAAGGCGTCACGGCGTCACGGCGCCAAAACAGAGCGGGAAAACAACAAAAGCGTCGTCGGATCGATCGCTCTCGTCGATGTGTCGTTGTTGGGCGGCCGAGAGGAGAGAGGTGCGCAGCTAAGAAGCTGAAACCCGCAAGCTTGCTTAGCGATGCAGAAATAAAAAGGGAGTTGGGAGGAGGGACCGCCGGGAATGAGAGAGTGGAGGGGAAAGGGGGCAACCGCCCGTGCCTGTGCCTGTGCCTGTCGCCCTGTAGCCCTCTAGCCCTCTAGCCCTCTAGCCCTGTAGAAGCGTGGGCGCTGGGATACAAGAGTGAAACCCGCAGACAGAAGATGGGCCAAATGGGGGCTTTCGCGTGCGTCGGACGCCACGAGAGGAGAAAGGCAGAGGACGAGGTGCGAAGGGCGGTCGCAGTTGCTGCGGGAAAGCGACGATGTTTTTTTTCTATCTCGTCCTTTTTCGCTCTATTTCCCCTGCCTTGGGGAACCGCGAAAAGTCTGTGGCTTGTCCCTCCGCTAAGTCTTGCGGAGATGTTTTGTTTTGGGTGCCCTTTGTAATTTGCGTGTATTTTACGCCGCCAGTCTACAATGTGTTTGGCTAGTGAAAGGTAAGGTATTAACAGGGGAAGAGGTGAGGGCGTGCGGGAAAGAGTGGTGATTGGAAGGGGCCAAGGAGGGGGGGAAAGCGGTACGGCTGGGCTTGCACAGAGGGGAGGAACAGCAAAAGCAGCAGGCGCCCAGCGCACAGCGCACGCAGGAGCGCTTGTCAGCGGCCCAGCGCTACGAGAGCGAAATTGGGTGCTTTTTGCTTTGGGCATCCATCATCCCACTCCACTGCAAAAGGTCCGTCAGGCTTGAGTCAACTGGGGCGGCGACTCGTCACCCACTACTGTAAACATACGGCTTGGGAATAAATTGGGCCCAGCAGGACCAAAGAATCGCAATTCCAATCGTGTCATCGTCAGCCGTAGAGAACGGGAGAGGCAGAGAGGCAGAGAGGCTCCTGGATGCGTCGAAAAAGGCTGACTAAGTTACAAATGCACAGATGCCAACCCAAAGGGCAAGAGCGAACGATTGCGACAACAGACGGGCGATGCAACGGCACGGCAGCATCAGACGTCATCCCATCATTATGGCAGGCGTTGCCTGGTTCCTTCCTGTTTTGTGCGTCTTTGGACGCGTTTCTCATAGCGCTGTCTGAACTGCTTGTACGCAGTGCTGCCCGCATTTCTTGTATTCTTGCATTTCTTGCATTATGGTTCCTGTGTAATCGTTTCAGCCTTCGCGAAATGTCCCTAGGTATGCTCGCTTTTGTCGCAGATTTCACGCGGCCATTTCCCAGTTTCGTAAGATACCGGTCTGCTTCCATGGAATATGGAGCACCAGATACGTTGGCCGCTCTTTCCTTGCTTGCTCGCGTTTAGCCGCAGCCCAGGACCTAGCAGCCAATCAGAAACCGACAGAGCTCTGCTGCCGCCACAATAGCCACAGAAGCCACAGCGACCAGCGAGCCCGAACAGAGGGTGGCAGAAGAGGATGAAGCTGTCAAAACAGTCACACAGCGGGATTTGATGCAGTCTGCAAATAGCGAGATCGCTCTTGGCCTGTTCTTTCGGTACACTTCCCCAGAGCGGACCGAGCAGCAGCCGTGGAATATCACAGATTTACCTACTTTGGTGGACGCCATGTGGATCCACATCACAGCTGGAATGTGCACAGAAGGTACGAAGTACGTAAAAGTGGGTCTAATACCTCCGTCACGACCGGAATAGATCACTCGATACAGGCAATTGACTGCGAGTGAATCAACTTCAGCTGGAGGAAACAAAGTCGCACGGAACGGACAACATGAGTCTCGACTTTTATTATCAAAAATGACAGCGTTGGCGGTAACATGGCGGCTTTCGCACCGTGACATAGCCCACTAATTCTAGTGGCAGGGCCGCCTCCGGGCGCCTGCCAGTTCTAGAGGCTCCGACAAACCGTCCTCCGAAGTAACTCACAGCACCTATTGACTTGAAAGTCCTACAGCACCTCCTCACTTTCTCTCTCGAACGGACGGTCTTGACGCAGACCAATACAGAAAGCATAAAAAACCCATTGCATCCTAGAGGTGGACCGCGATCCCCAGATCCCCAAAACAGAAGGCGGATCCGCTAGTTTCCGGTACTTTGGTCCAAACCGCTTATAGTGTAAATCATGGCCGGGCCCGGCCACGTTCGGCCAAGAGTACCTCTGTGCTGTGTTCGAGCCTTTTGTAGTAAGATACAACCCTGAAAGTTTGTGTAAAGCGTGCCGAGCAACTGTACGAGAGCATCGAGATGGGGGTGGAACGCGGTGATCGAGACAGAAAAACATTATAACATACTACCACCCATGGCTTAATGCATCTCCCGTACGACCGCCGAGCACACTCCAGAAGTCAGTAAACAGGACATCATCAACACTGCATTTCTACATAGCCGCATGGTCGTGTGTGTGCATATTAGAAGACGCCAAAACCACTGCTGACGACTTTTTGGCACGCTTTGCCGCTTCAACAGGAAAAGCCACAGTTCACTGTGCAGTGTCATTCACTTAAAACCAACGAGGGACCCAACTGACGGTCATATTGGCTCGGTATCGCAGTGTAAGATCAAACAACGACCGCGAAGCCTCGGAAGACAAAAGAGGGACATAGAACGAGAAAGAAAAACTTGGAAGGACTTCCTCGAGACGTCCTGGGCACGGAAGGAGGCGAAAGCAAACTCGTCCGCAACACAACAAAGGGAAGACCACATGAAGAGCCCACGTCACATCCAAGAGGCAGAACATGCTTGTGGGCGGGCACAAGCAGCAGCAGCGGCGGCGGCAGCAGCAGAAAGAAGCACATGGTGCTCGCCGATGTGGCCGTCACCAGCGTCACTGCCGCACACGGCTCTATTACCGAGGCAGATTTCGCAGCAACTGGCCTCCTCTGGTGGTGCATACGAGTCAAGTCACCGTACAAGCCTCAGCGGGAGCAGTATGGGAAGTGGCAAAGGCAACGGAAACGACTTTGGCTTTTGGCAATGTCCTCATCCCAGCGATGTAACAATGGTGCCGAAAATTGCCGAACTGTGGCCACGGCCCGCGAGCGAGGCCTCGTCTTCATCGTTCTGGCTCGATGACTACTGGAACGCGGCCGTGGCAGACTGTGACGACCCAGACGAGGACGACGATTTCACCTTCTTTCCTAGGCAAACGGATGACCAGCCGTATCACAAGCAAAACAACTTAGTGCTGCCTCCAACGTGGCTGCCCGGCGTCCTTGACGATGACGGTGTTGAGCCCGTACCATGGCCGACAACATCACGCCAGTCTCGTCTTTCCTGTCATTCTTCGTCGTTTCACTACCTGACAGCCCAGCAAAAGGCCGCCCAAGTAGCGCTGCGCGACGAGCGACTACATTGGACCGAAGCGATTCCCGGAGAGCCGCAAGTCATGTGTCAGTACCAACGGCAATATCAACTCCGTCTCCATCAGCAGCAGCTGCAGCAGCAGCCACAACTAAATCCACCGGTTGTTGCGCCTCCCTCTACTACCGCTCCTGCAGTGACAAAGACCTTCAAGCCCATGCAGATGGTCTTCCGCGAGCATCGGCGGACCTCGGCTAGTAGCACGGGCACGAGCAACAGCGGCGGAACAGGCACCGGGACAGCCACCACGGCGATGACGGCTGCGACAACAGATACGGCGTTTCGTGATGCTATCATGCACCAGCAGACACCCGCAGCAACTATCGTTGCCACTGCTCGACGCGGGTCATCGTCATCAGCCTCGCAGTATCCCCAATTCCGGCCGCCCCTGTCTTCATCGCCGTCACCCCCGTCTGCGGCCTCAATGGCGTCCTTGGATGGAAGCGCCCCCGTCCTTCCGCTGGAAGAACAGGTCTTCCGTCGCCAGCAGGGCATCAGTCTCAACTACCGCGGCGACATCCGCAACCCACACAACCGCGGCGACCACGTCCCCGCCCACCTCAATACCTCGCTCTTTCTGATGGGCCTGCCGCCGCAGGCTACCGTGGGTGACCTCCTGCACGCCGTTGCTGCCCTGGGCCCCACGGGCCGCGTCTATGCCGCCTCTGTCAATCCGTCCGACCCGGCCCGCCGCCTGCCACTGGCCGCCGCCAAGATTTCCTTTTTCACGCGCCAGCAGGCCGAGCGGCTCAAGGCCCTCATCGACGCGCAGCAGCTCGTCCTGTTGGACTCGAGAACTGCGGGCGCCGCTCACCCGAGTGCGGGGGGTGGTGGTGGCCGCCCCTTCCCCATCCGCTGCGCGTGGAACCGCGACAAGAAGCCGCCGCGGCAGTGCGTACAGGCGAGTGAGTGTCGCGTGCTGCGGATCCGGGGCCCTGCAGACGTCGTCAACTTTGAGGCGCTGGCCGCGTACTTTGACGAAAAGTTCCGGTACGAGCTGCAGGACGTGCGTGTCGTGCCAAGCCCGGCTGCAAACGGCGACAGCAGCAGCAGCAGGGGCAGCAGCAGCAGTAGTGGTTCCAGAAGCAATCGTCCGTCGAGCGGTGGCGCGTTGGGCGACGAGCAGACAATGGAGTGGCGCTTTGCGAGTTTCCAGAGCCAGGCCATTGCAGCCAAAATGGCGCTCAACCAGGAGCGCAAGATGGTGCGCGTCGAGTACGGGCGGGATCCGTGCGAATGGGGCGAATGTTCATAAACATCAAGACCGGGATATGGTGATTGGAAAATCATGGAAAAAAATCCCCAAGGCCTGACAGGAACTCAAGGGAAAGGAAAGCCACACGATAGCTCAAGAAATAGCGATAGGCTCAGACTTGTTCAAAGCCACATTCGACCACAGTCACAACACTGGGAAAAGGGTTCAGAGCGTCGCGGCCAGACTTGCCTGTGATCGGCGTCAATGGGATTCTGCATGCCTAGCTGTATCTCCTGCCGTCTCGACGTGAATTTATATTATAACGAAGATATTTCGAAACAAAAATGGAAACGAAACTCGTGCTCTGCAGAGGCTGGCATAATTCGTTCAAAAAAGGCAAGTCCAGCCAAGACAACAACCCTTGGAAATGCTGCCCATTATTTTAGCAGCGTCTTACAGAGAGGCCTTGCCGGCTATTTTAGCGCTACAATGAGGCATGTGAATGTTGGGTACAAGTCACCACTAAAAATATCACATCCCAAAGCCGTTCCAGCCATTTGCAACATTTTCAAGTTGCCTATCTCTCGTGACAACAACCACCATCAGCAATGCCACGATCTGACGAGGCCGAGTCCTTTTTCTTTGCCGCCTACAGCGCCATTCAAGAGGTGCCTCATGGGAAAGTGACCAGTTATGGACACATAGCAAAACTCATCGGAACCCGTGAGTTTTACAGCGTTCACCTTGACCGCTTTATGCCACAAGTCAGTCGCTGACCCCTACTGCAGCACAACGGCCCCGCCAGGTTGGCATCTGCTTGCGACACCTGCCTGAAGAGGGCAATGTCCCTGAGGGCATGCTGTCACGCTTCCACACAGGTACGGTACCATGGCAGCGCGTCATCAGTGCCAAAGGCGTCATCTCGCCTCGCGGATTAGCCGCGGGCGGAGCGGGCAGCCGGAACCGACAGGCGGCGGCGTTGCAGGCAGAAGGCGTGGATGTGATTGCGGATGCGATGGGCGAGCTGTCGGTGGACCTGAAGCGGTACGGCTGGTTTCCACGACAGCTGCCTTCTGAAGCAGGAGAGAGACGGGATGGAGGCGAAGGAATCGACGGAGGCAACGGAGAGGATGGAGACGTAGAGGTGAAGGAAGAAGACGTCGAGATAAAAGAGGACAGCGATTGAAGTCGGGGTGAATGGTAGCTTGGATCTACGTGGACAGTGATCACAACGTCACGAATATTACGAATATTACGAATGTAATAGAACGGATCAAAGTTGCATAAACAATCAAAATTTGTCAAATTATATTCATCTTTACTGTCATAGAGTCATCAGTCGTTTCGTTATGCATCTTGGGAAGGATCTGTCAACAGTTAGTCTTTGATACTCAAAAGAATCAAGCAGTTAACAAAACGAAACGTGCAAGCAAGACAAGTGTCAGATAGCGGTTGGACTATTTATCCACATGAAATTCAGAACAGGTCTGTGAAAAGTGTTTTCTCATCATAGAAGTCGAGCAAGCGGTAAAGAGGACACAGAACAATAAAGAAAGCACGTACCAATTAAGATGGGCGTGAGAAGCCTCGCCGGCCGGCCACCGGTCCTCTCACGCACCATCCCCTCGCTTCCGCTTCTTGGCAGAAGGGCCAAAGAAGGCGTCCATCGTCTTCTGCTTCGGGTCAAACCGAGCACTGCCAATGCCACCACGGGTTTTTTTCAGCCCGTCAAGGTGCTCCACACAGTTTACTTTCGTAACTTGCAGTCGGATACCATCAGCATGTCGAGCGGTATCCCCGTTCTTTTCGTCCTCCGTCTCCTCGGCCTTCCTCTTGGTCACAGACAGAACGAGATACCCCGTATTGCTCCACGGAACACGCAGTTCTAATCGTCTTCGCTGTGCTGCGTCACTACCACCGACAGCCAGGGACGGTGGCAACAAGCGTGCAAGCTCCAACGGCGCGTAATACTGTAGCAACGACGACAGGGCCACGTTCAGGATAAGACCGTGTGCCACAACCACGATGGCCCGTCGACGATCAACAACCTTGAGTGGGCCCTCTGCACCAGCATCCAGAAGAGGATGCAGGTGCGTGTCGATAAACCGCTCTGCACGCACGCGCATTTCGTCCCGTGACTCGGCATCGGCAAAGGCATTTCGGCCTCCATCAATGTCACCAGCAGCCGGTGCCCCAAATCGGACGCCCTCGCCCGAACGAAAGTCTCGCTCGCGCAAGTCGACCGACTTGACCACGTCCATCGCCGCGCACGCCTCGCTCCCGCCTCGCTTCTTCTGGGCGTTGAGGATGGCCGAGGCCGTTGCAAATGCGCGCTGAAGATCCGACGAAAAGATGTGCGTGATGACAATGGTATCAGCCGACGAGCCAATCGCCGACGGCATCGCAGCAATGTGGGCACCCAGTCGCTGTGTCTGGAGAACGCCATGGGCAGTCAGGGCAGAGTCGCGAGAACCAGCACTGCAGTCGGGAGAAGAGAAAAGAAGAGGAAAAAAGACGGGAAGACGCGTGAGTTCAGGAAAGAACAGGCCTTGGAAACGCGCGGCAAACCACGAGAAGGAACCAGAAAAAGAAAAGCAGGAAACTCAATTCTGACTGACTAGAGACCAGCCACGTTGTCGACTGACTCGCCATGGCGGACGAGGATGAGACGCATTTCTGCTGTCGTCAAAGGACGTCGCAATACGTTTTCGGTTTCGATCAATCGAAAGGCAGAAAGAGCTTGTCCCTTGCCAGATGGCAGCGGGTACCTTCTCCTGGTTTCTTCTCGTGGTTTGTGGCCCTGGGGTGGCAGCTGATTTGGTTGGGTACAAAAAATATCCAGAAATAAGAACGGATGAGGAGAACGAAAAAAGATTTTTGGAGAAAAAAGAATTTTCTAGCTGTTGAAATAGGGACGCAGGAGCAGAAAATAATGGCGGTGAAAAGTGGCAGAAACAGAGCACCGCGGTGGTGAAATGAGGCAGAGCCAATTTTAGCTTGGAGCTGTATTTGCTCAATAACTTCCGAACAGAGCTGTTTATCTGGCGTTCTCGATATTAACTTATCAAGGGTAATTTTCTTCTCTCTCTTCTTTTTTTTTTTTTTTTTTTTTTCCATTAAATCCAGTAAGAGCTCATTTTTATTTATTTACTCATTTTTATTTATTTATTGTAATAACGTAGTAATAATGAACTAAAATGTATTGTCTACATAAGCAAATCAATAAAGGAGATTACAAACGCAAAGCTGTGTGAACGTCTATTTCATCTTGAAGAAACTTGGAGAGTACGAGCAACACAACTGTGTAGCTTCTTATAAAACATTATTTATTTGCTATGCCTAACGTATAAGACCAAGAGTCGACGTGTCACAAGTCTAGTGTTCGTCTTGTTTGTGAGTGTGGGTATCATGTCATCGTCGAAGCGGCTCAATTCTTGCTTTTTCCGCTTTCCTTCTCCTCTCAACGGATATGCTCCTTCTCTTGCTGTGGCTGTAGTGTTTTCCGTGGCCAGTCCGGGCAGATGTCGATGCGGTCGCGTGGCCACCAGAACTCGCAAAACAGGTACAATAGGTAGTCGATCACCACGCACAGGCAAAATAATTTGCCCGCCCAGATGCCGCAGCCGTAGTACCGCTTGAGGCGGTCAATGAGCGCAAAGCTCTGCACGCCCGAACGCCCACGCGTCGCGCTCCAGCCACCCGCCGTACCACCACCGCCGTTGCCGCTGTTCGTGGCCATGTCGTAACCGTAGAACTCGGCCTCGCTGATGGCGCCCGTGATGCCGTTGTAGACGCGCTCGGTTCGTGCCGCTACGTTGGTCCATGAGTACATGGCTTTGACCTGCTCGTGGAAGCGCTCTGTGCGCACCTTGTTGGCCCGCAGCGCCCCAATGGCACGCCCTGTCGCGGCCACCAGGTCGTCCTCTTCGGGCCGCGCAAACACGGTCATGTGTGACGGCAGCACTTCGGGAATGCCACCAACCTGCGTGCATACGACGTACAGCCCGCAGCTGGCGGCTTCGACAATGACAGTGCCAAAGGCTTCGGTCAGACTGGGGTGCAGATAGATGTGGCCGCGGACCATCACGTCGCGCACGTCCTCGTGACGCACGGGTCCGAGCATTTCGACACGGTCTTGCAGCACGTTCTGCTCAATCATTTGTTTCAGGTCAATGGCCTTGGGGCCGGACCCGGCAATAATGAAGCGTGTGTTGGGATGGTTTTCGAGGATGCGTGGAATGGCGGCGACGAGAAGGTCGGTACCCTTGTTGTAAAAGAGGCGGGAGATGACAACGATTGTGATGGGATCGTGTGGGCTGAGAAGGTGGGCGGGCGTGGGCGGCGAAGCCGCTTGGCTGACAAACGATGGTTTGGGAGGTGAGGTGCCATTTTGCGTGGAAGAGGACGAGGACGGGCGATGCAGCGTCGGATGTTGTGATGACAGCGGCCCACTCCCTGATGCATTGCTAGTCAAACTACTAGATGGCCCGGACTGTTGTGTCTCGCTTGCTGTTGCCTTGTTGCCCTGGCTTGCCTGGCTGTCCTGACTCGTGTGTCGCCGATGGTGACGGTCCTGGTACTGGCTCTGCAGGTGCTGCTGCTCCTCGGTTGACAGCGGCTTGAAGTTTTCCGCGACCACAGCGTTGGGGATAACTGACACCAGCAGCGGATCGAGCGATGCCCTTAACACTGTATTCTCCTTGCAAGTGTGGCTGACGCAGATGACGTGGTCGACATCGCTGAGCCCAAATTTGAGCAGCTTGTTGGCGAGGATGCTCGTAGCGTCCGCAAAGCCAAACAGCGAGTGATCTGTGTAGACGGTGCGCAGACCCATGGTGCGCGCGTGCAGAATGGCCTCATGGCAAAGACTGCTGAGACTGGCGTGGCCATGCACAATGTCAATCTGCTCGCGGATGACAATGTTGCGGAAGAGGGGGAAGAAGGAGAAGACTGTCGGGAACGTGGTCGAGCGGTAGATGACGAGGAATGGCACGTGGTACACCTTGATGCCGTTGGTCAGGTAGCGCACGCCCTTGCGGTCACCGTACTCGTGCGTGATGATGACGACCTTGTGGCCGCGGTCGATGAGCTTCGATGCGACTTGGTAGATGTGGCTTTCGACGCCGCCGGGTTGCGGGAAGAAGAAGTCGCTCACCATGGCGATGTTGTATGTGCGGCGCGTCATGGTGGGAAATGGGGCAGGCCGAACAGGCCACTCACACGAGGGTAGGCTGTGGTGCTTTGAGTCGAGATGTTATTGATCCAAGGCCGGGATGGCAGACGGGTGACGTTGACGTTGGGAAGCTTAATGTGTTGTAGTGAACGCGGCAGTGCACGGGCCACGTGATGGTCAGGGGTAATTTGGGCCAAAAAAGGCATCAATACAGGTAGGTACAGGGGATTTAGTGATACTGTGCCTCGTTCCTGCCGCTACAACGGCAACTGTAGCGGTTATCGTATGGGCCTAAGAAGGTCCAATGGACGCAATTACGAGCAACAAACATTTTAAAAAGGTAAGGAAGGAGCAAACGAGAGAAACAGGAGAAGAGAACTCTGAAAATTTGGGTAAAATTGTAGACACTCAAAACACAAACACTCGCCTCATAATTTACAAGATTGCAAGCTGTGTACTATATACAAATGTTTGTTCTCTTCTGGCGACCTGGCACGATCGCCTAGCTCGCTGTCTGTCGGAGCAGGAACCTCGTAGCCCATTCCGAGGCGCTTTTGACAACGACCGTCTTCCTGAAAGTTGGTAACCCCTGGCTTTCCCATGCATCGAGGAAGAGTGCACGGTATGGCGCTAGGTTGAGCATCGCGCCCGACAAGATGAGCATGTCAGAGCTCGGCGTGCACAGACGTGACGTGGCGAGGCGCTTGATGCTTACAACGAGGCTCGACGCGGCGTTCTGGAGGATATCAAGTGCCTGGGTGTCGGGCGTGGCATCATCGTCGTCGGGAAATGCTAGTGCGGTGACGACGCGCGCGACCTCAGCAATCTGATGCTTGGGCTCGCGATCTGCGTTGTACAAGATGAGCGGCAAGAGCTCTGCAGGGTCGTTCGTACCAAGTGCTGTCAGCACAGCCTTCTCGAGGTCAGACGCTTCGTCGGAAGCGTGACCTTGGTCAGGAAGATCCTCTCCAAATAGGCCAGCCTCGTCCGCCAGGAGCGCCATGTCTGCGAGCACGGCCTGCAGTGCCCGCCGGCCGATGTCAAAAGCGCTGCCATCATCGCCCAGCAGATGGCCCCAGCCGCCTGCACGACTGACCTGATCGACGGAACCGTCGGGCCTCTTGCGCACGGCCACGGCTACCGACCCCGTTCCGGCAATAACACACAGGCCACCCTGTACACTGTCATCGACACCGACACAGGCTCCGAGGAGAGGCGCATCACTCGTCATTCGCAGGCTGCCGTCGCGAACCGAGACAGACAGCAGGGTTTCGAGTCGGTACGCAAGTGCAGCAGGGTTATATGAGTAGTGAAGGCCGGATATTCCGGCCCACACCCTGGAGAATCGTGGGACATCTGTCTCGGGAACGAGACACTGCTGTTTGTTTTTGGTGCTGGGTCCTGTCTGGTTATTGCGCAGATTCGTCAGGGCACTCAGGGTTGCCGTGCGAATCTGTGTCACCAGCTCGTCGGGGGTCGCGCAGGTGATATTGCACGCGCCGGCCTCGCCGTGCGCGATCTGGCCAGACCGTGTGGCCACGGCGACCTTGCAGTTTGTGCCGCCACCGTCAATGGCGAGCACGAGCTCGTCATTGTGGCTGGGCAAGAGAAGGGGTGATGGTTGCGACAGGGCCAGGAATTCATAGAAGCGGCCATTGACGCGTTCGAGGCGTTCGAGCGCAGCTGCTAAGTCGAGCCCTGACACTGCAACAGCACAAGCCAGTTTGACGTTGACCTGACAGAGCTGGATGTGAGAGTCAATGACTGCATCTGCGGAAGGCGACGAGAGATCGACTAGATGAGGTATTTGTATTGATTTAACATCTTGCGGTGTGGATAGAGACGAACGGCCGGTGCTGTATGTTTCTACCTTGCCGAGTAGGTAGGCTGGACCTCCACCGCAGACTTGACGGAGTATGCGTCTGCCGCGTACCCGTAACTTGTGGTTGCGCGCGCGCACATCGAGCATCAACCCGCGGTATGTCTTGCCGAGACGCACCATGGTGATGGTGCTAATCATGTTGAGTATCTGTTTTGCCGCTGTGCCAGCCTTGAGTCGAGTGCTACCGGCGATAAACTCCGGCCCCGTCAACGCCTTGACCAAGTACTGGACTCCCAAGCGCCCAAAACCCGATGGCTGGCAGTTGGTGATGCCTGCAGTCAATGCGCCCGCATTGCGTGCAGCCCGCAGTGCCCCGAGCACAAACGGCGTACGGCCCGATGCAGAGATGCCAATGATGGCGTCCTGTGCCTTCGGCTGCATGGCCTCGAGCGCGGCAGCGCCATTAGACTCCGAATCTTCGGCATCTTCGCGTGCTTGCATCACTGCACGGCTGCCGCCGGCTACGAGAGCAATGAACTGACTTGGGTCGTCGGAGAACGTTGGCCCCATTTCGGAGCAGTCCATGGAGGCGACACGACCGCTGTTGCCGGCACCCACATAAAAGACGCGGCCACCAGCCCGTAAGCGCTTGACAAGGGCGTCCACGAGCGCCGAAATGACGGGCAAGGCAGCCGTGATAGCGGGTAGTACGCTGGACTCGTGGTTGATGAACTCAGCGCACAAGTCGGCTGTGCCAAGGGTGTCGATGCGCTCGGCCCATGCTGCATCGCAGCTCTCCGTCTGCAACTGGTTCAGCGATATGGTGTCGCCTAGTTCCGCTGTGACAGTATCGAGCTCCGAGTCAGGCGACGAAGGACGGCGAGCCGGCTCTGCGTGGCCGTTCGGCATACTGTCCTGCAGGCTCATTATATTTGGTTTGCCGCCGCCTCTGCTAGTGTGATCGCCATTCTGCAATGTCTTGTCTTGTTCGAGAGGGAAGCTCATGGAGTGGTCTTCGCGGACGAGACCGGTTGCATGTCCGGTTGGTGAGGAGCCACGGTCTGATAACGCAATCGTGGCTGACATGTTTAGCGTGGCAAGGAATGGTCCTCGTCGTGCCTCACGTCGACGCAGCGAGTAATTTGTTCGGGAACTGGACTGGCTCCCGATTTAATACCGTATGCTATGCTGGACATGGCCGCGGAAAATGGTATCATCTGAGCTAACATGATATAGGAGATTGGAAAGCGAGGATTCTGCTCGAGATGCGTCGCTGCAACGGATACCGGCTATGTCTGGGGGGCCCTCCTCTTGGAGGCTGTTTTTACGACTGAGAACGTCGTAAGTACCATTGACGCGATGTTGAAAGTGTCCGTTGTACGACAGCCGGCGTGTGGTTCGGATATCGCGCCTTAGTCAAGCTTCGACTAATACCGGATGTCGCTTTCATCCGCTACTCGATGATGTGATGGCGCCGCCCGGTTCTTGGCTCCAATTTTTTTTTTCCAAAACGGTTGCAATTTGTATCCGCCAACCACGCGACAGTAACTTACAGCAACCTTCTCGTTTCGCACGTATGCCTATTGCACTTTGTGTGTTTGCATGATTTCGGGGTCGACGCACTGTTCAGGATTTATAAAATGCAGTGACATCTCTGCATGGACCAACGACAGGGTCCAGATTTGTGCCGGCAAAGCGCTTGCTTTGTGTGTTTCTTCTTGTTGACCGCCGTTCTGACGACTCAATCTTTCGCCTTCATCTTTCACCTTTGCTTCAATATCTTGTCTCTACATTTCCCGTCGCCAGCATGTCCTCGCACGTGTCTCTCGAGGCGCCGCGCGCGCATGGCGTCTTCTACCGCCTGCAGCACGATCCTTGGTTCCAGATCGGCCTCATCTCCTTCATCTCCTTTTGCAACCCCGGCATGTACAATGCCCTGACAGGAATGGGTGGCTCGGGCCAGGTCAACAGCACCGTGGCCGCCAACTCCAACGTTGCCACACACGCGGCCACGGCTGCCGCCGCGCTGGTCCTCGTCGGCGCCTTTTACAAGTACATGGGCCCGCGTCTATCGTTGCTCATTGGCGGCTGGACCTATGCACTGTACGCCGGCGCGCTGCTCAACTACAACCGCACGGGCAACGGTGCCTTTGTCATTGCCGCGGGCGCACTTCTTGGTCTCGGCGCTGCCTTCTTCTGGGTTGCCCAGGGCACTATGATGGTTACGTACACGGACGACCGCACCCGCGGCCGTGCTATTGGCCTGTTTTGGATCGTCTTCAACCTCGGCGGCGCCATTGGCTCGCTGGCCAGCTTCGGTCTCAACTTCCACTCGTCGTCCGGTACGGTGACCGACTCGACGTACATTGCGTACATGGTGATTATGCTGTTCGGCTGGGCGCTCTCGATCTTGGCGGTGCCTGCCGAGTCACTATCGGAGCGCTACAACGGCGCGCGCGTTACTGCGGCGGCCAAGGCGATTACGTGGGCGCACTTGCGCCGCTCTTTTGTGCAGACGCTGCGTATCGTCGTCGACTGGCGCGTGGCTTGCCTGTACCCCATGTTCTACAACGCCAACATCTTTTACTCGTACCAGCAAAACGACGTCAACGGCCTTGTCTTCAACCTGCGCACGCGCGCCTTGAACGGCGCGCTGTACTGGATCGCCCAAATGTTTGGTGGCCTGTTTATGGGATCCGTGCTCGACTGGACGCGTTTGGGTGGCCGCCCGAGGCGCGCCCTCGTTGGATGGGCCATTCTGTTCGCGACCGGCATGGCCGTCTGGGGAGCCGGCTACAAGTTCCAGACCTGGGCGGACGCGCGCTTCGCCAAGGGTCTCAAGCAAGACGTTGACTACACGCAGTCCGGCACCGCTGCAGGGCCCATGCTGCTCTACTTCTTCTATGGCGCCTACGACGCGCTGTACCAGGGCTTCTGCTACTGGATCATTGGTGCACAGTCACACAGCCCTACGGTCAACGCCGTCATTGTGGGCACGTACTCGGCGCTCAAACCGGCTGGTGGCGCCATGGCGTGGCGCATCAATGCCGTGGGCGTCAGCGCACGCACGCAGTTCTACATGAACTGGGGCTTGACCATGGCGAGCCTGGCCGTGGCGGTCCCAAGCGTGCTGTCGGTGCGCAAGACGATTGACGACCAGGAGCTGGCAGCCGTGGACAAGGCCGACGAGGTGGATGTGCAGTCGGCGGTGGAGACGAAGCCTGTGGAGGCGGACACAGAGGTGGGGGCCAAGGTGTAAGTAATCGATAGCTGTACGGAGTGCTTGTATGACATTGGGCATCTGTATAATAATGTAGGCGTAATGTCTAGAGAGTTGACTTAAATGGCTGGGCATAATTTATGATCCTATGTACACTTTGATTCGCCTACTCACGTAATGACCTCTATGCTACCATTATGGAGGCTCACTTTACAGTAGAGTATTTACTGAATGAAGTTCCTCCTTCTTGGCATTGTAACCCATCCTCTCCTAGGATAGTCGCAACCTCCACGTCTACCCTTACCTACAGGCCCGAAAACACCTGGGCGCCTGGAAGCGTGGGCGAACCGTTGTACAGGCCATACAGCGAGGACAGGAGCGTGCGAGTTGCGTTCAGCCACGGCTGCTGGCCGGCCGTCGCCTGGCATGCGTCGTTGCAGACGGCGTGATTCTTGCCGCCCCAGATGATGAAGCCAGCCAATGATGCACTCTGGGACGCCAGGTAGGTGAGCTCTTGCTGCCACAGATCGACAGGGAAGAACGAATAGTTGCCGTGGTACTGCGGCCAGGTGTAGGGTACAATGGGCACCGAGCTGTTGATGGCATGGGCAGTGGCCGTCACGGTCGCCAACGAGCTCTTCCAGGTCGAGAAGCTGTTCGTGAAGGTGTAGGCCGAGGGGAAAAAGGCCGTGGGCGTGTGGTTGGCAATGAGGGTGCGGTAATGGTCGTAGAAGGCGGTGTTCGTGTTGCCAACGAGGCCGTACCAACCCGCAATCGAGTTGGCTGGCAGGACCTGAGCGGCCCATGTCTGCAGTGTGGAGAGCCACAGCAGATTGGTGTCGGCGGTGGCCGCATTGTTAAAGTAGAGCTGCTCGCAGTCGAGAACAAGTGGGTAGCCCGGGTAGGTGATCCATTGGAGCACGGTGGCCTTCCAGACCGCCTCGCTGGGCAGAGAGCCGCCGGCCAGCAGCGGCGAGCAGACGTAGTTGGGGATCCAGTTGATGTTGGACGTGCCAAAGCCGATGGACGTGTTGGTGTAGGCCGTGTTGTCAAATACGCGGAAGGCGGTGGCCGACGCGGCCAGGCCCGCAAGGGTGGCGAGAATAGAGAGGAGCTTCATGACGGGGTGGAGATGAATATAGCAAGGATATCAAAAAGGTGACGGTGCCTGAGAAGGGTGAACAGTTATGGGGGTCTGTGCCGATGTTGATTGAGTCGGCTGCTCTGTTCTTCTCTTGCTGCTACTGCTCTTTATACAGACAGAGGCCGTGGCACGCCATCTATTGTCGCAGTGTCGAAAGCTAGCATTGCATTGCGGTTTCTGGGTCCCTTGTTTTTCTTGTCAAACCGTAGCTCTGCTAAACGTCGGTGATCCTGGTAATGGCATCACGAGTTCCTGACTTGGCACAGGATGCCGGCTTCCCTCGAATTTCGACACCCGTTGAAATGCCAAGGCGTCCGCCGACATCCGCTGGCGCAGTAGCGCATCCAGATGGCGGGTCTGGCTCTGAGATCCTGACGCAGCCAGACCTGACCGGACCTAGTGAGGATTAGCACCATCGTTCCCCAGTTTGACCTTTTCTCATCCCATGTCGGCCTTTCCATTTCTGTCCATTCCTCGCCGTCTAGACGGGCTCCTCTTTTGGCACTATTTGGACCTCTACATCTCTTATCCATGGCGACAATGCGGAGAATGATCGCGTGCTGCATCTGACTTTAATTGTAGCTCGTTTCCTCTTTTCCGGGGCCGTCCCTTGATGCCACCCACCAAGCAAGCTTGATTTGCAGCCACGAGCATTCGCCTGTCGCTCGTCGGTTGTCGCTGGTTTTCGTCGAACAAATACCCTCTTCCGGCCGAAACGCATCTCGCCCTCTTTTTGGGGGTTTTTTTTCTTGGAGAACGGATGTCGAGATGGAGTCGGTCAGCTGCATTATCTGCCGAAGGCGGAAGGTGAGTCTCCTTGGTGGAAGGCGAGAGGTGGAAGGTGCAGGCGGGCACAGACATGGTCGCACTTGCCAGGACACGACCCAACATCCATTGTTCCTTCCCGTTCCCGCTGACAATTCACCTGTTACGCAGATCAAGTGCGACCGGCGACCCATAACGTGTGCCAATTGCGCCAAGTTTGGTGCCCCTTGCAGCTACCGCGAGGCTCCTTCCGCCTCTGCCACCGCGACTTCCGCTTCCGAACCGGGTCTCGGTGTTCATCACAACCAACGTGGCGGCGCCCTCTCATCCACAGCCACAACGACCCAGGCCGGCCTGCAGCGGCGACGGATTCTGCGCTCGTGCACGGCATGCAAGCGGGCCAAGGCCAAGTGCTCGGGCGGCACATCGTGCGCGCGCTGCATCCGGCGGGGCGTTGCCTGCGTGTACGAAGGCAGCCGGGCAGATGCGTCTGTTTCATCGACGACGACGACGACGACTCCCGCTGACCAGGTCCTACAACTGGCTCCGGCTCCAGCTCCGGCCGTTGCTCCAGAGATTATGTACCGATCTGCGGCCAATGACAGCAGCATCGCAGGCGACCCGTCGGACACGTTTCCGTCGCCCGACTCGGCAGGCCTCGTTACGCCACTGCCAGTAACAGTTTCATCATCAACATTGCCATCACAGCCCTCGCATCATCCAGAAGGCGTCTCCGCCGTACCGGACTGGCTGCTTGCACCGGGACTGCCACCCATGGACCGGCTGCGTGGCCTCCTTGCCACCTACTTTGCCCGCATCTATCCGCTGCGCTGCTTGGGGTTTCTGCATATGCCGACGTTCTTTGAGCGGCTGCGCGACCCGCAATCGGTCTACGCCGACGAATATGGCCTGATAAACGCCATGTGTGCCTTGGCCGCGCCGTTCCACTGTGTCGACAGGGCCGGTGTGTCAACAGGAACATCTCCAACGTCCGCGACGGCGCCCACCCGCTTCTACGATGCTGGAAGCGGCTGGGCGGCGACGGCCATGCAGCGCATATTCCACCACCTCGGCACGCCCGATGTCGAGAGCTTGATGACCGAAATGCTCGTGCACGAATATTACCTGCGCAACGGCGAGTATGCCAAAGCATTTATGCTGTCGGGCATCGTCGCACGCCATGTCCAGGTGCTGCAGCTGAACCTGGAGCACGACCACGACCTGCCGTCCCAGCAGCGAGCACGCAGCGCGGGTGGAGGCGGCGCCGAAACCATATCGTGGTCCAGCAAGGAGTGCCGGCGCCGGCTGGTGTGGTGCTGTTTCCTGCAGGACGCGTTCATGGAGTGCGGCATCGACCAGCTGCGCTTTGTCAACCCGGCCGACATCCAGGTGCAGCTCCCCTGCACCGAGGAGCTGTTTGTACGCAACAAGCCCTGCGTGACCGAGATGTTGACGCCCGGCCAGCTTCTGCCGTTTGTTGACCCGACCACAGCCGGTACCGCCGCCCACAATCTGGACCTGCGCGCCTATTATATTCGCGCCATGGCTATCCGCGCAAAAATCCTCAAGTACGTCAAAAATCTGCGTGGCGACGTGCCCTGGTCCCCGGACCCGCGCGTGAGCCGCTTCGCAAGCCTCGACCGCGAGCTGCGTGCCCTCGAGGCGTCTGTGCCCGACGAGTTGCGCATGACACCGGAAAACACCTCCGTGTTCCGATGGTCGGGCGGATGGTCGGGGGCCAGCGGCTCGGGCCGCCTGGGGCTGTACTTTGGCTTGCATATTCTGCTGGCGCAGACGTTCAATGACCTGTACCGCGTGGGCGTCGCCAACCTCGTGTTCCCGCACCACGCGACACAATGGATCCGCGCCCATGCACCTCTCGACTTTTTGCTTCGCTGCCATCGCATGTGCAGCAGCAAGGCTGTTGTCATTGCGACGCTACTCGAAGAGCTGTGGCAGACTAACCGGCTGAGTCTGGTGGATACGCCATACGCGATGCACGCGCAGGTGTGTAGCAGCGTTCTGGTGATGACCATTAGCTCATGGCAGGCGCTGCTGAGGAGCTCTCGGGGTCGACGAGGTGGTGTGGATGACCGGGGCAGCTCGGCGGATGGATGCGACGGTGTCGAAGTCCCAGACGGCGCTGACAGTCTTGGAAACGGAAACGGAGATTCAAATGGCAGCAACGATCCGCTGGTCGTCCCCGCCTTTCTCCCGGAACACCGCCGCCTTTTGCAGAGCAATGTGACTGTCCTCGACTTTCTGCGGAGGTACATCAAAGCCGATCTGTACTACGAGTCGGCCAAACAGGCGCTCCGTCGGTTTGAGGAGCTCGAAGCTCGCGGCAGCAGAAGCACCAGCGGTGCGGATGACACAGCAGGTACAGCAGCGACCAGTGCAGCAAATGAATCGTCGCAGTTCTCGCTCGAATACATCTTGAACCCACTTGGTGTCTATCCTATGGCGCGGAAACAGGCGCGGAACCGCCACGAGCCTGAAGCGAACGTGGCAGCCAGCGCGTCCAAGGCAGATACGTCGACAAGTACGCAGCATGCGCAGGATGAAAAGAACACCAAGATGGCACAAAATACGCAACAGCAGCATACACAAAATTCACCAAACGTGCCAGGGTCCGACAATGTACCTGGGAGCATGATGCCGTATGCCTACCCACCGAGGCAACCCACGTATGCCGGCATGCCTCCGACGACGCTGCCGCCGGACCAGCATGTTGTGCAGCATGAGCAGGTGCAGCCAGCGCTGCCACCATTGCCGGAGCAAGCAATAGCGGGTGGGCTGGACACGGCCGATGCCACCCAGTTTTCACTGTTCCAGATGTGGGATTGGGAGTCGGAGGTACCCGGCATGGACAACATGGGCTACCCGACATTCCTCGACACGTTCCCGGTGGCTTCTCATTAGGTGTGAATCTTCTTGATCTAGTTTTATTTTTGTTTCTGGAGGCCGGGGATCAAAAGGAGTTGGACGGTTGGAAATGTCGGGACAGCTGATGAGTTTTCATTTAATTCTTCAATCTAATGACAACGCACGTGGATGAAAATGGCAATAATTTTTGACAAGATAACGCCCCTATTATGCCCATGACATGTGTCCTCTATATTTGTTGTTGTTGGCTTTCTACGTACTCGCGGTCTACTTCCTCCGCGTGTCGGCCGCTTCACGGCCCAGCTGCTCCAGAGCTTCTTCGTACGCTGCCAGCCGCGCTTCGCCGAACCAGGCACGCGCACCACCCTCGTCGTCGCCGTCTGTAGCGACCTGCTTCTGCTTCTTCTGTTTGTGCTCACGGTCTTCACCACCCACCACGGCTTTGGCTACCTTGTTCGTGCGGCGGACGGTGGATGCCGAGGATGACAAAGAGGCAAGCAGCGCTGACTTGTTCTTGCTGCTCTGGCCGGCTACTTCCGGCCAAAACCAGCCAGCCTCCTTCTTGGTGTACAGCGTCCACGCATGGCCCGCCCAGCCGGCGCGCGCTGTGCGGCCGACACGGTGGACGTAGAACTCGACGCTGGGCGGCATGTCGTAGTTGATGACGTGGTCGAGGCGGGGCAAGTCAATACCGCGGGCAGCCAGGTCGGTGGCCACGAGGATGCGAAGCTTCTTGGACGGTTCGGTGCCAAAGGTGCGTAGGGTCTTGCGGCGCTCGGATGTACGGGTCGTGGATGTGATTGTGCCAATCAGAGGCGCGAGATCGGGGGCGAGCAGGGCCAGGAGGCGGGACAGGCGCAGGGCGTTTTCGTTGGACTTTGTGAAGACAAGGACGGTGCTGTTGAAAGGGGCGACCGGGGTCGTTTTTGTCTTGTTTGATGTGGTGTCCTCGTCTTCGTCCGTGTCGCTGTTGCCGCTACTCGAGTCACTGTTGTCGCTGTCGCTGTCGCTGTCATCAACACTCGAAGCACTCGAGTCGCTCGAGGAGTCGGAGTCAATAGGTTCACTCGAGTCGCTGTCGCTATCGCTATTGCTATCGCTATCCTCATCACTGTCCGCAGTTGGCTCGGCTGTCGATGCCGCCTTGCTGCCGCTAGTAGCGCTGGCACCGGACAGCAGTGCACTCCGCAACAGGTCGACCAGGTACAGCGGCTTCTGCGACTCGTCGCGCACCTTAATGGCCGACTCCTGGAGACGGTCTGGTAGAACGTACGCGGCATCGTCGCCTTCGGTGGCCAGGCCCTGGGCCTGCCGGGCCGTGCCCTCGAGGATAATGTGCGTGGGACGGCTGAGGCGCAGACTGTTGAGCAGACTGAGATCGCGCGTCATAGTGGCGCTGAGCACGACTTTTCGGACGCCGCTCTCGCACGAGTCAGCAAAGTCGCGAGCACCGAGCTTTTCGTTGGTCTCAGAGTGGGACGCGGGGGAGGAAGAAGAGGTGGCCGCCAGCCTGTCCATGACAATCGTCAGCCACTGCTGGTAGCTCTGGCCCAGCAGCTTGTCGGCCTCGTCGACGACGAGCCAGCGGACAAAGTCGAGAGTGAAACCTGGCGTGGACTGAATGTGCTCGACGAGGCGGCCTGGGGTGCAGACGAGAACGTCGACACTGGAGATGTGTTGGATGACGTGGTTGGGGAGGGGGAGGGTTGATGAAGTGGGTAGGCCAATGGTCTCGACAGCTGTGTACGAGGTTGCAGAAACTCCTGTCGCAGTGGTGGACGTCTCTGCCGCTGCGTCCTCAGCCGCAAAAGGCCATCGCTGGCGGTTGCTAAGCAAGGCCCGGTAGCCCTCCGGATCATAGACTTGGTCCTCCTCCATCAGCGTGGCCTGCTCCTTTTTGAACGACTGGCTGCCCATGGCAACACCAATGCGAACCTTTTTGCCCGACGTCTTGCTGCCGTCTGTGGCCGAACCACTGCTGCCGCCGTACGCCCGTGCACACGTCTCGCAGACGTCCTGCACCTGCTGCACCAGCTCACGTGTTGGCACAACAATGACGGCGCGCAAGCGCGTGACGCCCCGTGTGCGGCTGATGTCACGAATCAGAGGCAGTACGTAGGCCAAGGTCTTGCCGGAGCCCGTGGCAGCCGAAATCACGAGGTCTCCGCGGCCGGCGCCTCTGGATGGCCGGCGGGAGGGTAGAAGCATAGGCACAACGGCAGTCTGGACAGCAAAGGCCTCGGTCCAGCCCTTTTCATCACGCAGGACCTTCGTCGCGCGCTCGTCGATGCCCAATTCGGGACTGATGCCGAGTTCGGCAAAGGGCTTGCGCGTAGTGGAGGCGACACGGACAGGGTCGGCCAGCCACGGTGGAAGGGTATCGTAGGCTGGGCGGGCGGTGCCTTCGGGGATGGGTGCGGGCTGCGGCAGGGGCTCGAGGCCGTGGAGTTCGGCTGGTTCGTTGGCGGCGTCTGCGCTGGCGCCGTTGTCCTCGCCACGTGCGGCAGTCGCTGGCGCGCGTTCTTGGGCCTTTTTGAGGGACTTGTTCTTCTTCTCAAGCAGAGCTTTATGACGAACGGACAGTTCCTCGACCTCTTGGGAGATGGCGGCTTCGTTCTTGGATTTTTTGTTCTTCTTTTCCCTTTTCGGTTTGTTTTCTCTGAACTGGTCGACCATTGGTGTGTCGACAGCCTGGGCGGGTATGGTGGTGGCTCTAGCAGGCTCTTCCGTGTCTACTTCCATCGGCTCTTCTGTTACCGCAGGCGGTGCCGGGGCCTTCTTGTCCTTGTTTTGTTCTTTCTTTTCTTCTGTCTCGCCGTCCGTTTTGCTATTTTTCTTTTTCTTCTGTTTTGGCTCGTCCTCGACCTCTTTCGTTTCCACGGGCACTTCAGTCTGCCCGTCTTCCTTGGTCTCTTGTATTTTCTCCTTTGCCGTGTCTACTTTCTCCCTCTCCTTCTTCTCAACCGTGTCGTTTTCTTCGGCATCGTCACCCTCGTCGTCATTGTCCTCGTCGTCGCCACCGCGCTTCTTGGACTTGCGCCTCCGCTTGCGTTTCTTCTTTTCGCCCGCCGGCGGAGCTGTTCCGTTTGTGCTCTTGTTCGCGTCCACGTCAGTACGAGGTGTCGACACAGCCGTCGACTCGGGCTCTTCATATGCCCGAGGCCGTTTGCTTGCGCCGGCACCACCCATCAGGCCCAGCCGGGCCGCAGAGACATTTGCGTATTCGTCGTCCTCAAAAACAATCTTCCGTTTCTGGGTTGCAGGCAGAGACGCGGCTGGTGTTGGTATGGGCTGTTGGGCAGAAGGTATCGGGCGAGCAGCCTGTTGTGTCGGTCGTGGAGGAGCAAAGCGGCTGGAGCTGGGAGAGCCATTGACGCCGTTGACAATGTCGGCGCCATTGGGGAGCGCGGTCGCCGGAGCCGGAGCCGGTTCTGCCGGCCGGGCCGTGCTGGCAGCATTGCTCTTGGGCGGAACCCAGCGTGCGTACATGGTGGGCAGACTGGCACGTCTGGTGTTGGAGAGGGAGGGGGCAGAGTCGAGGCCGAGGAATTTTGCATGAGCCCTCGTACGAAGACCTCCAAGGGAAAGACTATTATAGCGTAGACAGCAAGATTTTGCCGGCACGAAAGAGAAAGAGCGAAAGTCGATTCTGCCATGGCCCACCGCCAAATATTTTCAGTGGGTCTTGTTATCTTATCGCAGGCACTACTGGTCTGAAATACTTGTGAGGGGCCGCTAAATGCTGCCTCAACGTCGCTGTAAATTGCTCCATTACAGCGCGTTGCTCGTCACCAACTTTTCGGCTCATTCACTAGACTCTTATCTACACACGATGATCGCCCATTTAATGTGTGAACTGGCTCACTGGATAAGATTATTAACGGTAAAACAAGACAAGACTGACAAATTCAGAGCAGGACTATACTAATGAGATATCATGGATCATGGAATGAGACGGTATATGGCGAGAATCGACAAGACAACAATTGGACTGAAAAGAAACACAAACAAGTGACCTCCACTTCGGCCCTCACGACGACTCGGTCTGGCCCAGGGACCGCAGGGTGCCAATCAGCTGCACGCTGTACTCGACGTGCTGCAGCTCCTCGCGCGTCCAGCGGGCGCCGGCCGTGGTGCGCCAGGTGGTGACGTTGTTTTCGATTTCCTCGCGCAGCAGGTCGGCCTTGCGGCGCATCTCGCGGCGGCGGGTCTGGTCGTCCTCGTGGATGGCGTAGCGCTCGCCGTGGATGGCCAGCTCCATCTTGTAGAGCTCGCGCAGCATGTTTGTGGTGTCGCGGATGTCGGCGGGGGTGACGTCGACGTTGGACATGGCGTGCTGCTGGGTGGTCATCTGGGACGACGCGTGCTGTGGCGGCGGCGGTTGCTGTTGTCGGTGCAACGTCTGCGGCTGCTGCTGCTGCTGCTGCTGCTGCTGTTGGCGCTGCTGTTGGGTGGCCGGCTGCGGATAGGTCGGGGCGACGGCCTGGGCACCGCCCTTGGACTTGCCGCCCAGCAGGCTGTGGTGCGCTTTGGCCGACTGCTGCCCTGGCGGAGGAGGCGTGAACTGCTGCTGTGGCTGTGGCTGTGGCTGTTGCCGGGGTGGAAAGGGTGCGCTTCCGGGAGAGAACGGCTGCTGTTGTGCCTGGTGGTACAGGTTGGCATGCGATGACTGGTGCTGCGGCTGTTGGGGATGCGAGTACTGGGGCGGAGGAGTTGGGAAGGCCGACTGCGAGCTTGTCGTCCCTGCCGACTGTGCGCCGGCCGATCGTGGAGGTGGCGGGACATTGTTCGTGTTGGGGTCGCCGTGGCCGCTGTGAACGCTGCCGCCGGGGGACGTGAGGTCGTCGGCCGTGCTGGCCAGCGGTGGCGGGAGTGCGTTGAGGAAGCTGATGTCGGCGCCGTACGACGGGCCGCCGATGCTCCCGTTGACGCTCCCGCCATTTGCACTCGGACCGTTTCCGTATGGCAGCCCGATGCCGTTGCCAGCCGCGGCAGCACCGCCCAGTGGATTCGCCACATCCACGCCGTTGTAGAAGGCACCGGGGGGCGGGAATTGGTTCTGCTGCGGCGGCACATGCGATTGCTGTGGCATGCCGGCGGCTGGGAAGAATTGGCTCTCACCAAGACCACCAAAGCCTCCCGCACCTCCCGCACCTCCCGCACCACCCGGAGCACCACCACCTATGTATCCGGCAAAAATGGGCGGCGGCGGCGGCGTACGGGAGCGAGTGCTGCCGTTGGCCTGGCCGTTGCGCAGACTGAGGTCGGCCATGGACGGCAGGGGATTGCTGCTCCCGCTGCTGCTGCTGGACGGGCCACCTTTGCCGTCCTTGTGATAAGGTTGAGCATGTGTCTTTTGCGCCGTGGAGAAGAGGCGCTTCATTTTGCTCGTCATCGTGATGGTTACGTGTGTCGCAAGGAGAGACTTTGGTGTTGGCGATTCGGATAAGATGGAAGACGCGGAGTGAGGAGAGCTGAACCGCACGACCGAAGAGAGAGGCCCAAGACAAAGCCAGGCGTAAATTGCGATTAAGCAGCCTTGAGTAGGTCTGTCGAGGAAAGATAGACAACAAAAGATGTAGCGAACAAAAACCACCAAAGACAAGACTCACAATTCTCAGGAGCCAAGAAAGCTTTCCGGCTTCCAAAGCTGTTCAGCATTTGCTGGAGCTACGGAAGGAATTCGTTTCTCGAGCTCCCTCACTCCCTCCTTACCATTTGCTTCTCATGTCAAATGCTGGGGGCTGTGAGCCTCGCCTGGAACCAAAGCAATATTGTCGCTGCCGCCTTACCAGCGCCTTTCTCGTCGAGGCAGTGTAGCTTGCAGCAACCCCCAAAAGATACATCGTAAGGCAGGTCAAGGGGGGCGTGCGATTAGCAGCTGGCGGACATATTGAACAGGGGGCGCAGCGCTGTGTTCTGGCGCACTGTGCAGCTCATGTCTCCTGACGAGCCTGGAGCAAGCCAAGCTAGACCGTTTCAAGGCGGCCCGAGGCTCGCTAAAACACAGCGCCGACGACACCGACAGCGAATAAAGCAAACGTGTGGCAAGCTTGCTATCACGGCTGCACAAGAAGGACACAGACCTGCGCTGATTGCGACATTTGCAAAGCTTCTTCGTGTTTCTTCTCCCCCCAGCGACCCGACACCCGGGGCTGATGTTCCGTGCTGAAGAGACATATGTAAACAAAAGGGAGACGGAGTCGAAGAAGACTCAGTCCGTAGAAGCAAAGAGAAAGACGACAGGCGTGGCCTCGCCGGACAGCTTTGGCAGGTCTTTTGGTGGCAGTCTTAACTGGAGTGCTAGGCTGCCAATGCGTGGCCCCCGCATAGAGAGCCTACGATGTAGAGTGCCTGTGTCTTGTCTCGCCTGGGCCACTGAGATGCTGCCACAAGACAAGAGAGTCGCAACGGGCGAAACAGAGGCCGCGAAAAGAGCCTCCTGTGGGGAGCTCTCGAGCAGCCGTCGTCACCGCACTGTGGGCATTTGTGCCTTTTTGTCCTGTGTCAAGTCGTCCACAGTGGCAGGCACTGTCCCGGATGCAGCCTCCTGTTCTTGACCGACGAGACACGACCGATAGGAGGGCGCAGTCATATGCACCATGCAAGCCACATTGACGGGCCCTCTGTTGTATGGAGGAGGATAACCGTGTACGTCGGAAAGTAGGGAAACGCGAAACGGGCAAACGAGGGGAGCCGATCGGCGGTTTGGACCCCTAGGTGACGAGCAACTTCAGCCTCGTGAACGTGGTTTGCACGCCCCCCTCCTGTTGGAATCCCAAGGTCTCGGAGGATTGACATAGGCCTCTCAAGGATGTTTTGTGGGATGAGAAGAGACCTGTTGTTGGAATCTTTGGCGTTCGATAGTCCCAGTACGAGAGGTAGATAGTTTGGTAAGAATAAAACTATTTAAATTTTAAATTGAATTCAACAAGTACACTAAGTGGCATCCGCCATAGTTGGGTCATTGTCTGTTTGCTCTTGTACTTTGCCGTCGTCAACCTAATGAGCTCTTGCAGCACGAGCCATTTGCACCGCTCGTACTGTTTGCACCGTTTGCGCCGGTTGCCTTGCCGGTCACAACCAGCGTGCTCATTGTATCTGTTGCGTCGTATGCGCCGTCCTTTTTCGCCGCCCGAACCTGGCTCGGCGTGACCGAGTACGACGGCGGCACGTCCATCACCGGGTTGCTGGCAAAAAAGTGGCGCGGCCGCAGCAGCAGCACAATCGGCTCCGCCGGCATCACGGGGTAGTCCTCGGGCGCGGGGAAGTGCGTCAAGCCAAACGTGTGCCACAGCACCACGTCCGTGTTCACGACCGAGTCCGTGCCGGCGCCGATCCACGCCGGCAGCCCCAGCGACGGCTCGCCCGACGTCTGCGGCACGTGCCGGCCAGCCGGGTACAGCTGGTCGTCGGCGTACGCGGTGACGTGCACCGTGTGGCGCGCAAACGCCGCGCGCTTCCACACGAGCGACTGCGGCTGCGGTAGCAGCGTCGGCACCTCGCGGCTCACCAGCTTGTACGAGGCCGGCTGGCCGCTGTACGGGTGCACCGCGCTCTCGTTGACCATGTCCCAGGTGCGCATCGTCGCCCAGTCAAAGTCGGTCTTGGCCTGCGCGGCCGTCTCGAGCCGCGTGCGCTTGGCGTAGAACGCATTCCCGTACACGTTCTCGGCGCTGCCGACCGGGTGCGGCGACGGCACCGCGTCGGCCGTGAACACGGAGTTGCGGTGTCCGCCGCCCACGTTGGGGTTGATGCGCAGGCAGAACAGGTGCTGGTGGTTGTGCGCGTTGACGCCGGGGAACACCTGCGTGCCCCAGCCATGCGTGTCCTCGCCCGGGCCGATGACGTACGTGTTGAGGATGCCCGTGAGCCGCACGTTGGGCTCGATCGTGCCGTCTTGGTGGAAGATCCACTGCACGGCGTACTCGTAGTTGGCGGCCGTGAAGATGTGCTGCACAACCAGCTTGCGTGCGCGCGTGACCGTCGTCGAGTCGTCGCGGAAGTCGCTGTGCTTGAACAGGATGCCGTCGTCCTCCTCGTGGATGCAGACGGCATTCCTGATCGTGCGCACGCCGCCTGCGCGCGTCGGCATCGACGCGTCCAAGTAGGCGATGCTGCCCTTGCAGTCGCAGCCCAGAGACAGGCTGTTGGCCATGTAGCCCGCGCCATACTCGCCGAGATCGAACGCGTGCTTGCGCTGGTGCGGGTGCTCCGGGTTGCCGTACGGCACCACCATCTCGACGAGCGACATGCGGTAAAAGATGGGCCGCGGGCGGCCGTTGTCGACATAGCGGATGTTGTTGAACACGGCGCCTTCGCGGTAGTTGAAGCCCACGTGGAACCGCCAGTTCTGCCACGACACCTCGTTGCCCTCCATGGAAAACGACACGCCCTCGGGCTGCGAGATGTTGATGGGCTTCAGGTCCGTGCGGTAGCCGCCGCGCGTCTCCTGTGCCACGTGGTGGTAGTCGAGCGGCGCCACCGTGGAGAGCGGTCGGCGCACCTTGGGGATGTCAATGGCCACAATGGCGTCCTTGTTTCCGTCGTAGATGGGGCAAAAGTCAAGCGGGTATTGGTACTGCGTGTTGTCAATGTCTGGCCGGTAGTACATGAGCGCCTGCTGTAGCCGTGTGTCGCTGCCATACCGCTCGTCGTAGCCAATGGTCCACGGGTCGCAGTAGACCTTGTGCATGTCCTCGCGCGCCACGCCGCTCAGCACGCACTGCTCGATGACCTGCGGGTCCTGCCGCACCACTTGCTCGACGTGCTGGAGCTCCTCCATGAGAATCTGTCGGGTGTTAGTAGGTCCATCAGCAAAGGTATATTGTATCTAACAAAGTTGCTGGGTGGGCTCACAATCGGCTGTACGCCAGAGAGCTTCTCCCAGGCGGTGATCTTGCCGCCGGAGATGTCCACCAGACCATCGTAAACCGTACCCGCAGGGTTCTCGATCACGACAACTTCAGCTACACGTGCCGGTCGCGGTGCCGTGTCAGGCGCATCCAGCCATGCTGTCATGGCCGCCTTGCGCGGCTCCTGGAGTGACACCACATGGAAGAGCAGACCGTCGCCGTGGGCCTTCTTGACGAGGGCGACGGCCGTCCCGATTTCGGCCGGTGAGAGGGGATCAAAGGGATGAGGAAGAGGCATGTTGGGGATATGGGGTACAATATCATGAGACGGCGAGGAAAAAGGAAGCGTCGATAATCTAAGAAGAAGGCTCGACGATCGATGTGTGTTGCTCGTGTCTGTTAGAGATGTGGATGAGGGCGGGACGGAGAGTCTAGAAACGTCAAACAAACTGCGTCTGGGGAGCTTCGCTATCAAGAGAAGAAAGTCGTAAGACACGTAGAGATGCCAAACTACAGATTGAAGACGACAAGTTTCGTTTCATCAAGACACTCCCGGCTGGTCGACAAGCCTTTAACGCCTACATATTATATTTTAGAGTTTGTCTGCTTCGTCTTCCCCGTTTCTGGACCACCAACGGGTTGCATCTCTTATCGCGACATCTACACTCTAAAGGAAACGTCCTCTGGCTCTTTCTCCGCTTTACTTACGAGTATGGCCTTCAGAAACTGCAGATAACAGAACGTGCCCCTCTAAAAGTGTCACTCCAAACCACCAGCATTTCTGTACGATCTGGAGATAGTACTTCGTACGTGTAGATAAAGATAAAAGATACCGCGCCGCCAGCGAATCATCTAACACGACCGGCGCTTGCCGCGTTCACCCACTCAACGACAGTTTCGTTGTCGGCCCCAAGTTCTCAGTTGTCAGCAGAGTTACTCACCAATACCAAAGACGCTCCTGTTCCAATGAGGGCAGCATAATCGTAAATAATTTCCTAACTAGGTAAAGGCAGAGATGCCTCGCAGCACTACTGCGCGGCAACCCACTTATTCCCCTCCAAAGTCCAGGCCCCAATGCGCTCCTCCATTCACTTGGCCTTGGCCCTTGAAGCTCCTTGAAGCTCCTGTGGTATTTTGACCTCTCCTCAGGTAATGCCTCGTCCTCTGGCTGGCGAGACTGTTGAGCCTGTCTCTGTGCCAATGATGTGGAAAATTAATCATGTAAGTATCATTAGACCTCTATGGCCACGACATCATGTTCCGTAGATCCTTTGTAAAATGTCCGTAACGTGAGCTGCGCGACAAAGTGTAAATGCAAAATGCGCCCCCCCCCCCCCCCCCCCCCCCATGCCTCCAAGAATACCCGCCGCAGTAGTCCGATGAGAGTGAAATGCGTGCTCGTGTAACCAAACTCCTATGCCATAATTGTCTCCCAGCCGTTCTGGATCATCACATCCATCCAGTACACATCCGCTTCGCCCTCCATCCCCAATCCCCCTCCGGCGACGCACTTGGCCCGCGCCTCCGCCTGCTGGTCCATTTCCACCCATGTCTGCTTGACAATGTTAAGGCAGGCCTGGATCGGTTTCGGCGGCAGCACGTGCAAGAAGGCATTCAACCGGCTCTCAATAAAACCGCGCGCCCGCGTCACCTCCACAGTCTCCATGTCCAGGTTGAGCAGCGCGTGCAGCGGCAGGCTAGCGCCGCCCATGCCGCCCACTGTGCTGGGGACGGCGCCGCCGGGCCGTCGCTTCTTTGTGATGCGCAGTTCGCTCGACAGAGCGACGAGCAAAAACGGCTGGAAGTCGCGGGTACCCGACTCGATGGGTATCGTCTTCATCATTTCCAGACTGCGCAGTGTGTACGACGTGAGCCACTTGACGCGCTCCTCGTGTGTAATCGCGGGCTCGTCCGCTGCGCCGTTGTCGTCCTGGAACGACGTGCCCAGGTGGGCGTAGTCGCCGTTGGCACCTCGCCGTTCCCGTCGTAGGCGGGCCGACAACAGGTCGGGGAAGACGTGGTAGATCTGGACAAGACCCGTGTTCCGAATGATCTCAGCCAACGTGAGCAGGTGCCACACGGGTGTGTTGCGGTCTTCCGTGTCCTTGACCGATTGCTCTGTCGGATGTGAAATGTTCACAAGGCGCTCCTCCAGCTCTCTTGCGGTCGCCATATCCTTCTTGAGCTGGTTGATGTGCGCCATGGAGGCGAAGCGATGCGCGTAATTGAATTTGCGTTGCCGCCGGATCAAGCGGCCGACCTTTAGAACTGCCAGCTGAGTCTCCGCACAGAAACCCGTCCAGGGATGGGGCACACGAGGTCCGGGGATGGATTGGGGACCGAAATGCCGTTCTGACGAATCTGGGCGTTCGTCGGGGACCGTCGATATGGTGTCGTCGTCTGTGACAAACGCAAGAAGCATTTCCCAGTACAGCATCGACTCGCGGAAGAAGCGGAAGCTGCGGTCACCGCCGGCCTCGCCAAACGTCGAGGCTGGCATAGTGGAAAGACACGCGGCAATCTGGTTGAAAAACGGCAGACCGAGATCTTGAGGGTCATGCCAGCTGGATGTACCACCCAGCATGAGAATCGCAAGCATCGAGTTGGCGTCCCACTCGGTTGTCTTGGCTAGCAGCTCGGCAGCTTCTTGGCGCAGTTGGCGGCCGATCGACGCAACCTCTGGGAAATCACGTACAAGAGACGCTGCTGCCATGCTTTGGAGGGTGCAATAAATGATTCTCGACGAGTTCCAAGTGCGCACGACAGCCGAACGGAAAGGGTTCATGCGGCTATCGTAGCACGAGTATACCTGTGCCGTCACCTTGAAGTAGAATTCAACAAGCACAGTGCTAATATCGTTCAAAGAAGTGATCGAGAGGGACGGGCTGCTTTGGCAACCCTGAACGGGGGCCAGCTGCAGCGCCTCTGAAGCCGGTGATGCGTGGCCAAAAATCACCTCACTCACGTTTTCGTCTACCTCACTGTCGGACCGGCTTTCTACCTGGTAGGAAGGCCGCGTGGTAGTATCGAGGGCTAAACTGGTGTGGCTCGGAAGATGCGGCCACCTTCCCCGAAGGAGTCCATCGAGTCCATCGCTGGGCGCGGACGTAAGGTTATCCGGAGGTGACTCAGTCGATACCCGGTGCGGAAATCCATCCGTTCTCGAAATGTACTCCACATCATCGCCGTTTTCGGTTGGTAACGTAGACGGAGCTGTGCTGCTCTGCTGTGCCGTAGACATTATGCTTGGCATGGCCATGCTCGTGCCACTCGGGAACCCGCCAGTCCATGATCCATCAAGCCCAGCGGTTACCATAAGATTGCTATGGAGCATCGCATCGCCATCCAGTGCCTTCTGGGCTGCAAATAAGGGGTTGTTGATGCCCATATATATTTCGGGGAACTCATGGATCGGCACTGGAATGTGGTCGAAAAGGTTGGCCCAAGCCACGTTTCGTGGGTTACTCGAAAGGTTGCTGTTGAAGGGGACAGAATGGGGCATGGTCATCTCAGGCTCCGGGCTGCCGACGCTAGAGGCGAACTGCGTCGTTGGGGTCGTCGTATTCGTGCCGGTTCCCATTGGCGAGGGGAGAGGATGCTGCTGGGCGCCGTCTGCCGAGGAGGGACTGTGTTGCGATCGAGGGGTTGTGATCTGTCGCTGTGCTTGTTGTCGGGGAGAGCTTGCGAGATCGTGCGTCTGCGTAGGAGCGTGGAGTTCCTGTTGCGCGGGTATCGGGGCGGGCGCGGGAGCTGCAGCGGCCGGCGCATCGGACTTCTGGGCCTGCTTGCGCCGAGCCTGCTGCTTCTTCTGACCTGGCTCGGCCCGGAAGACCTCATGTTTCGCAGACCAACGTAGCTTTTGCTCGTACCCGGGGCATTGGACACCTACACGTACGCAGCGGTCGCATTCCGGATGCTGCTCGTCACACCGCACCTAGGAACACGAACCTCAGCAAAGGCAAGTCGAAATAGATACATGAGCAACAGGACATGGGCTTACCCTCTGCTGTTTGCATCTGGAACAGCCATTACGCGAGTAGCCATAATACGCGCGCGTCCGGCCACTGCCGTTGGCACCGCGGGCCGTCTTCTTCGTGGCAGTCTCCATGCTGACTAGTGAGAGGAGACGAGAGAATGTCAGGAGCTCCGATGAGTCGGGGGATCCAACAATAGCAGAAGCAGTTGTTGTCAGGGAATCGAGAAAACCGTCGCCATCCTCAACGAGTGAAGTTTGATCCGATAAGATAAAGTGGGTGTGTCAGCCGGCCAGAATCGCCAGCCAGGAAATGCAACGGAGAGAAACAGAAGTTTGGGAAAGACCGAAAGAGGGGGCTCGTGAAGTGGGTTCTCTACAGAGTATGCAATTGCCGAGAGGGTGAAACCGCTCCGTCGGTGGAGAGGTAGAAAGTGGAATTGGATATCCTGGAGCTGCTCTCAAACTGGGGTGGACAGAGAGATTGAGTGCGAAGATGACGAGACACAAAGAAAAGGAAAGGCCGTGATGTGAAAATTGACTTGGTCATTCGTTTTCGGGGGACTCGACAATGATTCGGAAGGGGCATACGGCACTAGCAAACACCTGGAGGACACGTGATCTCCTAAGAAATGGAAGATTTTAGCGTATGCTCCCCAGGAAAGAGCCTGGACCGTGCCAGAAGCATGGCAACATGGGTCGTTCTTTCTTGGTGCTTCTTTCTATCTTCGTGCCTGTCCGGCCTGCGTCAGGAAAGCTTCAAAATGCGGCTTCCCCGCCGCTTTTTTTTTGATTTGTAAACCCCAAAGGTCGTGACTGCCTCTTTATTATTTTGGCTGCTCCTGCGTGTAAGGTCGGTACCCGTTGACTGGTCGGTTGGTACAAGGCTCGTGTTTTTATTAGTCGTTATTTCCTGATTAGGAAAAAAACATCGAACGACAAATTTTAGGAGTCCCCAATTTTGCTAAACACCACCAGGTCACATGCTCGGAGACGCTCCTGGTCAAAATGGAAGTCACGACTGTGCGACAACACTCAAATCTAGAAATGGTTTGAATCTAGCTTCGACGCGTACTTGCAAGAAAGGCAGGATCGAACGGCAATAGATGGAGCGAAAGCGTGACCTGGACCCTCCTTTAGACGAGAACACCACGGCCCCTTTTGCCCAGGCCGCAGAATGAAAACAAACGAAACTCAAACACAACATTAACGCAAGTGAGGTATCTAAACATGCGGCTTGTAACATTGCCCAAACACTAGACATACCACATCACAGCTTCTTTAGGTCCGTCTTGAGCGGCAGCGTCTCCGGGCCAGCCACGACAACGCCGCCGCTGGTGACGGTCACCTTGGCTTCGGTCGTGCTGACGCGCACTTCGACCTGCACACTGTACTTCATGTACCGGTCGTTCTTGTCGCCATACTCGACCTGATTTGACGCCGGCACCTTGTTCATGTTGCAATGCAAGATGACGATCTTGGCCTCATCTAGTGCTGCTGTTAGCGGCTGTTCCTGAGCTGATGCAGTATGCACAAACTAGAAAAGAAGGAAAACACACCCTTGTTGAGCTCCTTGAAGCGTCTCGGGGCGTCGGACTCGTGCGATGCCACAAACACAATATCTCGATACACCTTGGTCTCGGCAGTGCTGCTGCTGTGGGCGGCATTGTTGCGTTTGCGGGACGAAAACGAAAAGGACGACGTGGCTGTTGTAAAGTCACTTGGCCGCAACAACCAGTGGCAGTTATATGTGGTGACACGGTCCTTGCCAGGCTGGATAGCGTCATCCTTGCGAACGAACCACTTGACCTGGTCGGTGGCCCATTTAACGCCGAGTGAGTCGATCTCGAAGTTGTCGCCCGTGTTGCGCCAGCCCGAGTAGAGCTGGCGTGTCTTGACGCCATAGTAGCAGGGACTGCGGGTGATGTTGGTTGGCTTCTCTGTGAGGAGGCCCAAGCCTTTCATGACGGCACCCTTGGACACGGCACACCAGCTGAACGACGATGGTCAGTGAGGTGGATTCAGAGAACAAGCAGGCGAATTAAGAGCGTACTTACCAGTCCAGGCCCTTCTCGACATTGATGCCCTGCTGCCCAGCAAAGTCGGCAACGCGGGAGAAGAGGTACTCGCTGAAAGATGTCAGTTTGGGCAGCCAGAGAAATACGTTGTCAGTGATACGTTCAGAACTAACCTTCTCGCGAAACCGCCAGACAAGAAAATGCTCTAGGAAACCGTCAGTGCTTATTGCGAAGTGTGGACTAATATATATGCCGACATTCACCTTGACATACCTTCACCTTACGCCGAGGAGTGGCGTTGTCGAGCGAGCTGATCTGGGCACCAATCAGAGCCAGCGTTTTGTCGACTGAGAAGCTGAACATCTCGCGAATATCTTCAGCCGTCAGCTCCAAATTGCCGTCATGGATTCCGCGGTCGGCGCGATCCTGGATATTCATGCCACGGGGTAGTGGAACAGCCTCGGCCAAGTTTGTGTTGGTGCCCGTGAAACCGTGCTTGACGGGCAGGAAAGCCTTGAACACTTCCATGCCGTCCTTTGTCCAGACAAAGTGGCCACCATCGCCGTACATGCCGGTACCGACAATCTTTTCGCTGTCGGCAGGATCGAGACGTCGCTTGAGGGTCTTAATGAAACCCTCGTCAACATACGTCGAGCCACAAGCAAAGCCTAAAGGAGTTAGCGAATTAGCAAACTATTGGTGTTGGTAAGGGTGCTCCAGCATACCAGAAATATGGCCAACGGGCTTCATCATGAATTTGTTCTTGGCAAAGTCAATGTCGGAGATTTGGAAAGATGCCAGATCCTAAAGCAGCCACGTTAATGAGAATGGCCTTTGTTAACAATTTCCGAGGTCACGCCAGATAATAATAATAAAAAAAGACATACGACTGTACCACCACCGGCGTCGACTACGATGAAGCAGTCGCCTTTCCGGAAGCGCGCATGGTCCATCTTCTGTGCGGCTCGCAGCGTGTAATGCGCGCAAGCCTCGGGCTCAGACACAAACGACACATTGCGGATCGTCGGGAAGCGGTCCCCAAACGAAGAAATGGCGGCGCGGTAGGTCTTGTTGAGGGCTTCTTCGGACCACTTAGCTGGGTGTGTGATGACAAGGTCGATGGGGATCTGCTCGGGCACGGCGCGGCCCAGGGTGTTGATCATGTCGTCGTACGTGACGTCGGCGATGCGCTCGAGGTAGTCCTGCACGATATCCTCGGCGGTCTTGGCCAGATGGCGAGGGATGCGACCAGCAATCGCATTGGCGTCGTTGAGTCGCAGAGAGGCCAGGCCGTGCAAGGTCTGCGTAAAAGTGGTGAGCTCGCGGCCGCGGTCACGGCTCTCCTGCAGCTCCAGCTTTGTTTTCGATAGGACCTCGGAATCGTCGTCGATGCTGTAGCCATATTGCAACAGACGATTCTTGGAGTTGGAATAGGAGATCTGTGAAGGCACCTTGACCTCGGAGGCACCGGGCCAGTTCTGGACGACATGAATGTCGTTGAGGTCGATCGGACGACCGACGGACTGGGCATACGCAACACCGGTAAAGGTTGTGCCGTAATCGATCGCCATGACAATGCGTGCAGCCGACTCATCATCGGCAGAATCGCTTCGTATCACAGCACTCACTCTCGGAATTGCCGGCCGCGCAAGCGGCACGCTCCCCAAGTCGAGCGCAGTCCCCGTCGGGCTTCCTGGTGTGGCAGCAGTCAACGTTGTCGGCGATGAGTTGCCGGCGGTTGAAGCTGCTGTCGGCGCTGCGAAGTCTTTCTTGGTTTCCTCTTTTAACCGAGCGCGACGTGCAGCCACCCGGGCATGCGGTGCCGGGAGGTCGACTACCTCGTCATAGTTCATGGTGCAACTGCTAGGACGAGTCGAAACGGGGTAAGCAGGTACGGAAACCAAGGATAGTTTTGAGGGCGATGTTGGACCGAGACGACCTTCGATCTCGACGTTTCAACGATGCAAATGGGTTGAAATGGGTCACAAACAAGAAAACGAAACAAAACTGACGGAAGAGACAAAGCTTGAGGAGGAAGACGAAGATAATCGACAAGAACAGGAAGAAGCAACCGAGCTATGACGATGCTGCCAAAACATCCCCCGTGCTGAGCTCCAGAGCTGGCTGAACGAAAGAGTGCGCCAGACAACGAGAGCCTCTGGTGTCGCCTTGCGGTGGTGGTCATCTCAATGCGTGGCCGTTGACTCGTGTAAGTGAGGTACTTGCCGCTAACGACACCCCCTCGGACCCGCTTTCTAAGGTGCGGGTGGAGCCTTGAGCCGCTCTTCGGTGCGCACAGGGGCACAGTGCGATTGCCGCAAACATGCCGCAGTGCCAATATTGAGGCGTTCACTTGCATATGGGCGGCGAGGCTGCGCATCGACCTGGCCTGTCTGGGCGCCAACAAGGCACACTCTCGGAACAGCAAGGGTGACAATATGCAAGCAGGGGGAGGATGGAAAATATGGAAAGAAGGACTGCCAAAAAGGCAAAACACTGAGCGCTGAAAAAGCCAAACACAGGCGACGGCCGGAGAGGCTGTGCTGGTTTGCCTTGACGACCCCGCAGGACAGGGAGATACTGGTATGAACGTGACGCTCATTCCTGACGGAGACGACAAGAGGCTCAACAGCACGGCTCCAGTGCATCGTTGTTCCGCATGGAGAGCAACTGAGATAGCAGCTGCACGACAGTGCTCGGTACACCCCAAGTTAGGGTCCCAAAGTGTGAGGAAACACTACACCCGTCTCTTTTGGCTCGCTCTCTCTGTCGTCACTCTTTTTTTTTTCATCGCCAAACATTCTGTTCACTAAACTTCACTGCTCTGGTTGGCAGGGCAGTCGTTGGACTGCTGCCTCAATCCCATTTCGAGATTGGCTTTGTCTTCCTATCAGCTGAAAGCCTGAATCATTTCTTGGAGGATCAAGTGCAGGGGGTCATCCACTGCCTTGTTTGCCTATCACCACTCTCTAACATCTTTTCTCTTTTTACTTCCCACCAGCATATTTCACTCTCTCTTCTCCCAGACGGCCAAGGCCCAAAATGTCCATTCGAAATTTCCTGCAAGGAAAATCGAGCATCAGCGGTAATGGCGGCAGTTCCGGTGGCGGCGGGAGTGGAAGCATAAACGGAGGACTGGCAGGTGTCGGTATTGGCAGCGGAATGCCCGGTGGAATGCCCGGCGGAATGCCCGGCGGCGGGATGATCGCTGGTACTGGCTTGAACGGAGAAGACGGGGATGACGGGACCGGCATGGCTCATGTGGTCGACGGCGGGCAGCCCGGAATGGCCAAGGCCTGGGAAGTCGAGGCTCGGGAGCAACGCATGCGCGCTCAGGTTGCCGAAGAAGCACACCTCTACGGAACGCAACAGATCCTTACCTACCTCAAACAAATCGGTGCCGGCCCAAAACGCAACGTCAACGCCGTGGAGCAGATCCTGCTGTATTGCAACGCGCTGATAAAGGAGCGCCACGCCACCGAGAGCGATGCGAAGCTCAAAGCCCGCAAGCTCGGTGAGGCCACTGCTGAGATCAAGTTCTTGCAAGGCGATGTCAAGGAGGCGCTCAATGACAAGCGCCAGGCCGTGATTGAAGCTGAAAACTACCGCCGCAAGTACAAGGAGAACAAGGAGAAACTCGAAAAGGCCGACTTCAAGCGCGACGAGGCCGTCGCCAAAGTCACGCGCCAGATGAAGGAAGCCGCTGCTGCTCACGTCCTGGACAAGCAGCAGTCTGAGGCCCAGCTCCGCATGCAGCTCGGCGTCCTCGAAACGCAGATCCACCGCATGCAAGGCGAGCACCAAGCAGCGCTGACCCAGCTTGAAGCCAAACATGCCGAAAAACTCGAAGAAGAGGAGGCCAAGCACAAGGTGGATAAGAAGACGCTGCACGACGAAAAGGAGCGCGAGATTGACGAGATCATCGACGCGCACGAGGCGGAAGCGGCAATTCTCAAAGAAAAGATCCGCGAACTGGCGTCCGACCTGATCTCGCAGACCGATGACTTCCGGCCAGCCACCGACCAGGCTCTGCGTATCAAACTGCTCGACCTGCGCAACCGCATCAAGAACATTACCGTGCCTAACAACCTACACCTTCGCTTAGACGGCGGTGGGAAAGGCAATGGTGGCGAGGGCGGCGCAAATGGTGCAAACGGCGGAGACAGCAATGCACCAGGAGGCGGCGCCTCGGCCCTGCATCAGCTGCCAGCCGATTTGGATCCCACAGGCTTTGTTGCCCGGCATGGGTCACGCGATCTTCAATACATCCTGCGTGGTCTCGTGTGGAACGTGTTGGTCTCGGCCTTTTTCTCTGCGCCGTTTGGCTTTGGTTTCCTGGGGCCAGAATCCCAACGAAACCCTGGCCGACAACAACTTCTTGAAATTCATCGCTCATGGATCCGACTCTACGAAGGACAACAGCCGTATCGTGAGTTAGCCCTTGGTACTTTTTATCCTTTTCTTTTATGAAAAACCCACCTTTTCACATACTAACCTAGGCAGGCTACGCGCATGATACCGACGAGTTCGCCATGTACAGGCGCGACTACAATGCCAACAAGCTACGCTCGGCCGTCTTTCAGTCCTTCCTCCCCGTCGTCTTTCCGGAAAAGGCTGCTGCTCGCCAGCAACAAATGGGATCTGCACCTTCGTCTGACCATCAGCAGCAGCAAACTCTGACGCTGCAGCAACTGCCACCGCTACCCTCGACACAAAACCAACCTCACCCCGGTGACGCATCCTGGCCAGGCCAGTACCAGGCGTTCCAACCGGGCGGCGGACAGTCCGCCCCGCCACCCTACTCGGCGAATGGCTCTCCACCGCCGCCGCCTCCGCGACGTTCGGCTGTCAACAGTTTGAGTGGTTTTATGGGTGGTAGTGGTGGTTCTGCCGAACCGGGTATTGCCGCCTGGCACCGCCAACACTGCGAAGCCGTTGTCACCAGCATCAAGCAGCTGCTCGACCGCATCACCGGCTACGCCACCCGCCCCGACGCGCTCGAGGCCGTTCCCGCTATTGTCAACCTCGCGGCCGAGCTTGGAATCGAGTTTGGTGTCCAGCGGGCCCAGGTCTGGCTTGTCATGCCGCAACGGAACGAGCTGGTGCAAGCCGGGCCCGAGTACCAGGACTGTTTGGGCGGTGGCAGCGGCGCCTCCGACAACAACGACAAGGAACACGGCCGCGATCTCAAGGTCGATCTCATGGTATCGCCTGGTATTGTGCGCGTTGGTGACGGCCGTGGCGACTTGAGTGTGCGCAAGGCCCTCGTGCCATGCGAAGTGATTCCATTTTCATGAGTTGTCTTTGTAGAGGAGCGTATATTGATGTGTCTTTTTTTGCTCTTTTCTTTTGTTGTTATTAAAGGCGAAGCATGTTTGACTTTCTATTCCATTTCTTTTTACTTTATTATAACTTGTATGACACGACCTTGCTTTGTAACTGTAAGGAAGATCGGCTATTTTAGATGGATGCCTATGACTTTTACGTTTTGCTGTATCTTTCCTTGCCAGCGAACTGCGAACTGGCGAACGAACGTTTAAATTCCAGGAAGGTTTTAATAAAATGTTGATAACTATGGTATTATTTTATTACCTTTTTTACAATTTATTCGCATATTTTCAACATAATCAAGCACCTAAAATCGAAATAACGAAATTAATGCAGCGCAGAAAACGAAACACCGTGAACCTGAGTAAACAACGAAGGAAGACTACGCAAGAATAACCAAACAATCAGAAGACCCCGAAACGCTACATAAACAGAAATGAGGGTATATCGCAATGTGTGCAAAATGATCACAAAAGAATAGAAACAAAAAGTCCGTCTTCCGCTCAACTACAGGGCAGCCCCTGACCGCAGACTGGCAAAGGTCGACCGCATGCCCGTCTCAATGTGCCGCACCGGCGGCATGCTGTAGCCGCTGGGACAGATAAAGACGTAGCGCACGAGCACGCGCGACTCGTCTGTCACAATGTGCGTGCCCGCCGGTGGCTTCTTGGTACCCGGCGGCAGCGTCGCAAGCGGGTCGTCCTTGATCAGCTCGCAGCCCAGCAGTATTTTTTTGTTGCTAAACGCGCTCTTGGACCACGTATTATTAAGGGTGCCGCTGTAGCTAAACGACGTCGACGGCTCGTCGGCCAGGTAGATGCCGGGGCCGTTGACGGCCCCGTGCGCCATGTAGCGCGTGTTGGACATGTTGCGCAGGCCCTCGGTGAGCACCTTCCACATACGCGACGTCTGCGAGCCGTGGAAGACGACATCGCCCGTGCGCGGGAGCGGCGCCAGGCGCGCGGAGCCGCTGCTGGCGCTGTTTGTGTTGTAGGATTCAAACGCCTTTTCGCATTCGGGCGTCGAGTTGTACAGCAAGAACTGGTCAACGTCCGACATGATGGACAGCCGCTTGCCCTGCGGCGCCGATAGCATGCAGCCTCGGAACCACTTGCTCATCCAGGCCAGCACCTGCTCGCGTTCGTGCGACAGGTAGTTACCGAGCCGGATCTTGTTGAGCAGGTCAAACGGCGTCATGGTGTCGTCGGCTTGTAGCCGCGGGAACGAGTCCAGGATCGTTATCAGCCGGCTCTTTTCGTAGGGGCAGTCGGTGGACAGCAGCTGGAGGCCTGAATTATCCTTGGCCGCCGCGTACAGGCAGCATAGCAAAAAGTCCAGGACGGGCGCATCAATGAGCAGGCCGTAGGCGCGGACCAGCAGGCCGGACTGCGACATCTCCTTGATGCAGCCGTCTTTGGTACAGATTGTCGGCTTCCACAGGCCCGTAAGCTCATCTCCACAGGCCGTGCACTGCGACCCGGGCCGCCGGATCGTCTCGTTGGTGAGGTCGTAGACGCTCTTGAGCGTGACACCGCCTAGCAAAAAATGTCGATGAAGTCGCTGCGCCAGTGCATGCGTAAATAGGTTAAAACTGGCCGTACAAAGGCGACTGGTCGGCTTGCGGTGGGCGTTGGACTTGGGTCGCCAGTACGTGTGGTTCATTTGCTGTTTGAGTTGCACTTGCAGGCCCTTTCCCGGTTCGTGCACCGTCTCGTGCGGCACGAGGTGCACACAAAAGCCGTGCGTGCGTTCGACGCCATTTAGAATCACCCGCACGGTCAGGATGGGGAAGAGGTCGCTGCCGATGCCACGGACTTTCCGGTCGTGGCCCTGCAGGTGCGCAAGCGGGAAGCACAGCTCGTACTCCTTGGTGCCCACGCACTCAATGGCGTCGCTCAGGGCCTCGGGGATGTCCGGGTCAATGTACGGGCGTGTGCCCTGCATGCCGATGCGTTTGGCCAGCGAGTTGGTCCGCGTACTATCCTTGCGATCCAGCTGGAGGCGCAGCCCCTCGACCTCGCGCGCCAGCTCAATGACACGGTCATACTCTCTGAGCATCTTGTTTTTGATGACATTGAGGCCGTGTGGGTTGAGTGACGGCTTGATGCCCATGAGCTCGGCCAAAAGCGTGATTGCGTTCTTGTCGCCTTCAGTCAAGTCCTTGGATCGCCGCCAAGCCAGCATATACGCTTGCGTGGCGCTGTCGGGCCACCCTTCGTGCATGTAGAACCGCTCCAGGATCGTACGGATGCCGTACAGGCCCTGCGGGCTGCTCTCGTCGTGTGCCGCCAGGCAGCTGCAGAGCGTTGTGATGCTACTGGGCGACGAGTCGAAAAATGATAGAATCCACTGCGGGTCGTAGCCAAGCGTTTTGCGACCGACAATGGTGCTTAGCAGAGCCGTCACGTTGGGAATCTCTTGGAGGTACAGCCACTTCATGGACGCGATCCCTCCATTCTGGCGCCGCTGCAAGCGATCGAGGTACTCAACACCCACCAGGTATTCGGTTTGCAGCTGCTGCCACCATGTGAGGCGCTGCAGGCTCATTCCAAGGTTGGCCAGAGCGGCCATCTGGTCGGGCCGGCCATTGAACACGACGCGCATGTCCGTCACAAAGCGGAACCAGTCCTGGACGGTGAGGTTGTCACACGACCAGACAAGGAGGTCGTCCGCACGCTGATTTAGCATGAGCATCATCAGCGAAATCCACACGTCGTGCACAACCATAGGGAGCTCGATACGGCGGGCCAGAATGCGCAGCATGTCGATGCACGACACATGGGAGTCCCGCTCAATGAGGCCGAGCAGATCTCGGAGCAGCACGACATCTTCAACGAGAATCTGCAGGCGACACGCGTGCAAGAATTCCATGTCTTTCATGTAAGCCAGCTTGCGGATGATGCCCAGGATCCGGTTGCGCTCCACGTCTTGGTGAGTGATCCAAAACTCCTGTTCCCCGTCGACCGCCACTTTGAGTGACGCAATTTCCTCTTCTGTGCCTGTACCGCCCAGTGTGGCCAGCAGGTAGTCCTTCAACGCCTTTTCCACCGACTCTGACTGCGGCACCTGCAGGCGCGACATGATGCCTTGGAAGACGTCCTCGGGCGGGAAGCGATCGAGACCAGCAAGGAACTCGGCCGACACGAACTCGTTGAGCCAGGGCGCGTACCTTATGGCGCGGCCGTAAGCTTGGATCTTGTAGCTAAGCGTGTCGTTGGTGCTGCCAAACAGATGGGTCTTGTATGACTCTTGCGCGGCCTCCATTGTGGGAACGACGATATCAATGATACGACTGGCAAAGACCTCGCGCAGGGCCGGGTGCCGCTGCAGCGTGAGCAATGTGCTGGAGAGTGTCATCATCCTGGCGCTGACACTGGCTGTGGGCGTCAGCGAGTTGACAAGGACAATAGCAGCAGTGCAGCATTCCGGATCAGCGATGCGGATAATTGTCTCGGCAAACGTTAAAGAGTTGTCCGTAGCTGTGCTTTCGATGCAGAGACGCGACAGCAAACTAATGGCCTCTGGCCCGATCTCCATGGCTTGAAGGAGGAGCTGCTGTAGACGCTGGATCAACGCCACGTCTGCAGGCTCGACTGCCACGGTTTGGAAGCATGCAGGACCGCAGTCTTTGAAAGTAGGGTTGCCGGTGCGTGTCAGATCAGGGCCTTCCAGGTGGAAGATGGGCCGAAGTCGTGCGAGATGCTGGGGTGTGAAGTTGTATGTCTCCCACTTCTGCAACATGGCTTCGTCTGGCTTCCAGCTGGCCCACAGTTGCAAGTCGGGGATCTGGCCCTCAAGAACCTCTCGTGCAAGCTGGCATTGCTGGTTTGACAGGTACTCGTGGACCCACGAAACGCTGCGGTAGAGGCTGGCAAAACGACACTGGTTCTGCAGCATGTGCAGGTACAGTTGGTAGGATTGGGGGATTTGGCAGAAAGCGAGCAGCCGGTTGATGTACTCGGCCGGGAGCATCTGCGAATTTGGAATCGTCGATAGGGTCGCTATCATATTGTGGAAAATTTGGAGGGGATCTGCGTAGCCTAGTCGAATTTGCAACAGATACTGGGCAACCTGGGCTTCTGGGATGGACACATATCGTGGTGCGATGCTACTGGCGACGACGAGGCAGCGCAGATACCTGGTATAGCTTGGATTTTCCTGGTTGTCACCTCGCAGAGACTTGAGTGCTGCGATGGCGGTGAACGGTGAGTACTCCAGGGTGCAGGCCAGGATGGCAACCTCAGGATCGCCATGCTCGTTTTGCACATGGTCCCGGATGAGCTCGTCGATGTGCCGGTTGCGCTCGTCGGAGTTGGCCACGAGCCTTTTCCGGTTGAGATAATCCCTCGTGAGCTGCAGAAGTGCCGGTGGGAATTCTATTAAGCTGCCATCGTCGAGCTGTGCAGAAAGGTTGCTTGCAAGGAGCTCCTTGTGCCAGGCCGCCCGAAGGGCCGAGGACTTCGATATGGTGATGATGGGCATGATCGTGTGGTGGTGGCAGTGAGGAAAGGATGAATAGAGCCCGTTCCAGATCGTTGATTATGCAGAAAGGAAGCGATGTTGGGTGTCCCCGGTTGCCAAGGTCTAATGTAGTTCATAAAACAGCAAAGAAGGGCACCGGGCGGCAAGCGTGAAGGAATGTGTTTTTAGAATGTGGTGTCCGTCCTTCGTCGAGATGGTGATAGCAACGAAAGAAAGTAAGAGTAATGCCGAAAAAGTGAAGGGAAGAATTGAAAAGAGAAAGCCTGAAATCACTATAACAATAAAAAGAAGGAAAGAAAGGGCTGTGTTAACATGTATTGCAAATACAAGTGGGTATCAAAATGCCAAGTACGGATGTCGAGCTGAAGGGCGTTGCGAGGATTGGAATCAGAGCGTGCTGAAGGCAAGAATGTTGAAAGTTTGGAAATTGCAGCTCAAGGCTGCGTTCCCACGGACAGACTGAACAAGAACAAGCGAGTAAGAGAATTACCAATAGAAAAGGTGGAAACAAATGACGAGCAACTATGAAGAGTAGACAAGCAGAGGGAGGACGAGTGCATGGAAAGTTCAAAGTACACGCTCCGAACAGCAGTTTGTTTGTTTGTTATGGTATGAGCTTTGACTCGTGCTGCTGGTGACAGAAGCCAAAGCAAAACTTGTCGCGAGAAAGAGATGCCTGCCAGAATGTGCCAGTTGAAAGGAGTGCACAAGCAAGGTTCGGCTCATATGGCGAGTCACCGAGGAGGCCACCTCAAGGCAGACTGAAGAAAGCTCTGAAGGCGCTGATTCTCATTGGGACGTCGGTGTCTCTAAGAAACAAGCTTCTGCTATCCTCACAACTTTTTGTTCATTCCACTGTTTGCACCGCTCAGGACGCTGCGCAGCCCTGGTTCGACTTCTGGTGCTGAGCAGGGTCTTCTGGCTGCTCGCTGTATTATTGACCAGACTCCGAAGGATGGGGACAAGGCATTGCCTGAACTGGCATAAAATTAAAAAGGCGACGAGCACCGTAAAGTGCGATAATTTGACGCGTACTGTGTACAGGCGAAGCACAGTGCCAGGAGCTAGGCAAACGGGACGGCCAGAGCTGGGGCAGACCAGGGTACCTCCACCATTTAGAGTTTAGTGCGCAAGGCTCCTTGACGGGGCGTTTCAATAAATTCCAGCCAGACGCCAGGGAGGGGGAGGGGTGCCATGAATATTACCACACGGAGACCAGTCGGATGAGGGGCGTGGATAACAATTGCGCAGCCAAGCTGTTGTCACCCACCAACGATTGAGGAGGCTTCTGATCTGTTTTGGCCGCATCAGTTTGGTCGATTTCTCCTCTTTTGTCGGCTGTGCAATCGGCGGCTGGAGATACGATTTGGACTGGTAACCAAAGAGACGTGAGAAGCAATGTGATTATTGTTTTGGTTGAGGAGCAGAAGGCGTTTGCCCACCAATACCCCTGTCGCTTGGGGAGTAGGAACGAGTGGAGGCGGGTAGGCAAGGCGAAATGGGAAGAAAGCCGACCGTATGATGCCGCCGATGTCGAATTATGCTGGACGGAGGCCATATGGCCAGGCCACACTCAGTGTTGTTCGCTCGAGCCATGCACCCTTTGACACTCTCGAAGAAACAAAAGCGTTTATTGTCCACGCCATACTGTCGTATCTGTGAAAGGTCAGCCTTTTTATACGTATATTTTTTTTAATCTTGGCACTGCTCTTGAAACGAGAGTACTTTGACGAAAACAAAAAGAGGGCGAAAAAAGTCACAAACCAAAGCAAGAGAGAGCAAGCACTTTTCCCTATACGACATCCATAGACAACAACCGCCAGTTATGTCATCGTCAAGCGCCGCTGCAAGAACAGCAACGAACGCAAGCACCACAAGCCGCGAGTTTCTCGACGAGCTGTACGAGCTCCTAGAGCGAGACAAGGACAAGAAAAATACCGTCATCCTCGAGCTGATTCTCCAGCAATGGCAGCAAATCGGCGACGAGCGTAGGCCAACCTTTTCTTCGTGTTGTCTTTGTTGTTTTACTTTGTGCTCTAACCGTTGAGTAGAAATGGCACACGGGGTGGCTGAAGAAATCTTGAAGCGAGATACGAACCATCCTGGCGCACGGGAATATATTCGCAAATCGTCGTCTCAGGTCACCACACCCGCAACGACAATCTGGTCGTCATGGAGTCTCGGCACATCCTCTCGATCCACATCCGCCTCTTCGGCGTCGCGTCCCGACCCCCTCCAAACACGACTAACCCACCGCCCACCACGTGGTGGAGGTAGCACAGCCGGCACTCCAGTCATAAGTGAGACCGGGTCCGTCTCGACAACGAGCGGCACACGGCACCTCGACCCCAAATCCGCCATGGCAGCGCGGCTACCTGCGTCGTCCGGTGACGTGCTTGGGGCGAAGCGGAAGAACAAGCGACCTGTCCAGTTTGGTTCTCCACTCAGCTCAGAGACGGAGCGGCTGGCGGTCGAGGCGAAGCTGGAGCAGCAGTTTGCGGACCTGCAGGCGCGAGCAACGGAGCTGGAACGCGAGATGGTCGTTCTTGAAAACGTCGGGCTCGTTGACAACGCCGAAATCTTCCAAGACACCCGCAACATCAAACACGGACGCGTCAGTCTGGTCGTCATGCCTGCTATGCCGCGGCCCGTGCGGCAGCTCGTGCGTGAGCTGCAGGGCGACCGGAAGCGGTGCTTGGACTTGATCATTGACGACTTTGTCGAGGTCGCACAGTGGTCTCTCGAGGACGACGCCACAGGCAAACCACACATTGACGTGGTGCGCGATCGGCTGCTGCGGCGGCAGACGCTGCTGGACGCCATGCTCCCGGCAGGGCTCGAGGACCTGGGCCGCACGGCCATGATGCTCGTCGAGCACCAGCTCATCGACCACGGCAAAAAGTATGCCAACGACAAGACAATGCTGTTCGAGGACGTCGCCGACATCCCCGTCGCCAATCTGTTGGTGACCTCGGACAACTATGCCTGGGACATGTCGGAGTTGGCGGACGCGCTGGCTGTCAACAGCGGCGTCATGCGCAACCCCATTACGCGCGACATGTTTTCCGAGGAGGACGTGCGGCAGATCCTCAACCACCCGCTGGGCGAGCGCCTGCGGCCCATGGCCCTCGAGCAGAGCGAGCTGAAACGCGGCGTGCGCTCCACCACGATTGACCGCATGGCCCACCTCAGCAAGGTCATGCTCGAGGACCAGTCGGCACACGCGACGCCGACGATCGAGGCCATTGACATCTTCATGGCCTACTTCCACACGCTGCCCGAAGCCGAGAAGCGGACACTCAAGTCGCTCAAGGTGCCGGCCAAGGACAGCCACACGGGACAGGCGTATGACTCGGCGATCCTCGAGGCTATCCAGGACGCCAAGGCAAACCGTGTATGCTACCACAAGGTGGGTGATTTCCTCAGCCAGGCGGCCAAGAAGCTGCAGGATGACTTGTGAGGTGAATGTTGGATAGTGTACAGAAAGTTGAACAGAAACACCAAACATCAACGAAGAGGGCAAGGGAGCCTGAAACTAAGGGGCGTGACGGGGCAGGTCACCAGTTTGTGCAAACGGAGGAAGGCGCGATGGAAGCTCACGCTCGCTTCCGATTTGAGAAGGAGCAAACGGCGTTCGGGTCTCAAGGCAACACCAATTTGATTACTTATTTGTTTACATGATCTTTTCTGTTTTCTACTCGTTTCTTTTGGGCTGTCGGTTTCATTCTTTGGTCTTGATTTGCTGCGGAACATCTTTTTCAAAGTGTAATACCCTTCTCGTGTCTTGGTCAGTTGACCAGGCTATGATCATTATGAACTACTATTTCTATTCACATACGCACAGCTGAAGCATTGAAGTGGTCATTGTATTTCTTCAAACTTAAACTGCATAGCCAGGCCACGACAACGGTCAATCTATGAAAAGAACACATTAGGCAGGTTTAGGAAAATGCGACTGGAAATGGCCGCAAGAGACTGATTGGAACTGTCAATGGAAACACAGCACGTAGATACGCAACATCTACTGATAAAAAAAGAACAAAACACACTCCAGCCTGACTATGCCTAATGCAAATGAAAATAAAAGGACGGTGAGAAAATGGACAAACAATTGAGAGCAAAATACGATTAAAGAGACATGGCGTTGATCGACCGAGAGATTCTTCGCACCCAAATAACCAGACCAGGCGCGTGGGAAATGCAGAGCAGTAATAAAAGGAGAGAGGCACAAAAAAACAAAAGAAAAAGAAAAAGAAAAAAAAAAAGGAGAGAGAAAAGGCACCATAGCCACTCAAAAGGCCTCGCCCATACGGCTGCGGCCAACTGTCTTGAACGACTTGCTGTACGGCATGTACTGACCATCGAGGCCCATCGTGTCGAAGCGACGCAGGCCGCTGGTGCTGACATCCATATTGAGATTGGTGTAGCCACTAAAGTAGTAGCCGACGATGACAACCAGGTAGCTGAGCAGCAGGATGCTGCCCTTGAAGTAGTTGCTCTTCCCCTCGCCGTACATGTAGCTCAGGAGGAAGACGCACAGGATGACTGTGACCATGTCCCACTGTGGGAAGAGCAGAGAGAACGTGAAGCGGGACAAGTCGTCGCCCAGGTTGGCGGGTGGCGGGAAGCTGGCCGAGAACAGCACCAGCGCTGGGATTTGCAGCAGACACACTTGCAGCGCGTAGGCGGAGCCAATCTCCATGGACAGGGCAATGTTGCCATTCATGGCAAAGGAGATGGCGTTCAAAAACTCCGTCGTGTTGGGCACCAGGGCGAAGAGGGTGATGCCCAAAAACTTCTGGTCGATCGAGAACCCGTCGAGGACAAAGTCAACCGAGTCCACCAGAATCTCGGCAATGACCGCGTACAGGGCTGTGGCGCACATGAGAATGACGGCCGACTTTCGCCGGCTCCAGTTGGGGGCATCGTGGCCGCCGTGCCCAGCCTCGCCACCGCCGGGGGCCACCGGCTCCTCACCAGCTGCACCCGTAACAACGCCAAGGCTGGCACCACCCTCGTATGGGTCATGGAAGGGAGCCGTGCGGACGGTGTTGGTGCGGATGGTGTTACCCCCGGCCGTGCTTCCGCCACCAATTGTGCCTGTCGTGGGAAAAGCTCCGCGAGCCGATGCGCGGCGAGGAAGCCGTGCATCGCGGGCGGCGATGGTAGCCGCTGTAGCGGCCATCTCAGCCACTTGGTGCACCAAGTTGTCGCTCTCGGCTTCCGTAAAGCCGGCGATACGCACAGAGGAGCGACCGTCGTCAGCCGTCGTGCCTGTGGCCCCCGACGACTTGGCCGTGGTGGACGATGACTTGCCTCCGGATGTGGCTGCAGCACCAGCATCGCAGTTGCCTGTAGAAGAACCACTTGGGCCACTGACAGAGGCGTCCCGACTCGCCCTGCCGTCTTGGCGCGGCTGCAGTCCGACCTGCTTGAGAGACTGGCCTAGTATACGGCGGTAAAGGTGGGAGTCGCGAATGTCCACACCAGTGGCGTCACCAGACGTGCCAGTTGCGCCAGCTGCGCCAGTTGCGACGGCGGTCGACGCCATATTATGACGCGGGGCCGTGCCTGCGAGCTCTTCCTGGCGCTTCTCTTCAATCTCCGTGTTCCAGATGACGGCGGCATGCGTACGCAGCGTGAACCAAAGACCAATGGCATACGACAGGAACAAGAGACTGGCGGCCACATAGCAGTAAGGGCGAACGGCCTCCAGGTAAAAACGGTCGTCGATGGAGGGTGTCTGGGAAAAGAAGCAGCGGCGACAATCACTAGAATCGCCGCCACCCACACCGGCCCCATCGCCATTGTTAATACAGTCCAGGCAGTTCAGCTCGTGCGTACCGTAGATCTGGTAGAAGAGAGTGGGACTGAAGGCGCCGATGACGGCGAACAGCAACATGGTGGAGGTGACACCGGCCGAGCGGGCGTTGAACCGCTGTGTCTTGCGCTTGATGGCGCCAAAACACATGGACAAGCCCGGCAGGAACAGCACACCGGCAAAAATGCTGCCGACGATGCTTCCCTCGACGAGCTGGGACTTGCCCTGGTTGAGCGCCACGCAGTACAAGAACACCTCGACAATGGTGGAAAAGAAGGCGTTAATCGCGGCACCGACGCCCATAGACGACTGGGCAGAAATGGAGGCGACAGCCTGGCCAATGAAGTACGCCAGCGGGATGATGGAGAGCAGGGCGGCGACGAAGAGGAAGGCGGACGACGTGATAAAGCTCTCCAAATGCAGGATGCCGTCGAGGACCAGCCAGTCAAAGATGACAAACATGACCACGGCCATCAGGTTGATCAAGAAGATGTTTGTGCCGTCGACGGTGTACTTCCAGTACTTGGCACCCACCGCCCGGTACGTGCACACAATAATGGACGACTGGGGTGCTGTGGGAGCGCGTGCGGTGGCAATGTCCGACTCGAAGGTCAGGGCGAGAGGATGCCGCCGCAGGTGGTCGAACAGCAGGATGGTGACGCGTCCCATGGGAATGGAGAAGACGAGGAACCAACAGATACCCGACACGATGAAGAGAGCGGGTGTAATCAGGATGTAGAAAAACAAGAAGAAGATGACGCGGCCAATGTTCCACTGCCCACGGCCAAACAGGCGACGTTTGAGGCGAGGCAGTTCAGCATCACCGTCTCTGCTTGCGTCCTCGTCGTCGCTGTCGTACTCGTCGTCAGCACCGTGTCCTCTACTGTCGGCGTGGGCGTGAGCGTGTCCGTCGTAGCGGCCTTGGTGACGGGTAACCGATGTCCGGTGCTGGATGAGGCTGTCGGTCTCATTCGGCATGGAGTCAAAACTGCGGCGCGAGCGGCCAACAATGGAACGGTTGCGCTCAGGCCCGAAAAACAGGCGGCCGTACTCAAGGTCACCGTTCTGCCACTGTTCGTACTCGCTGATACTGCGGCCTTCACCCAGATCCTCGTCCAGGTACGCCTCCTGCTGCTCGAGACGGATAAACTTGCCAAAGGGATAGAACAGATAGCCGGAGAGGCCCCAGAGTACACGGCCGTATTCGCGGCCGCTCGGCAGGCCGGCAAAGATGAGACAGACAGCAGCACCCAAGAAGGCCAGCAGCGCTAGCCACATTCCGAAGCACAGAGTCCACATGATGTTGAAAAAGAGCAGCCAGTTGTGGACATGGCCGCCGGGCGACGAGTGAATGTCGCCCTCTGCTGTCTTCTGGACGGACCGGTCCTTCTTGTATAGTGCAGGTTTCCACAGACGGATACCAAACGGGTGAGTCTCGTTGATGGCCTGCTGGCGGTCTTTGAGCGTGAAGCTCTCGGCGTCACTGAGATCGTCGTCGTTGTCGTCGTCATTGTCATCGTCATCGTCACCGCCGTGGTGGTTACCGTCTCGGTCCTCATCGTCGAGATCGTCGCCTGCATTGCTGCGGTCGATCACGAAGCTGCGATCGATGGTCTCGTCATCGTCCTCGTTGCCGTTGCCGTCGGCGTCGATGCCTGTCGAGTCGAAAAATCCCGTTTCGGAGGGGTTGGCATTGCTGTAGGGCGTTGTCACAGATCTCGAGGTCGTGGAGGTAGGGCCCACCGCTGCTTCGCCCTCCTGGTCAATGTTGTCAGAGTTGGAGTGTATGCGGCTTAGCGGCGCACCAGTACCAACGACGCCACGGCGGCGTAGTGTCGTGGGTTGCGCGTAAGTGTTCTGCCGTTCGGCCACGTCGGCCTGCACCTCGCTTGGGGCGTCATCAACCGAGAACACGCTGCCACGGTGGGGTGCCTGGACATTGCTCGAGGCGCGTCGTGACAAGGCGGGCTTGCGAGGTCGTGAGCGACCACGGTCGGGGCCGAGAAGTGGCGAGCGGGCCGCGGCAAGGTTCGGCGTATTTCCAAGTCGTTGCGGAGGCCGGTCTTGGGTGGGTGTTGAGGAGTTGTCGAAGTATTGGGAGGAGCCCTGGGACGTAATTGTGCCTTGATAGATAGGTTAGCATAGAGCTACGAAGGGCAGAATGAGGAAGCACAAGATAGCGTACCGTAGGTCTCTGGTCGTCGACGGACCGTGTCGGTCGACTGGAAGCTCTCAGACAGATTGTTGCTGCTGTTGTTGTCGCCTTCGCGGCCCCCAGCCAGAGAGGTGAAGCGAGTGGGCGCGCGGGTGTCGGTCGGGGACGGTAGAGCCGACGAAGACTCGCCGCGGTCCTGGTCGTCGGCATCCATGGTGTCACAGGCCCGCTGGGACAGGATCTAGAATCAAAAGTGTTTGCGTAGTCGACGGATCGGATCAGAAGGAGTGGAAAACATAGGACGTGCGGCGCAGGGGATCCATAGACGGCGACGTAAGCACGAGGCAAGATAAGCCGTCAGAGTCGACGTTCGATGCGAGCGAGACAGGATAGCGAATAAGGTTGTCGTTGAGGTCGAGAAAGCCGTCAAAATGTCGTTGGAGAGGTCGAAGAAAGCTCTGTCGAGCTCGATCGAGGTGATCGAAGTAAAAAGAACGGACGAAAAAAACGAGAGCAATGACGCCCGAGAAAGTAAACAACGAAAAATGGGACCCAAGGGATACGAGCGAGACTAGCTGTAATTAACAGTATCCGGGGTAAAAGTGACAAGGGACGGCGAGAGGGACACAAATAAGAAACGAAAAGGGAGGCTGTCGATCCAGAGCGAAGGCCGAGAAAGTGACGATAAGCAGAAAGAGGGAAAGAAGGAAGCACAAACAAAGTACTCCCGAAGGAGGCGAGGTCGAATGGCTCTTTGTGCAAAGACAGATTACGACATCCAGGCTGGGTTGCTCTTTCTCGTTAGGGAAGAGGGACGGGGCTAATTACGGACGGGCCAAGCAAGCTGAGCAGGATTGCTCGGACGGGAACCGCGCTAAACGGGAAGGAGATGGCGCGGGATGGCGAGACAAAGGTTGAGACTTCGGCGTAGGGCTTGAGCTAGTCTACAATGGCGCATTAGGGGGCTGCTCAGTGGTGATGAAGGTCGCGTAGGGGAGCTCGTTCAGGCTCCACGTGGGTCAGGTATGATGTATCGTATCTTACGAGGCGCTAACAGGCGCTGTTTTTCGAGCTTCGGTGGGCTTGCTTAGCGGACTGGCCAGGCCAACAAAGCTTCTTCCACAGCCCGCGCCAGACCCAACCAAATTACGCAGATTCCAATTTGGCCAAATCCATCATACGACGAAGACGACGACCACAAAAGCAAACGTGGGACAGATGAATGTACGATAGCAAGACTACGCCATCGCCCGCAGCCCAACTCTTTCTTTACCCCGTCGTATCCGCATTCTCGTCCGACTATCGCCATGGCATCTGCACCGTCCGCCCGCCGCCGACGCGGTGTGACCCCTGTCGACGCGACGACGACGGCGACGACGACGACGACGACGTCTGCCTCCTCTCCTGACGCCGCCTCTGATCCTTCCTTTGTCCCGACCGCATCGACGACGTCCTTTTCGCCGCTCGCCGTCGCTGCTCGCAATGGCAGTCCCGCCGTGCTGCTCGCCGCGCTGGCTCTCTGCTTCGGCGGCCTCACCGGCGACCCCAAGGTGCGACAGGCCGGTCTCGACGCCGACGCCGACAGCACGGCCATTATCACACTGGCCGGCCTGTTGGGCGTGGCCACGGCCGTGCAGGTCGCTGCGTCCGTCGTGGGCCTGCCGCCGGCCGGGTCCGTGGCGCCGGCCTCGCAAACCGGCGACAGTGCAAAGAAGCAGCGCAAAGCGCGCAAAGACGGGCGCAAACCCAACGTCATCGTCACGACGACGCTGTCTCTGGTGCTGACGGCTCTGGCGACGCCGCTGGTGCATTTGGTGCTGGTGCTGTTTGGGGCACCGTTCCTGGCACAGATACGCCGCACATTCTTGTGCGCGGCGCACCTGGCTGTGCTGGGCCTGTACCCAGTCATCTACACGCGCGGCACAGACGGGACGGGCGCGTGGCGGGCACTGGCGTCGGGGTCGCAGACGGTGAAGCAGCTGGACGCGGCTGTGGGCGGTCTGTGGGGCGCGTGTGCGGGTGCGTGGCTGGGCGCGGTGCCGATCCCGCTGGACTGGGACCGGTCGTGGCAGCAGTGGCCGATTACGGTGGTGGTGGGCATCTACCTCGGACATGCCGTGGGCCGGACGCTGGGTGGTGTGCTGCAGCGTCGGTAGTCTTAGAGGACAAGGAAATGAATGAGAACAGCATCATGCAACAAAGATGGGGTTGGGCATATAGAGAATAGAGAGACACAGAGCAGTGCAAAAGGAGTGGAAGGACGTGCTTGGTTTGTAATGGTGGCACGCGTGTATTCTTAATAGACTGTAAACAGTAGCCCAAATGACTTGTATAGAAATCAATTTCTTGTGTTCAAGCCGACGTTGTAAGCTTAATAGCTCAAAATGGAATCATATGTAGAATCAAATAAAGTCAACTCAAGCCAGACAAACGAAAATCTCATTCACCTGTCAAGGCCGATCCAGCGCTGCCCGAACAACCTTGCTTTCCCAGCCGTTCCTGACCCGCATGACGTTGGTAAAGACCTGCTCCAGCATCCGCAGCAGGCCGATGATGGCGTAGAGCTTCGCCCAGCGCCGCAGGAAGAAGCCGGACAATGTCTTGGTGTCGGGCGGGTGGGCTGTCGGCGGTGCCTTGTCCGCTGTGCGCCGAAGAGGTGTCAGTTCCGAAGCGGGCACAGCATCGTCTTTGTCGCCATCGTCGCCGTCTTCACCGTCTTCACCGTCCTTCTCATCACGCTCCCACCGCTTCCGGACGTCAGCAAACTTGGACGGATCGTCCGTGATGACGCCGTCGACGCCGTTGTGGATGCTCCAGTCCATCCACTCTTCGGAGTTGACGGTCCACACGAGGATGCCACGGCCCTTGGCGTGGGCTTCACGGATGAAGCGACGGCCGCGCGGGCCGACCAAAATCCCCTGCAACAGGTTGAAGTAGCCGACACAGTCGTACTTGAGCAACTCGTAGGCGTACGCGAGGGAAAAGCCAATGTAGGCAATGGGGAAGCCGGGCAGCTTATCCTGTGCATGGCGCATATAATTTGCCTACGATTGATGTTAGTGATGTCTTCTTTTTTTTGTGTAGACTTGACAGCACGCCGCTGTGGGGGAAGAGGCGCGCGGGGGGTTGACTGACCTGCCAGCATCCGAGCACAATCCGCTTGCTCCAGTCGCCCGGTGTCGCCAAGATGGTCTCGGCCATCCGCGTCACCAGTTCTTCGGCGTCGTCGTCCCACTGAACGTGTTAGTGTACATATTCTTGTGCACTGAAACCGTATAGAGTCAATCCGGTGCAGTGGTACCTTGATGTCCAGCAGCGCCCACACGTGCTCGCGACCCGGCTCCGACAAAAAGGACAGCAGGTCCGTCAGCCGCGCCATGGGCACATGCGGGTCCTTGGTCGTCCGCAGCGTCTCCAACAACGACCAGTCGCAGTCGGCAATCTTGTCCGGACGGCCAAAGCAGCGCTTGAGCGTCGCGTCGTGTGACAGGACGACGACCTTGTCCTTGGACAGGTGGACATCGGTCTCGAGTGCGACGGCGCCGCTTGCCAGCGCGGCCCGGAATGCTTCGACGGAGTTCTCGGGGAACTTGGCACGAAAGCCGCGGTGGGCAATGTTTTGAGGCAGTCGTTTCTTGCCGTCCACAGTCGGAATGCGAGATGCTAATGACGTTGGCGTCTGTTGCTGTTGTTGCTGCTGCTGCTGCTGTTTTGTTTTGTCGAGCGAGAGCAGCTCGGGCGAATAGGGTGCCATGGGTGTGATGGGTGTAGACGGCGTCGTGGCCGAGCTGCGTGATTTTGCCGAAGGAGATGGAGAGGCTGAAGAAGAGGACGACAAGGGAGATGCTGACGATGCGCCTTCGGCGCGAGAAACCAGAGAAGAAGACATTTTGGGGCAGGCGATCTTGTATATGAAGACCGGAATAAGAAGTATATGTTGCCGCTGTCTTTTCCTACCCAGTTTTGTCGCACACACGTATTTTGGCCAGGGTTATGGCGTTGACTCTGGTGGGACGGAATAAGAAACAAAGTCGATATAAACCCGACTCTACTGGGCTAGGAGGACGCGGGCGATCTCTCCAAATGATGTGTTTGCGGTAGACAGGGTGGCAGCTCGTCTCCTCCTCGTCAAAATACCTGCTAGTTGTCGGCGTTGCTGTTGTACAATATCCTCCGAAGCAGAAATTTGACCAGGAAAATTGTATGAAAGCGACTTTGGGGCCTGTGATGCTTCATGTCGTTCAAGGGGAGATGATAAGGACGCTCCTCGCTTTTATTGATATTATTCTTTTTCTTCTAGGCTTGCAGTGTCCAGCAACTGCTTCGACAGACGCCACAGGCCACTCGTTTTATTCCAAAGACGAGGCTCGCCAAGCACAGCGGGCAACAAGCTCCGGAACCCGCCGGCCACTACCTCCATTTGAAGCTGAGCTGTGCCAGTACGAGTAAGATACTTTCCCCTCGTACCCGTCGGCGGTCAGTTACACCAAAAAGCCGTATCCAGGCGGTTTTTGACGGCGTCTCCGACAGCATATCTTATGGCTTCATACCGACTCTTGGGCTGAACTAAACAGGGAGCCTCCGGAGTTTACTGTTGACATGCCCGTTCCAACGCCAACAGAACGCTGCCTATTTGTGGCGTATTGTTCGAAACCACGACAAGCCATAAGACACAATTTTTTCTCTGTCGGGGCTCCGGCGGTGGCATAGTGCAGAGGACCGCCTCTGAAAATGTGGTGCAGCGGTGTTCGGACTCTTACATCGGTCCGGCGCATTTCACTAGCTGGTTCCGGTTGCTTAAGCATACAGGACGGCATGCACTATTGGCAATGTCGCCACAGCCAATCGCTTGCGCACGCCCAACATACTGTAAAATAGGCACCCAGTCTCGTGTCCCGTCTGGTAGTCTTCTTTCCAGTTGTCCTTGCCACTCTGCATTCAAAACGTTTTGGCTCGCGAAAGACGCCCAATGTACAACGACATGGGTAATAAGTGTTAATATAGCGGAGTAAAATACGCACAAGGGCGTAAGGCTGTTGCAGCCTCGTGCTAATCGGTGACATATATTTGCAAATGCTTGTCTCGCCGGTTGCCTGTGCTGTTACTGGTTGGCTTGGGCATACGGATTATGCGAAGATCCTTGACTTGACATTCTGAGCACACAACGGATGGGAAAGCAAAGAGAGTATTGAATATCGTTTTGATGATGGTTCATTGAAGCACGTTAAAAACAAATGAAAGTAGCAGGAGGAGGATTTCGTACATATATATATTATGCGTTTATGGGCTATATGGATCAAAAGCAGAGAAAGTTGTTTAAAGCCCAATAAATGGGAAGCGATATGATACGCATACGGCATGACCTTTGGGGACGAATACCATTCTTGAAAATGTGCATATCATCATAGGTTAGGCCAGGACATGGAGGTGTGTTTGTAAACTCAAGCTCTGCGATTTTCAAGTGCATTGCATAGATGGATTACATTTATGAGGCACATGACCACCACCAGTAAGGAGAACGAGAACTGCGTAACATAAATGTAAATGGAAAATTGTATATTAAAAACATGCCCACAGAACGCGACCTTGACATGAGGTATCAGGTATCAGGTATAGTATAGGTTTGCCATGGCCCTTCGTATTCCAACTCAACAAAAACAAGCGAGACGACGAGAAAATCAAACCAGGGAGTTCCTTGCCGCACATTCCATTCATATAAAATCCCGTAACCCAAATAGTCGTTAGATAATCCTTCGCCCCAGATAAAAATAAAAAAAGGTGGTTTGCGAACTCCGGGAGACCGAAAAGTGGCCAAAGTCGAACGTTGCCGTAGTTTTGAAGTTTGTGACGTTGCGTAAAAGGTCTTTTTTTAAACGTGACCGAAGTCCTCATTTCCGAAGAAAATCAGAAAAAGAAAAGCGTAGCCCATGCAAGACGCAAAACAATATAGACCATCAAAGAATGAGCACAGAACCGCCACAAGAAAAAGACATGAAAACAAAGAAAAATCACAGGACGAGACCGTCCACATTGTAGCTCTCAGGGCCGTTGCCTAGAACAATGCCGGTGCTGCGGTAGGGCAGGCCGCCCATATCGAGGCCACCGAGACCAAGGCTGGCCAGGTCGGCCGAGTTAAGGTCATCGCCAGCCACCGAGCTCATGCTCTCATCGCTGAAGCTCAGCACACTCTGCGCCGGAGCTGGGATGCTGCCGGGCGGGCCCTGTCCGCCAGTGCCGGCCAGATCAGAAAGCGTGAAGCCACTCAGGTCCCAAGACTCGGGAGACCAGCCGTCGCCAGACTGCGACGTTGCCGAGGCAGGTGTCGTGTCGGTGGCAGCCGACAGGCCAATGTTCGGGCCGCCGTAGATGGCGTCGTACACGTTCATGTGGCCGCCGTCCATGGAGCTCAAGAGAGCCTCCCAGTCGGCAGGTGTCACGCTGGACGGAGACTGCGACTTCTGGTTGTGGTTGTAGAACTGCGGCTGCGACATGCGCGGCTGGGCAGGCGAGGACGGCGCTGGAGACGCCGACATGTTCAAGAAGTCGAGGTTGCTCTTCTTCTGCATCATGCGCTGGTGCTGCAGTTGTTGAGACTGCGGCATGCGGTTGAGAATCTGCGCTTGAGACATAGACATGCGCTGCTGTTTGGGCAGCTGAACATGCGCGCGTGGGCTGTCAAAGGAAGAGCGAGCACGCGACCGAATCTCCGAGTCCAGAGTGTTACCGCTGCCGGCAGCGCCAACGACAGGCATGGTCATGCGGCGTAGCTTCTCCTGCTGAACGAGGAGGTCGGTCTCACTCATGCTGGCACTGTTGTGGCGACCAAGAGAGAACTGCTGTTGCTGCTGTTGCTGCTGTTGCTGCTGCTGCTGGCCCTTCCGTTGCGAGCCACTGGGAGACGGGCGGCGGGCAGGCGCAGACATGGACGGTTCGGAAGGTGCGGCGGAGGCTGTGTCGGGGACGTCGTCCACAGAGACAAGCATGGCAGCTACGCGCTTAAAGTCGTAGTAGCCAGGGGCCTTGGTGCGGTCGGAAATCTTGACGATCGTGTTGACAAGGCGTTCGGTGTCCTTCATCATCTTGCTGTCTTGCTTCAGGTCCATGCTCTGGTACAGCAGGGTCATGCCGCAGACGATGAGGAGATCGGGCTTGTTCATGCACATGGAGAAAGCCATCTTGCGCTCCTCGAGCAGCTCGATGATCTGGACAATGTGCTTGCTCGCCTCGCTGACAGCCATAACAGCAGAGGCCGCCTTGGCACCCAAGCTGGAACCGACGGCGGGTCGCCAGATGAGTGTGCGGATGTAGTAGTAGGTGAGAGATAGGAGAGGGGAGCGGTTGCCAGTCACATCCGTCGACGGCTTCTCTTGGCGGAACGTCAGGGTGAGGTGAGCCGGCAGGGCGTCACGCCACTCGGTCAGTTCAGACTCGAGAGAAGCCATCTTCTGGAGAGACAGCTCGTGGGTGGAAGCGGCTGGGTAGTTGGTGTCCAGGACCTTGGCAAGGATTTTTGCAACGCGGAAAAGGGCGAGGGCGGCCGAAAGGCGGGTGGACTCGCCAGGGAGTGTCGGCTGGAAGCCCTTCTCGGTGACATACTCGTCATCAGTGTCGGCAGGGTACTCGGCATGGATGTCGTCGTCATTCAGCTGCCGGGGCAGGCCGAGAATGGCAGCCGAGAAGCAGTCAAGAGTGTAAAGAGTCCAGAAGACCTTTTTGCGGGTCTCAATGGTCAGGGCACCGAAAGAGAAGCGTTTCTGGCCCTGGTGCAGGCCCAGGCGATGGGAGAGACCAATGGCAACGCCCTTGTAGTACTGGAGGCGCTTGTAGTCGGCGCGCATGGAGCAGTATAGTATCGCAAGGACCAGGCACTGCAGCGTGATGATCGTGTTATCCATGAGGACGGCATCGAGCGCACGCTGCCACTGCTGCTCGCAAGCAGCAATCTGCTCCAGGTCAGGTTGGTCGCTGGAGAGACCGGCAATGGCAAAGACAAGATACAACTGGGCCAGCTTGTGGTTGTTCTTGACCTTGTCTGCATCGCTGACAAACTCGTCGTAGATACGCAGGAAAGCAGGGCGGTGCAGGATGGGGAAGAGAGGCGACCATTCCTGGAAGTAGACGTTCACGCACCGGTCTGAGAACAGACGAGGTGGAGCACGCATGCTGGACGCGGGAACCTTGTCCACTAGCGGGTAGCAGCCTTGGATGTGCAAAAATGTCTCTGCATGGAAGTCCGAGCAGGACTTGCCTCCCTCCTGCATTTTTCTCTTGAAAATATCTACAAATTGCGTTAGCGAGGAGCAAGGAGAAAAGGACAACAGACGGCACACCAAGTAACCACAGGACTTACCAATAAACGAGCGGCCGCTTGAGGAGCCCATAAAATACGAGTCGGAGTTCTCAACGCCGAGAACTAAGGGGGAGGCTTGCACCCGGAAGGTATTCTCCTTTGATGCTGGTGTCGACGACGGCTTAGAGTCTCTTTTGGATGACTGTGCGGTTGCGTTACCATCTATTGAATTCCTTGGCGACACGCTCTTTGCGACTGCTGGCGAGGCTGAGGAGCCCGGCGACGCGGACGAAACGGATGTCGTCTGGCGAGACAGGCTACCGCTGGCACTGCTGTCATTTGTTGGTGAGGACGAGGCAGAAGTGGCAGAACCACTTGTTGGCGACAGAGCGTTGTTTCGTGAGATGGATGCGCGGCGCTGGTTGCTGTGCATCTTGGAAAGCATATCGATCTTCTCGTCCTTCTCATCGAGCAGGTCTTTCAGCTCGCGGACCTCCGACTCCAGCTGGCGCACGCGCTCTTCCAAAGACTCCGTATAGCCACGGGGAAAGGCGCGGCGGCTAAGCTTGTCGCTGGTGCGGCACTCGAAGCCGACGTTGGCACACTGTGAACAACATGGCCGGATGCCATCGCAGCGAATCTTCTTGCTGCGGCAGCGATCACAAGCCTGGGCGATCCGACTCTGTGAGCTGGTGCCCACCTTTATTACTTTCATTGGTAATATGCCTGGCATTTTGGAAGTGTGAGGGCCGGCGGAAAACGAATATGAAAGGCGGGAGAAAGAAGATGAAATAACTGGATCAAGACCAGCAGGTCCTGCCTTGCTAGCAAATAGCAAGCAGCGGAGGTTGAGCGAGAGCGTGGTGTTGAGGCTGGCGCGGTCCGGTACGACTTTCGGTACTGGTCGGCAACTGTTGCGGTGAGTCGCGTTTGTGAATTGAATGATCTGGATTTGACCCTGACTAGCGAAAGGCTATCTCCAACATAAAGGGAGCAGGCGGCAGCCTGTGTTTTAGACCGCTCCTAGAGGAAATGTTGTTGGCTAGACTTGACTGGCGCGAAATGTCCCAACAAGAAAATATAGACGTCAAATTGTGCGGTCCCCAAGGTGAAAGTTGGCCAGGCCTGTGACGCAGTGTCACCTGTGAGCAATCTGCATTTGCGAATGAGCTTGTGATGTGCTACCGTTCAGCAGCATGCAGTAATAAGGATCGGAAACAAAGTTGACCTAAAAGCAGTTGGAAGGGAGGGCCGCGGTAAAATAAGCCGAGCGTCGTGTCGTCGTGTTCTGATGTCGAGGATGTTTTCTTGTGCCTGCGGTTTTTTCCTCTATTTTTCTTACTGGGGATAGCCTGGGGTTTTGTACTCCGTAGTTGCGCGGTCCGTTGTCCGAAGCTTGTGCTTTCTTGGACGGGTGGAACCACGAGTGTCCTTTCTGTTCATCCACAAGAGCAATTGGGTGTGCTGATGGCGAAAAAGTGGGCACCGGTCACAAGCCCACCTGTTGATGAAAGTGTCGATATCAATCGCGAAAACGATTCAGACGTTCAGACGTTCAGACGTTCAGGACGTAAGAAGCAGATGCGTGTTTGTGGCTGGGGAGCGGTATTGAGGATCAACGGCCGGGGTATGGCAGATGACAAAAGGAAACAGAAGCAAGGCGCAACGTCGAGAGGGGCGATGTTTATTATAAAACGAACTCGGTGTGAAAGGAGGAGGGGATGGGCACGAGGGCGAAGATAGAGCGGAGATGAACAGACGAAGAAGAAAAAGAAGAAATGCGGAGGGCAAGGGAATTAAAAAAGGAAGATTTACCAACAAGCAAGACTCACTAAGGATGGGGAAATGGAAGAAAGGAGTAAGGAAAGAGCAAAGGACGACGAAGTGAATGGGGCAATACGAGGCAAGAGCAATCCAAGATAGGCGGACACAAGCTGTGAGGAAGTTGTGTGAGATTGGGGGGGTATGGCCGGGTGAATAGGGAAGGTGTGGGATGGGCAGCAGGTTAAAATGGAAAGGACACCAGGGAGAAACAACTATGGGCGACGCGAAAATAACTCTCTAGCTGGTAGTAGTGCGAAGGAAGGAGGGGCGTGCAGATGGTGGTAGCAGTTGTTGCGGAGGCAAAAGGGGAAAGAGCGAGGGTGGAGGGTATGGAGAGGGTGCGGATGGAGGGAGGGGCGTGTGTGGAGAAAACTCAGGCTCAGACTGACTGAACTGAACAGGGGAAAATGTTTATGACATTGGGGCACTGGACTTCTGTGAGGCAGTCCACTATCTGTCCCGTAGCTATCACGATTTATGGAATACGGGGCATGTCCGTCGTTCATTCTTCACTCGGAATTGTCCAGAGAGTTTTTACACTGATTCGTGAACGGCACCCTGCGAGGTCCTTTTGCCCTACTGACTAAAATCGCCGTTTTCTTGATCACAAGGGGACTTGCTCCCTCCCACAAAGGCCGATGGAAAACAGGTCGAGAAGTGGAAAACTATGGGGTGCCGAACGTTCCGTTTGGCGTTGAGGGATGAAAACATCAGGTTGCGAACCAAACAGAAGCAAGTAGGGTGATTGTTACGTGCGGACAAGAACGACCAAGAAAATAGAGGCTCTGAGAGGGGCAAATGACTGAATGCCTCTACATACGGACTGCACAAACATGCCAAACCGAGTCCATCCCATGGCATCGGTTCAGTTTGCTTGGACGGCACTTGATATGCTGCCCTCAAGTAGTAGTCATTGTAGTGCTTGGCCTCGCGAGTGTGCTCCTTGTTCGATCAAGCTAACGTGTTCTGCCTCAATACGTTGCCGCTCTTATTGCCATCTGTACTGCTCGACGCGATATCTCGGATTTCTAGAAGGCAGGCTCGCTTGTATGCCTAATATGCTCCCGATATGTTTTAAATTTGACAAAAGCGGTAAAAATAAATAATAAGAAGAATAATAAGAAATAACAGTAAACTGACGGCTGCGAAGCGAAGGTATGCTTGGCATGACAGAAGGGACCTTGCACACATCTCGTAAGCAGAGAGAGAGCCTGAGCATGGGCCCATGACCGTTGTAAATCTGTCTGTGAGGGAGAGGCTACAGCCTCCTTCTTATCGAGCACTCTATCCCATTATCGTGACCCATCAAAGACAGCCTCGAGTGGTTTGGCACAAAAACAAAAGTAACAAAAGTAAATATAAATCCTGATACCCATATGCTAGGCCACAGAAGGAGAACAGGCGGAAAAGGACAAATGAAAAAAAAAGAAAGAAAGAAGGCCGCGAGACAGACTCAACTCTACGCACGTAGAAACAAGTCCAGTCCAAAACGCCCCCAATTCCCTCCCGCCACTAACCCCACCAATGCAATTCCAAGCATTGGCTTCGGTGGTTGGAGACCGGTAGATGATGCCGTAGTACGCCATACACAGAGAAGAAATGTAGGATAAGATACAAAATAGTGTGGCTACCAAGGCCAGGAAAAGAAGGTTCGAAGGCTTCGAGGCGGCCCAGGGCGGGGAGAAAAATCCCCCAGGCGGACTGAAGCTGTGGAGAAACGAAAATGCAGGGTTTGCCAGCGAATAATTCCTCCACTAGTAATATGGCGTTATGCTCGACGAGTATGAGTGGACCGCGAAAGACGGCACCTCGAAGCGTTCCGTTGCGTTGCCAAAAATGTGGAGAGTAAGATATAGCCAAAAAGAGGCCAACGCTGGACGCCACGCCACCGCTTGCCAATCTAGGCTGGCACCACGCGGACAACAAATAGCACAAATGGTTGACGGGACGCAATTTTCCCTTACTTGAAGATTCAACGGAATGCAAAAGAGAAAAGGGCCAACGTAGTGCAAGCTGGACAATATGTAATGGCAGTACTTGTGCAGGTGGCTTCGCAACATATGCTCATTTATGGGAAGTGGGGTTCGAAGCCGGGGCCGTGCTTTAACATGTTAGAAGACCTCTTGGGTACATGTGTTTCTAAGGTATCTTTGTCACTCTCGGATGTTGCTGGCGGTCGGTGGCATGATGTACCGCAGAAAAGAGTGTGGGTGCTGGTCTAATGCATGACCAGGTGAAGATTTGACATATTTTACGGGGAAGTACGGAGTCTGGGGAGCATCGTATGAAAGAGGTACCAAAGTACGGGAAAATTCCACGAACACACCGCCCAGGGATCGTCGTCTCACCGACACGAAAATTACAGTCTGGGCTACAAAAGGATCAAAACTAAAATGTTGAAGAAAATGACGTTGAATACAGACCGGCGGAAACACACCGAAGCGTAATTGGCGGCATGGTTGGGAAGAAAGAACATACAATCCGGGAAAATAGTTGGAAAGAAAGAACCTGTCTGTATAACGAGTTGACCATAAAAGATTCAACAAACGCTCTTTAACGACGACAAGGCGTCTCCGCGTTACTTCCGCTCCACTAACATATGCCGTTGCCCCGGGGTTTGACGTGGAGATGTCGTGGTCCACATACAAAATCTTGAGCCCTAGTGGATGTCGTCTGTCTGGCGTCGACTTAGCTATCCTGCGACTTGCTTGTCTGCCTGGCTCAAAGACACATTTCGTAGCCTCATTCGTGCCCACATTTCGACGAGTCGGAGCCGAAGTGGCACTTAAACAGGAAAGAAAAAAATAGATCCAAAATCGGACAAGATCAAGGAGACAGCACTGCGTACGGTTGTATGCAGTAACACAGATGGAGGGCTGCGAGTCGCACTGCTGCCGATGTCACAGATTTTTGAGCAACGTACCGCTAAGCGACGCACCAGGCACACCGAGAAGAACGGATGAAGGTTTCGATTCTTATTCGACGTCGAATGTCACATAAAGAAGCCATCAAAAGGAATCGAAGAAAGTCTGCGTGAGCAGATGTCCGCGGACCAAGGAGGTGACTGACGTGCAGTGACAACACAAATCGAAAGGTGCTTAAGACGAAAAAGACCCCAGGGGGCCGCGTCATGACAGAGACACATCCCAAACGGACAGCACGGCGATTCTGGGGTGGCAAATAAATCATGATGTTTGGGGCACATGAGGCCCCACAACCAGGTTTTGTGGAAAAAGGATCGAGAGGATAAGGAAACTACGAACATATCGTCACTTTGTCACCCAATACGGAAGCAGCACCTTGACGAGAGAGTCGCAACTGCCATAAACGGAAATGCCCACACCATACGACGTACGGTCCATCATCTCTCATCGGTTCGCCCCCCTTTCTCCCTTTCACTTTTTGCATCACGCCCACCACGCCCACCACATATTCCCCATATTCCTGCTCGTCTCATCCCCATATTCCTGCTCGTCTCATCCCCGTACTTCATTGTCCGTCCGCTCATATTGCAAACGCCCTTGGCCTGTCGGAAGCCGGGTTGTCAGTGAGCAAAACGGAGGCTATGAGTGGCGCTACGTCGATCAAGACGCCCCTGATGGGCAACGCTTGTCTCTCTCACTTGGCTGGGCGCATCTCGAAGCCCATGATCGCTCCGCTTGTCTGCCCATTGGTGTTGCGCTCCTCCAAATTCTCGACCACGTTGCGGTTCCGCATCCGCAACCTTGGTGTTTGTTGCACCGTTCCCAGTTCCAGACAGCCCTCCTCCCAAGTTCCGCATTGAACAGAGCCTGTCGCGAGGCAGTTTAGCGTCAAAGTGTCTTTCTGTCTTCAGGCCTGGCCGACAGAAAAGGAAGGCAGTTGGCTGGCTGTTCCCCGGCTGTGGAGATGCAGTTAGAAACCCCAGCTGCCCAGCCAACTCGCTCCAATACCGTGTGGAGCACTAGCCGACCCCAACATTTTCTCCAACTTTCGCGAGGCTGATGTCCCAGGCGGAGGGAGGTGGGAACAAGTGATTGCACTCCGACGAGGGTATCCTGGCATCACAAGTGGCAACAATACGAAAGCAGTGTAATACACGCACCGATGATGGAGATGCCATCTATCGACCCCGTCTAGTCAGGCTAACAAAATTCTCGTTTTGCAGTTTGTTCACCATTGGTAGTCCTTTGTCTTTTGCCTGTTCGATTCCTTGTTTCGATACTTGAGTTGTTGCTTGCCATCAAAGATGCTAAAGTTGCAAAATCCCATGTTTTACTGAAAGGCGGATTTCTACCTAGTACCACTCGACTATCCACCGAGGCAGTCAATTTGGTCTTATGGCCTTCTACATTGGCTACGTGTGTGTCCCTCTTCATTCCCCATCTCTTTAATCACCGTCTCAAAAAGTCTACGACAAAACGACGGCAGCTCATTTGTCCGCTATTAAAGCCGGACTGGGTTGGGGCTCTCTTTGCCAATTGACAAGCAAAAATCCAGTGCCGAGTTGCGATCTATTCCATCCATACACCCCCTCCCTGTATTTGGCAGCGTCTGGTCGATCACGCCACAGCAAGGAAGGGCTTTTTGCGGATAGAGAACGAAGGAAACAATGGCTTGTGAGGGAAAGAGGAGACGTCCTTGAGGTACACGTGGTGGCCAGTCTGGCATCCGCAATGGTCCTGGAGCCGCACCACGCATGTAAGGATCGTTTTCACCAAAAGAAAAAGACAAAAAAAGGCAGTCGTCAACTGATCCAGGCGACATCGATACCGGAGGCGGACTGTAACGCATGACTGCGACTGCGACTGCGACTGCGACTACGACACGCGCCGCACGAGGCACTACGGCATGGGTTGTGGATGCTCTTCAGCTACGGCTCCGTAGAGTCGCCGCTGTCCTGGATCCAGACACACTTTTCAGCTCTTGTGAAGCCTTTCCTCTGTCCTTAAAACTCAAATGGCAGTTGCGGAAGTAACGGGCGGGCGGACCTTTCCAGCGCCGTACCGCGGCAGCACGCAGACGGATCGGCCTGGTCTATCCGGTCGCGTGCATGCGAGAACAACGTGTTTTGGGATGAATAAACTAGATGAACCCGCGACGCTAGCCTAGAAATGATGACAAGGTATCCCGAAGCCGTAGCCAACAGTCAAAGAGCGCGAGTGGGGGGATTGAAAAGAAGAAAGGGTAAAAACAACAGAGTGCTAAACGATCGACGGGTCATACCAACGAGACGCATCCGTTTTCCGTTCGGTCTACTTGCATTTTTGGTCACCTTTGGATCTCGCATTTTTGCATCTCGTCTACAACATATATAGGAAAAGTTTTAGAGAAGCAGAGTACAGAGTACAGACGACAGCCGGTTCGATTTTCAATGAAGTTGAGAAAAGAGGGCAAAAGAGGTGTGCCAACTTGGTTGTGCCAGAGCAGACCCAACACTTTCATGGAGCTGGCGCCGGATGTGAGGGCTGGCCTTCCGACGATTGGAGGGTTTTGCAAGCAATGAGGCGCAATGTAGTATGGCAGAGGAGAAGTGCAAATGCCGCTCTCTTGAAAAATCGACCTCCATCACAAAGGCCTAAAAGAGCTGCCGGCAAAATGCCAGAAAAGAAACATATGAGACCCAAAAGCGGATGCGACAAATATAATAATGCGGCGCTGCTTGTATCTATATTTGTCTCGCCCTCTAAATGAAGAGGCCCCCGTTCTCGACAGAGGAAGTACCAGATGTGTACATTTCTACCCACGCGTTAGCGTTGCACATGCTTCTGAGAGTTGACATTTTTGCGTCCAGGAACGAAAAGTACATATGACAGGGGTGGTTGGGAAACGCAAGGACCAGCCAAGCAAAGGTTCGAGGTTTGACTTTATGAATTCCTTGTCTGATGGTTCGTACCGCAGCGAGGCGGCAGGTATTCTCTTATTTTGAGTGGAAAAAAGGTAAATGTCAAATATTGTCAAATGAAGACGAAAAAGGGTCTGTAACTTTAGGGTGGACGGGTACAAAATGGTCTTGCGTGAGAGCGCAGAAGAGAACGGCTGACCATGGTCCTGGCCACATTAAGAGGAAGGTATGTTTTTCTAACCCCAGATCCCCCGGAGCGGCCTGGTACTATCGTAATGTATGGGGTGCACCCTAAGGATAGAGACTCTAATTGAGAAAGGGGAACACCGATCAGTATGGAGAGACGGGATGTATATTAATGTCACACGTGGCTAAGAGGCCGAAAACAATAAAGCAAACAGGAGGAAATGCGGTAGTGCGGTATTCCCAGATGAAAGGTGCCTCGTCGTGCCCGGTCCTCCCTCTGTCTGAAAGACGAATGAGTTGCAGTGAGCGGATGACCTTCTATTTTGACTGTGCCGTGACGCAGACCGACAGGAGGGCATAACAGGGTAGGATTGAAGGATTGCAGGATTGCAAACCTGCAGACCTGCAGAGGTAATTTTGTGACCTCTTCGCGTGGGCAAGGCACGATAACGCCCTCTCGTTCGGCTTCTGTGCTTAGCAAAATCCGCACAACTGAACGGTCATGGAAGTTTCACACTCGTACTGTAACGCGGGCGGTTCGGTGGTAATATCCGTGACACGGAGACAGCGAGAAACCAAAAGGTATTGCCCGAAGCATAAGGAGAGACAAGCAAAAAATGATTCCGTATTTGTACATCTTCATCCCATTTCAGTCGAGGGAGGACAGATTGGGGCAACATAAATGGAAGGCTTGATCGAAATCAAGCGACACAAACCTGAAGAGACAGGGAAAGGGACAAGTCCAAACCGGGGCAAACGCTTCTGCAAAACTCCCGGTTGTCTCGATGGCCGAGAGAGCCGCCGAGAATTTCATGTCTCTTATGTTTGGCCCAGGTCTCTAATATTCTGTGCTTCCTGTCGGTACTCTACGCCGAGCCGTGCGAAGATCAGTTGTTTTAACATTGGTCGCTTCCTGACAGGCCTGTGGGGACTATAGCATCTGATACTGCCGCTTGGAAGTATAATAAAAAAAAAAAAAAAAAAAAAAGAAGTCGAGACTAATCCTGCCTGTCCTGACTTTCGCAGTTTCCTTCTCGAAACTCAGAAGCAGTATACTGGGCCCAGACAACGGCCGGGCATGATGAGACGCGATCATATGCTGTCCCGGGAGTGATGGTTCATTGGACGGCAAGGGGAAGATGCAGGAAGTTCCTGTGACCGTGACTTGCGTGAGGCGTCATCACTAATAGTTCCAGCTCACGCCCCACAGCAGAAACGCTGGAAGGCACCGAGAGAGGCAGGAAAAGCCAGGGAGAGGCAAGGAGAAGCAGGGAGAGATAAAAGGGCCAAGATAACGAAAGAAATGGTCCGGGAAGGCTTATCGTCGTTGAAAATTCGAGTCGAGCGACTGACTTGTGAGCATTTCTGACTTGTCTGCTTGTTTAGATGGCAGTCGTGAGCAACGGCGGGTCAAGCAATGCGCTCTGCGTGCCATTGGTTTTTATTTCATTGTCACTTGTGAATATCTCCGGTTGGATTTGGGCATTTCTAGTCCATGCTCCGCCCTAGCAGTATTTGTTGACCTTTTGCCTTTTGTTCTGATGATGTTCGCCACCTATCACCCACACGCTTCTCGCCAAAGTTCGTATTTGCTTTATTTGAGCCCAGCGAGGGATGTGGGCTCCGCAACGAAGTGGACAAAGACGGAAAATACCGTGACCGTTTGGAAACACGGAGAAGTAGACAAAGGAGTAACATTCAAACTTTTCGCGAGGCACTAGGGTTGTGGAAGAGATGAATCACATTGTCGAAGCACATGCGTCGTACTTAAAGTTCGTACCAGAAAACCAGTGCACCAGAACACCATAACAACAGAACATCACACTCGTACTTGTGGCCGGTGATTTGTCAAAGAACACAAGAGTTTTGACTGGCATTCTCAGCTAAAATCGTCATCGTCGCCTTCGTGCATAAGCTCATCGACTTGTTCCTGATTGGGTGTCTGGCCATCGACTAGGTCGTTTTGGGCAACCTCCATCGACCCGAGATATGCTACTACTGTAGCATTCGTGAGAAGATCCGACCTCTGCATGGAAGGATTGAGGTGTCAGCAAGAATTAGTACCAAAAAAAGCGACCGAAAGCAAATCCTCAAATGGGGTCCCCTTGTTGACAATTTCATTTGGAATGCTGACAGAGGTTACCATGAAACGGGCCACTTGTATCGTATGATTGTTCGTTCTCTCTCTCGCCCCGTGTGCTCCTGAACACTCGTTATTTCGGTAGCAGCTGAGGGTTGCAAATATCACGTTAGACTCAATACCTAGGTCCTCTCTGGTGCAGCTCCAGTACACTGTTTGTACGGAGTATGGTGCACGGCTCCTACTTGGGACCCGAGAATTCCCTGCGCTTTCTTGAGAGTTTTCCCCAACGTCGCCTGCCGTAGTGCCATCTTTTGTTCTTCACCGTTTTCGTTTGTGGCCCTAGCAAAACGCCAGTCCGAGCGGAGCCCATACTGTCGTCTAATGACCAAGTTCAACGTTGAAACGGGGCTCATAACGAGGGTCTTTTTGGGCGTGGGGTAGACTTGAAGTGACTTGGAGAGTGGCCATGGATCGCACTGTAATATCTCGTACTTCATAGTAGTCTCGAGAGAGGTTGTGTGCGAGTTTCAATAGGGTACTGGCGCACGACAGTACTTGAAATGAAAGAGATTGAACCATATTTTGTATCAAGCCCTGGGCGTTTCTCAAGCAAGACAGGCACAGAGAGACCAGCTGGCCTCCAGACTCCATAAGCATCTCCATGCCTCTGTATGTGGTAATGGGGTAACGGGCTGCAGAGGCGAGAAACAACTCGGAGTGGCCAGAACGGCGTGACGCGCTTTGTGGGCTTCACAAAATTGAGAATGTGAAGATTGTGGGGAGAGTGGGTGTGGGAGCGGGAGAGGGGAAAACAAATTCAAGAGAAATATAGGATCAGAAATCTGGGACCATCTGGGGCCAACGAGGGGAAGAAAAAGTGGCGGCAACAAGCGAGGAAAGATTCAATAAACCCTAAATTGTACGACTGGTACACGAGATGAACAGAGGCAGCGCATCAAACTGCCAGCTTTCGCCCCAAGGGACGAAGGGAAACCCCGGTGGTTATGTTGATGATGGCTGTGCCTTCATTGTAGTGATGACCTTTTGAGTCACAGGGGAAGAGCATGGGGAAGTCAATCGTCCATTATTCGCTTGTCGGCTTGAAACTCACCTCTGCTTCCAATGCTTCCAAGGCTGCGCTGAGGATCCGTGATTCGACGTCTCGCAAAAGTGCGGCCTGCTTGGCCACAGCACTGCGAATGCCGTCGTCGAGACCAGAGCTCTCGTCCTCCATGTTGGCGTCATTATGCGTCGCATTGTCGTCGTCGTCATCGTTGTCGTCGTCGCCGCTGCCACCGTGGTCGTCCTTTTCTGCTCCGACTGCCTGCATGCGCTCCAAATGCGATTCGATAACCTCCTGCAGAACCGTTACGACTCGTAAACGGAAGATGGGCGCCATAGTGTGTTGATTGGAAAACATTTCAAAGTCGCGTGCCCTGTCTGTGACGTCCTCATCCTGCCAGAACATGCGCAGCTGTGTCGATCCATCTGTTTCCTGACGCAGACGAAAGTCGATGCCATCCTCTTCGTTGACACACATCAGATGGACAAACGGACACGTCCAGCGAACCTTTCCTGATGGACTTAAGTTCCCTCCAGCCTCATTGTTGTCGTCACTATCATCTCCATCGTCCACGCCCAGACGTTCGATCTCCAGTCGTGGTGCTGGCGCACCGAATACGTGTAGCTTTGCCTTTGCCAGAGGATCATCCGGAAACGGTCGGAACGGAAGGACGAGGCTGTGCCGAGTCGACGCGGGATCGATGAACCCGTAGCTGAAAAGCATCTCGGATGCAGGTTTGAGGCCGCTGCTGCCATCACCAGAACCTGCCCCTCCATCATCTTCTTTACTGCCGCTGTAGCTGATGGTGATCTCGTCAGACGCAGAAATAGTTTGCTGTGGCCTCGCCAAGAGAACCACGCCAATATCGTCGCTGGCTACTGGCGTGGTTGGGGCTTCCTCGTAGTACGCGTTTGGCTCGTCGCTGTGGTTGACCATATCGATGCATGGCACCATGGATGGACCATACCGCGGGAGGTCAAGGCAGCGCGAGCGGTACCAGGCGTCAACCAGAAACCAGTGGCGGAGCTCTGGTCCAGACGTGCGCTCCCAGAATGCAGCCTGCCAAAACGGGATGTCTGACGAGTGCTCGCGCAGTTGATCAAACTCGGCCTCCAGGGCTATGAGCTTTGCGCCAACCGCAGACTATATATTATTAGAGGGACACAAAATCTTGGCAACACAACAGCAGTCATTGACCTACCTCGAGTGAGGTACCTTGGAGCAGCAGGCGTTCTGCATCTGTCCACAGGGTTGGCAACAGCACGTCTGCAGGCAAGAACCGAACATACTCTGTCCATGGTGTGGGCAAGGAAGCCAGGTCCTCGTCGGGCTGTCTTAAGCCCAGCACGAGCTGCACCAACAGAAAAAGGAGTATATCACCACGGGCCGTTTGGTGACCGACGGCATCGAGGAGCAATCGAAAGTTCCGGTCCTGTTTCGCGTATTCTTCGACGGCCTCAACATGGAGCACGAGGCCATGTGGAACGGAAATCAAGGGCTTGCCATTGCCATCCGTCTGAGAACTCGATTCGGAGCCAATGGAAACCAGCCCAAAGCCTTTACCGGGGATAGCGGAGATGCGGGTGTTTGTGAAGGTGACGTTGTTCAGTGTCTCCCAGAGCGGAAGTGACGTGATAGGCAGCTGCGCATGGGCCATTACGCAGAAAATGACAATGAATAAATAAATGAAAAAGAAGAAGAAAAAGAAGAAGAAGAAGAAATAAGTAAGATAATGGAGGAGAAAGGGGAGAAAGGGTAAAGTCAAGATTCAGGGGCACAAAAGAAACAGGGCAAGAGCTTTTCGGTAGCTGAAGTCCGTGGCTAGGAAGGAGCAGCCTGGAGCAAGGTTGCGGGACTGCCTCGGTATTTTCTTATCGTTCCTGCCCAGGTATTGCTATTGAGCGTGATCAAGTGCGTATTGTTTCCAATTAGTATGCATTTAAGATGCGCTGGCTTGGGTAAGGAAGGAGCTGTTCTTTTCTCCTTCCAGGTTTGACTTGCGACTGGCCATCACCTGTCACCAAATACGTCCTTGACGTCAAATACAGCCACTGGATTGGTTGATATTCCACCAGCCTCAATGCGCCAGTCGCCCTCCAAATTGGCGGGGCACCGTACGGAGCGCAAAGCATATGCTAGCGAGAAAGAAAAGCCTAAACTAAAATTTTCTAGCGGGGCAGCCCACTGCAAAGCCACTGCGAGTCCAGAACTGGCCAATGCAGGGCGCCTGCGCATCCCGCACCAGGAAAATCCCAAGCAAAATTCATGAGACATGCGCCATCGCGACGAGGCTGCCTTTACAGAGTGTCTCGCTCGCCGCGCCACATCCGGACCGACCCAGAGGGGCTTTAACGACGTCTAGGGCCGCATTCGACACGTCTCGCTGCCCATCATGCCTCGCGACCCGCTCATTGGGCTCGTCGGCAAACCGAGTGCCGGCAAATCGAGCATGCTCAATTCGTTAACAGATGCCACGTCCAAAGTTGGTGAGTGATCCTAGCGGGTTAAACCTCAGAGCTGCTTGGGACATGGGACTGATAGACACTCTCTGACAGGAAATTTCCCGTATGTACCCCCACAAACACTCCCGACCGACGCCGCCACCCCATCCTAACCACAGACCGCAGCTTTACGACCATCGACCCCCAACGAGCGGTCGGCTACCTCCAGGTCGACTGTGCCTGTGCCCGCTATGGCGTCACAGAGCGCTGCAAACCCAACTACGGCGCGTGCACCAATGGTCGCCGGTCCGTGCCCATTGAGCTGCTCGACGTGGCCGGACTTGTCCCCGGTGCCCATCAGGGCAAGGGTCTCGGCAACAAATTCCTCGACGACCTACGCCACGCCGACGCGCTGATCCATGTCGTCGACGCCAGCGGTACTACGGACGCCGAGGGCAAGAACACACGGGGCTATGACCCGTCCGTCGATATTGCGTGGCTGCGGTCCGAGATCGTGCAGTGGATCAAGGGCAACCTGGTGGAGCGATGGCCGGCTATCCGGCGGCGGCACATTGCCGCAAAACAAACGGCTGTCGAGACGATGCAGAACCAAATGTCCGGGTACGGCAGCACGGCCAAGCTGATGGCGCGGACGCTGGACCGGCTGGCGCTCAAGGAGCCGCTGGAGGCGTGGGACGATGCGCTGCTGGACCGCGTGGTCAATGCGTTCACGGACGACAAGTTCCCGACCGTCATTGCGCTCAACAAGATCGACCACCCGGATTCGGACCGCAACATTGCCAAGATCACCAAGATGATGCAGAACGAGTCTGACAAGATCGTGCTGTGCTCCGCTGTGTCCGAAATCTTCTTGCGCAAACTGGCCAAGCAAGGGTACCTAAAGTACACCGAGGGCGGCGAGTTTGTAGACACGCGCGAGGACCTGATTGCCGACGGCGACCCGGAGGGCGGCAACCTCAAGGAGATGGATGAAAAGAACTTGCGGCGCATCAACAATCTGCGTGATATGGTCATCTACCGTTTCGGATCGACGGGCGTCGTGCAGGCCCTCTCGCGGGCGGCGGACGTGCTGAACCTGATCCCCGTGTTCCCGGTGCGCAGCATTGCCGCCCTTACTATGGCACAGGCCAGCGCTGCCGCCGCCGCCGGGTCAGCAGATCCGACAATGGGCGGCCCGCCACCACTATCGGCCGCAGAGGCGGCAAAACCGCTCTTCCGAGACTGTGTTCTGGTCAAGAAGGGCAGTACCGTGGCCGAAGTGGCGCGCAAGTGCATGGGTGATGCGCCAATAGCCTACGTTGAGGGTGCTGCAGGCACACGCGTGGCTGAAGATGACACCGTGGATGTCGGCAAGAACGATGTTAGTATTTACGTCCGCATTTTGAGATGCACGTTGTCAATAGCAAAGGCTAACGCTGCTACAGATCTTATGCTTCAAGGTTGGCCGCATGTAATGAGGGCACATCAGCTTTAAAAGGAGAGACACGCCGGTGATTTAAAGGACATGCCGCGGCAGACCAGGGTGTCTGGGAGTGCAAACGCAATTGCAATCAATGTACTGCAGATCGACCTTCGCCGGCATGTAGACTAGCAGGTTGGACAGGAATTCCCAAGCCTACGAGTCCGAGCCCAGAGTTGTGGTGAAAACACGACGTCTTATTGGGCGGGCAGCTTCCATACCATATGCGCTGGTGGGTTGGCCTGTCCGGACAACGGGCCAGAAAACACCCGTTGCGGCGACCCCGAGGCAGTCCGTTAGATGTGGAAGTTTTGGTCGACGCAGATATCTGGTCCAAAGGGTGCCAGAACACAACGGCCTGCCAACATCACTGAACGTTATGTCAACGGTATTTTTCACCAAAACTAGCGCAAGATATAATAATAAGCTCGAAATGAAGGAAGGGTATCAAGATTTCATTGTCTTTTGCGTCGACGCGAGCCGACAGCGAATTAAATAAGGGAACAAAACCCGATGCTGATCGAAATATCAAAACAAAAATGAAAAATAATTAAGAAAGCCGAGACAAACATGCGAAAAATAAAAAGCAACGCAAATCCCAAGAAATCGTAGAAAGCAATTGTCGACAAATTCACCGTAATCGAAATTGCTCGGACATCTGCACGAAAGATGCCAGGCGATCTGATTTGAGGTTCCACCTGTTCGACAACAAGAGGGGATCGTTGGGAGGGAAATGAGATTCCGGAGATGGCGAAGGTGCTGTTTTGGTTGCGTCTGCTGATGCCAAGGCGCCAAGCCAGACATTGCTCTGTGGACCATGGTTGGCACAGGCTGCGTTGCTTTTACGGCAAGAAGGCGGTCCAAGGCGCGAACGGAGCTTTTGTTTTCGTTGTCGTCATCAACGGAATTGCGCCAAATCGCGGGCGACCCATGCTGGGCTTATCGACCGACTGCTGCGTTCCTTTGGCTTGTCGTCTCCCGCAACGGCCTCCCTCATTCTACTCCATTTTCGGCCTAATATTTCAGAATGATGTACAGGGCGTGGAGGATGCCGGGAATGTAACCTAAAAAGAGTATTAGCTGTGGGTCGCATTTTACAATACGATGGCGCATCGAGATGAGAAAGCTGGAGGCGAGAACAAGAACATACCCAGGATGGTCAACAGGATGTTAATGAGCAGGTCGGCACCGCAGCCACGCTCGAGGAAGACACCCAGAGGTGGCAGGATGATGGCAAGGATGATCTTGCAGATGTCGGAGGTGGTGAAAGGCATTGTGGCGGTTGGTGAGAGAGTATCTCGAGATGTGTCTTGAAGTGTTTGCGTGAGAGGAAGATGATTGGAGGTCTGTAGTACAGAAGATGCGAAAGTGAATTGGATGAGGGCAAGAACAGGACAGGAACAAAGACACGAAGGCGAGGGGACATGCCACCTTTAAGTATCTGTTTGTGACTGGTGACAAGAGCCACGGAATGGGATTGGCGCCGAGGAGCTTGTCTGAGTACGCATCACAAGGAACAAGGCGCTACGCTGTGTGATGTGCAGCAAGTGGGGGAAGGCAAAAAGACACCATTTGAAAACCGGACGAGGACGCAGGAGGGAGCCAGATGGCCGGGCATTGGGGATTGGCGGCCTTCTGTGACGAAAGAGGAAAGAACGTACCGCGTCCTTCGTCGACAGGCAGGTGCGAGGCGATGGTACTTGCCGCGGTGGGCGGGTTCTGTGGGTTCTGTGGGTTCTAGGGCAGGGGGGAGGGGATGTACTGCGTCATACAATCTTTCGAACGAGGCAATACTAGCGTCATGTCTCTTGGATCAAAGATGCATTGGCATTACTAAATGAGCTTGGGCGCGCAAAGGACGGATGACCGTGATTGGCAACCCTGGTTGCCGTGGCACGACCCCGTCCTGTGGCCACCGCCGTTCGTGCTGCTTTCTTTCCAGCCACTGCTCTTGCGTATTCAATCCCTTCCGTAAACTCCATTGCATCTTGCGTTTTTGTCCAAGTGACCAGATAACGTCGCCGTAACCAAGGAAGGAGCAATCAGCAACAAAACATGCATTTGAAACGGCGGCCGCGATGGCAGGTACAACACATCAATAGTGCCCCGGCGGTTAGTGTAGCTTAGTGAGAGCTCGAGGGAGTAGCTGACAGAGCTTGCCGGTCCGCCTTTCTATTTTCCATCTTGTATTCTTCCTCTCCTCGAGCCAGATTTGCCAAAAGCACAACTTATAGAGCACAATCTCCATGATACAAAATACTATACAGGCTTGATACGACTGGTCCAGCATTTGTGCCGTGTTTCTCTGTCGAAAAAACCTTTTTACTTGCGTGGTCCAGATCCACTGGACGAAATGAAAGCGCAGGAATTACGTCACTACCACGGCGCTAATCTGAGCGATGGCGTCCACAACGGGAAACAGGAGACCTACGGCAGTTCCCCCCTGCTTCCTTAAAAAATATGATGCAATCACGTCTCCGTAATGGCCCATGACATAACTGATCGGGATAAGCGATCGATAGCTCTTTCCTTTGCAGAATCTGTCTGAGAATCGTGGCGTATTGCCGCACAAGCCACCTCTGTACGTTTTCCTCAGCAGGCTTTTCTTCCATTCCTTGCCACTTGGCAACGGTAAGTTTAGATGACTGTCTTGACGCGCTCGAAATAGAATCAGGGCTGCCTTTTCTTGGTTTCGAACGTTGCCTGTAGCTCGCTGTCCGAACTACTACCAGAATCGTGGCAGGGTTGGTAAAAACAAGTGATGCTGAAGTGGCTCACCAAACAAGGCCGAGTCTTTGGAGCCCAACGAGAATAATGCAGGCAGCCCGGTAGTAGACTAGTGCGTGTGGATAGTTGCATTTGCTCGCAGACCACATTCACGTGACTTTTTAAAAAAGCAAGCCCTAACATACTTATCGATAACACCTAATTTTTTCAGTCCTTCCTGCGAAAAGTGGGGCTATCTCGTCTTTTCTCGCTCGACTTTCCTAGTTCCATTCTCGCGATCTCCCACGGAACAACCACTTTTTCTCGTCAACCACCACATCATTCTTCCCTGACAGCACGCAGGATTCGACTTCTTTGCGTCCACCGTCGCTTTTCTATACATCAACCAAAGTTTCCTTACCTTCCCTAGTCTGTACAATGGCTCCTCAGAACGTACGTATATTCCCGCGATGAAGACCTCGACGATGCGAGACGAACGATGGCGATGCTTTTTGTGGTAGAACAAAAGCATCGCCGTCGCGGCCTCGTCCCTCAGCCCTTGCCCTTGTCCCTTTGAAAGACAAAACGAACCGCTTTGCTGTTTTTGTGGGCATCTCTTTTACATCCTGTATACCCCTCGTCCAAAATCAATGCAGCAGGCTAAAGTTTTGTTTTTTCCCCGTTTGTAGAAGAAGTCCGGCAAGGCCGCCAAGACGACCAAGAAGTTCGTCATCAACGCCTCGCAGCCCGCCAGCGACAAGATCTTCGATGTCGCCGCTTTCGAGAAGTACCTTACGGAGCGCATCAAGGTCGACGGCCGCGTCGGCAACCTGGGCGAGACCATTGCCATCTCGCAGTCCGGCGACGGCAAGATCGAGATTGTTGCCCACAACGACCTGTCGGGCCGCTACCTCAAGTACCTGACCAAGAAGTTCCTCAAGAAGATGCAGCTCCGCGACTGGCTGCGCGTCGTGTCGACCTCCAAGGGCGTCTACGAGCTCAAGTTCTTCAACGTTGTCAACGACGACGACGCTGAGGATGACGAGTAAGCGGTTGCTTCTTCTCTGCAAGGCGACTCGAGGCGAAGCAGCGACAAAAAGACAAAAAAAGGATCAAAACTTTGGCGAAGACGTGCAGATCAGTCGGAGCGAGACGATGGCATCCATGTCGTCGCTCGTTTCCCTGTGCCTCTACTATCGGACTCATGACAAGGCTACTTAGCCATGCATGTCCGTATCCTCCAAAAACATTTAGAAAAACACAAAAGCCGGCAAATAATGGAATAAAAGCTGTCATTTGGGCCCCAATATTGTTTGCAAATTGCACGTGTGACATATGTGACATATGGATGTGATTTCAATGGGAAATTTGTAAGCGTGAAGAGGAGATTTCAAACTAGTCAACAGCGACACAACCAACATACCTAGGCTCCAAGATCGTAGTAGATGCACGTCCCCGTGCGGAAGTTGTACACGAACGCATTCCGCGACCGACTGCTGTTGCTGCCCTCGTACTCGGTCCGCCACCGCAGTAGCATGTCCTGGATGTCCCGGGTATACTTCTTTTCGACCGAACTGACGCTCTGCTCCACGCGCCGCCAGCTGTCCGGGTCTGAGAGTGCCGTGCCGCGAATCAGGTCGAGCACCTGGTCGGTCGTCTCGACGGCGGCAATGGGGCCCGACAAGAAGGATCGCACGAGCCGCGCCGCGCTGACTTGTGCCTGCTCGACGACAACCTGGCGGTTGAACTTTTTGCTCTTGGTCTGGCCCACGAGGACGCGCACTTCCTGCTGCTGGCCCTCGGCTCCGCCGGCACGGTCACCCGCACCGGTGTGATGACTGCCACCGACCGACGACGACTCGAGGGACGATGAGGCCACGGCCGCGGCCGCGGCAGCCGCTGCTGCTACCTTGACGGCGCCGGTGCGTGTGGAGTCGCGCTCGCGCATCTCGCTGCGCAGCCAGCTGACTACCTGCGAGAAGGGCAGCTCGACGTCGGGTGCGGCATAGCTTCTGTGAAGGGCGGCCGCACTCGACCCGCCGCTTGCGCCTGATCCTGCGCCCGCAGAGGGCATCGTCTTGATCTTGACAATCCCTTCCGGCTTGACGATGATGATCCACGCGTGGCCCTCGTCCCGGTTCTTGAGAACAAGCTCTTCTGTCGACCGAGCATCACCGGCCAGCTCGGCGCTGATGTCGTGTGCCCACAGTGTGCGAAGCAGTTCCACACCAACGGAACGGAGAATGGTCGGATCGAAACTGGCCACAAGGATGTCGCACTATTCCAGTCAGCACCATACCATGTCTGAAATAAAAAATAAAATGGGTTAGGGGCATTGAAGATACTCACCCGCTTAACAGAAAATGCACCCAGCGTCTCTTCCTCAGCTGCCTTCTTTAAAAATGCCTTGCCACTGGACCGCGGCGGCGGCGGCGCCAGCTTCTCCCAGTTCAGACTGAAGCCCACGGCGTGGCGCTCGTCGGGCAGGTTGGACCCAAAACGGGGCCGGTACTCCTTGATGAGACCATCGTAGCGGCCACCCGCAGCAAACACGTCCTTGACTTTCTTGTCCAGCAGGCATGAGAACATGACGCCGCCCGAGAAAAACGCCTCGTTCCATGTGTTGAGCGGGCACACGTAAATCTTGGACGTAACACCCATGCGCTTGCAGTACTCGTACACCTCGCGGAGGTGGGCCAGGGTCGACGACGCGCGTTGGTAGGCGTCGGTGCCTTCGAAGAGCGCCTTGAGCTTGGCGTAGGTTTTGCTCGGGGTGTCGCGGAAGTCAAACTTTTGGAGCTCGTCGATGCTTGTTGTCGATGCACCGACCAGTGGCGAACGCAGCTCGCTGCGCAGCTTCTGCCACGTCACGTTGTGGATGTTGAGCCGACTGAGAACGTCGGCAACGGCGCGACGGGCTGACTTTTCGACGCCACAGAAATCAAAGATGACCTGCAACAGGTCGGAGTGACCGAGCTGGAAGCAAAGCGGGTTGGCGCGCACCGTAGGGAACGCTGCTGTAATTTCGTCAATCACTTTAATAACCTCGGCCTCTCGCAGGGCGAGATCGAGTGTGTGGGTCGTGATAAGGTCAAAGTCCACCTCGCCAAACATGCTCGGCTGGCCGCCGCCCGGACGGTCGCGGAAGATGCTTCCGAATGTGTAGGACTTGCCCACCACGTTGCTGCCCGAGGAACAGCGAGCCAGCGCACGCGCGTTGCCCATTGTCAGGTCAAACGGCAATTGCAACAGATTGCCGTTCTGGTCGAGAAGCTGCACGACATTTGCTCCTCCGTACAAAGAGGAACGAGGATATAGCGAGCTGCGTGTGGCTTCAACGGCACCATGGCGTCGGAACACAGAGATCAGAACCTCTTTGACAATGTGCTGGCGCATCAGGTCTTGGGAGCTCGGTGGCGCCTGCGTCTGCATGGACGACATATCCCAGGCGTAGTCTTTGGCCTGCTCGACGGGGCGTGCAAAAAGCATCGACAGCATCTTTTGGTAGTACGGGGACGACGGGTCAGAGAGCTCGGACAGTGCGTGCCGGATTGTCTCGCTCTCCATCTGCACCGGTAGTTTGCCGCTCTTGAGAAGCTCGGCCCCTGATGGGCGTTCCTTGGGGTTGTGCGTGAGGAGGGCCCGGATGATGTCAACCTGCGACTTGTCCTTGGGCTTGAAATCGGACGGCAGGACGGGCGGCGAACTGCGTAGCTTGCCGAGCACATCGGCCCGTTGCATGCCAATCATGGGAGGATAGCACATCTCGAAGAAAATGACACCAAGCGAGTACATCTACACACAAGTTAGTACGTGAAACAACTCAGTAGTGCACGGGGAAGGGGGCGCTACATACATCGACCTTTGAAGTATAGGAGCCACTACCTCCTGACCGAACCTCGGGCGCCACATAGACAGCCGTACCGATACTTCTCGTCTCGTCGGTGGCATCGATGTTGCTGGAAGCATGGACGCGGTCATTTCCGCCAAGCTGGCCCGTAGTGGCTAGACCAAAGTCACCGATCTTGACGCTATTCACGCCGTCGACACCGGCGCCAATGAAGATGTTCTCTGGCTTGAGGTCACGATGCACAATGCCAAGCCCGTGGATGTGTGCTAGGCCCTCGAGCAGCTGGCGGAAGAGGCGCCAGACCTCTTGCATGTCCTTGGACAGGTTCCGTGCAATCAAATCGCGAAGAGACTATAAATGTTAGTAGAGGATGCCCACATGGAAAGTCGACGAGGATGTGTTGGCGACATACCCGCTTTTCGCAGTACTCCATGGATATGTACATGATGGTACGACCGGGTCGTTGGCTGCCACGGCGCTGCCGCTTCCAGCCAGTGATACCGAGGCGCCCGTTGTTTGTCTCAGTGGCTTTCGAGTCCTCGTCAGAGCTAGAGTACGCAGCGTCACTGCCATTGTCGCTATCATCACTGTCGCCATCGTCTTCCCCGCCATCTTCATCGTCGTCGCCGTCATCATCCGAGTCCGACTCGAAGGCAATGTTGGGGTAGCCGCCGGACGACATAAAGTCAAGGCCACCGCTCTTGGTGAATTCAATATTGATGTCGTCGTCGTCAAAGTCGTCTACTTTCTGCGAGCTGTAACCGGCCGTCGACGTTGCTGCATCGCCTTCTGACCCTCCAAAGTCGTAGACCTCTTCTAGCCAGGCGTTGTAGTAACGAACAACCGCTGGGTGGCTGAGCTGTGATAGGAGCCGAACTTCTTTGAGAATATCGGTCACCGTGAGACTGTCCTGCCGGCTTTGCGAGATGGTAATCTTCTTGATGGCATAGATCTGTCCGTCGAGCTTCTTTCGCGCCTTGACCACCTCGCCAAAGCCACCCTTGCCGAGGCGGCCCTCCTCGATGAAGTCCTCGCGGTACCGCGACGCTGCAGGGCCGCGTGTCATGGAATCGTGGCGGGTACGCTGAGGTAGGCTCTGTGGAATGGACATCATGGGCCCGTCCATCGAAAAGCCATCGTCGGCCAAGATGGGCGCGTCTGTCGCTAGGAACTCACTGGAGCCCAGATCAAAGGCGCGGGGCCGCTTTTTCGGATCAGGCATAAAGAGCTTGGACACCAGCTCTCCGAGCGCGTCTGATAAGTTATGCGATTCGATCATGTCGCGCGGCGAATGATATTTCTGGGGCACGTCCAGGCCGAAGATCATTTGCAAAAAGACGACACCAAAGTCCCACACATCTGTCTTTTGGGTGTATTGGGGGCGGGACGCGCCTGCGATTTCCGGTGGCAGCCAGTACGCCGACCGGGCCGTACGCATCGATGTCATAGTAGGTCCTGTCCGCGAGTATACATTGTGCATTAGTCGCTGATAGGAGGCATCGGCAAGCTTGGGCACAATGTCGCCACTGGCATCACGGACGAGCAAGATGTTGCTAGGGTGGATGTCCTCGTGCAGCATGCCATGGCTGTGGAGGTAGTCGAGGGCGTCAAGCAGATCGCGTGTCCAGGCCCGCACTTTGTTCACGTCGAGGTGACCAGCCAACTCAAGAACATCCTCGAGTGATCCCTTGTCCGCCAGCAGCGTGAGGACACTGATCGTCCAAGTCGTCTGTTCCTGAGCGACCGAAGACGACGTCTGGAGCTGCTGACTCTGTGGCACGCCCGAGGTACGAGACGCCTTGGGGGGCGGGGAAAGATGGGGCGATGTTTGCGACAATGGCTTCGATGGTGATGCCGCCCCTGAACCGTTTTCTCCTTCGACCGTCGATGCGCGATCAATGCGGAAGTCGATGACGTCGAGGATGTTTCGGTGCACCTTCTGGCGCCGGAGTTTCTTGAGCGACTTGAGCTGCGTCTCAAGGGACTGGATCTGCTTGATGGCTTGCACAGAGTCCCTTGCACCTGGCTGCAACTCCGTCTGTTTCAGGGCAAGGCTCCGGGGCTCCTGGTCGCTGCGCAGTACGGGCCGCACGACGTAAATCTTGGAGACGGGACCCGTGTGCAGGAGGAATTTGCCCGTGACCGTGCGGAAGTAGATGGAATTTCCGGCCGTGTCCGTCAGGTCGCACGGCTCATCAAAGACCATGGTGTCGGGCTCGTTCAGTCCGGTGCCGCGGTCGGGCGACACATTCGCGCCGTTCTGGGCACGGTTCTTCTTGCGCATCTCCTTCGCCTTGGTGCGCTGCCGCTCGCGCTCCTTCTCGACAAGGGCGCCCAGAGCACGCTCTTCTTCGCGCGTCTCCTCTTGCCGCTTTCGTTCTTTCTCTTCGTTCTCGTCCTTGGCCGCCTGCGCCTGCGAGGCTTCGTGTGCTGCGCGCTCTTCCTCCAGCGACGGTAGGTCCAGGCCCTGCTCCTTGGCAATGGCGGCGTCCTCGATAACCTCGCGGATGCCCTCGACCAGATAGTCGATCATCTCCCTGTCCTCGGCGGCGCACTCCTTGGCCCGCGCCTCCATGACCTTTTGCACCTTGAAGAGCGTCGACTCACGCAGGCCTTCATGGTCTTTGATGGTCAGGAGCGGCACAGATTTGGGGTACGATGCCGTCAGCACCACGCCCAGTGTCACGGCAAAGTCCTCGTCCAGACTGGCCTTGATACGGATGTCAAAGGACGGCTCGGACTTCTTCCACGCACTATGCGCCGCCTTGTGCTGCACGAAATCGTCGCCATAAATGGCCTCCAGGACGGTCACCTCGTCTTGCTGGCGCTCCTCGTACTGGGTCTTCGCATCGCCCGGCTGGTTCTGGGGCGGGCCGCCGTCTCTAGGGCCCTGGTTCGCTGCATTGTGCTGCTTCAGCCCCGGGAAGCTGGTCGAGTCGTCTTTCTTGTTGTTTGGTTTCAAGGGCTTTTTGCCGGCCATCGTGATGTGGTCTTTGGTCTCGAGCGTAGTCTGACAGCCTGCGAAGGCTGCAGAGAATTACTCGGAGAGGCCCATATTGGCAATTGGCTGCAGGATTTCTAAGTGTACTGTAAGTAAGGAGGGCTGCACAGGGTAATAAAACGGGGCAGATCGTGACTTGACGTCTCGTGCCGTGTTTTTGGCGATGTTCAGACGAAGATGAGTCAAGAACGAATGGCCGCCACTGCAAAGCGTTATCGGGTAGCAGCGATGGGCGCGATTGCGGGGCAAGGCCAAGCTACGCAGGGGCGGGGAGTCGAGTACGAAGGGCGTCCTGAAGTAGCCAGCCAAGCTAACGTACTGACAAGGCTGAGCTGGACGCTAGGCGATTTAGGCCATTGTTCAGCGGTCCATGGCCCATAAATTGACGCACTTAGCTTGCAGGCCACAGGCGCGCCACTGCTGGGCAAACATTGTTGCGCGCTAGTCCGATTAAGGACACTAAGTAAACAAGGGTCGCTTTGCTTTGCCTTGGTTTACCGCTGTGAAGCGGAACGTCTTCTTAGCTCTTTTTCATTTCACCAGCAATTACGGCTACCACTATCCCATATCAGCACGCATCGCATCCGAACCGGCGACGGCAGACGACCGTGTTCGCATGCAATAGCAATTATTTATGAAGACTCGCGACGCTTGATCATCCTTCACAATGCTCGGCTGGATGATAAAACGCGGTCTGGACGGCGGACGCGACGCGCCCGAAGACGAAGGTATGGACGACGACGCATAAAGACGACACCTCCTGATCATGCCAGGCCGTGATTGTGATTCTAACGTAGTATTTCCATTTTCTAGACGACACGAGGATCGAGCAGCCAGACACACCAGGTCCTGTTTTTGCAGCGCGGGCCTTCAAGAGCGCCCTCTTTGGCACACCGGCGCGTCGAGACGAGACCGAAGTCGACGTCCAGCCGGCTCCCGCACCAGTACCGACGACACAGGAGTCTCTTCCAAAAGCAAGCGCGGCGACGGGGGCGGTACAAACAAAGAAAAACACGAGCACGAAAGACACAGGGGCCACGCCGGGTCGGTTACCCGGAATTCTCTTAACGCCCGGTACGGCGACATCACGCAGAAAGCGCGTGTCCTTTGGCCACGAGGTGTCTGGTGAAGGTGTCGACAAGAAGAACGAGCTACGAATAGACAAAAACGGCCGCAAACCAAACCTGTTCGGCGACAGCACGCGCAGCAAGACGCCTAGAACAACACTGGGGACGTCACTCCAGAACGACCGCAAGCAGAACAACAAACCCGCTGCCCCGAGCAAGCTGGCGGTGGTTGACAATGTGGCAAGCACAAACAACAGAGCTGTCGTAGACGAGATCGAGGACGACAATCTCTGGGAGGAGGTCGACGATGACGACCGGGACCCGGACATCACAGTCGACCTCAACGAGCCGCATTCCCAGTCGGGACGATACTGGAAGTCCGAGTTCCAGCGCTACCAGGAAGACGCCAAGGTCGAAATGGGCAAGCTGCTCAAGTATAAACAGTTGGCCAAGTCATACGCCAAGATGAAGGACGCCGAGGCAGCTGATATGCGGACCAAGCTCCAGGAGGAGAAGGAGAAGGTCACCGAGATGGAGGGCCGCATCACGGAGCTGGCCGACCAAATTGCGCGCAAGCGGATGCACGGTTCAGACCACGAATACCAAGAGCTGATCAGCGATCTGACGCGGCAGACGGCACGCGCCGTCCAGTACCGCAACCAGGTTAAGGAGCTGGAGGCGATGCTTCAAGACAACGAGAAACCGGCGACGGCCACCACGACTGTCGCATCACCACGCACGCAGCGGACACTCATTGACACGCAGCGGGAGCTGCGCCGTGCCCGTGAGCAGGCGAAGGAGCTGACGCAGGCCAAGGAAGAGATCCGGCGGCTCAGGAGTAAACTAGGTATTGCTGAGCAGCGCGCAGGTCGCAAGAATGAGAACAAGAACGAGAGCAAGACACTGGCAAACGACCTTGCAGCGTCTGAAGCTGCGGCTGAGGCGCTGGCAGCCAAGGTGGAAGATCTAGAGAAGCGGGCCCAGTTTGCCGAAGACGAGAAGCGGCAAAAGGTCAAGGAGCTCAGTTTGCTACAGCGCAAGTACGACTCGCTCAAGGACGACGCCAAGGCCCGCGTGGGCGAAGCCGAGCAGGTCATGCGCCGCAAGAACGAAGAGATTGCCGACCTAAAGAAGCAGGTTCGAAAGGCCACAGCAGCCGCCGTACGCCAACCCGCCCTGGAGCCACCAGTACAGATCGATGCTCTCAAAGATATCAAGGACATCAAGGATACCAAGGATACCAACAACATCAAAGACACCAAGGCCGGCAAGAACATCAAGACGATGGACTCCCCTGTTTCCGACAGTGCTGCTGCCAAGCTTGCCCTGTTGCGCCGCCGCCGCGGTGCGGAGCCACTTCGCCCCGTTGTCGACGCACCGCAGCCAACGGCCATACTCGAGAGCATTGGCACGAACCGCGTGCGCGGCGCTGAAAAGGAGAAACCAAAGGCGGAGCCGTTGCCTGAACGGTCTGCAAAGGGCGCCCCAGCAAAACCCTACAGACCGACAATTACGACATCGGCGCCGGCACCGCCACCGGCAGCCGAGCGAGACGACCCCGTTGCCGCGGCCGCCGCTGCTGCTGCCGATGCTTCGTGTTTGTCCATCTCGTCGGAACGGGCAGCTGCTGCAGTTGCACGGATAGAGAAGCGGCGGGCCCAGCGGAAGCTAGAACTGGAGGCATTGCGCAACAAGGAGAACATGCAACCGGCATGATGACATTGGCGGGCTATGTTGTGTTGTTATATGGATTGGAAAAGGGAGGACTATTTTTAAGCCATTGGTCCCTTTATTTATTTGTTTTTTTTGGGGGGGGTGGAGCGGGGGAGGATGCACGTCTTTGACAACCAGCGTATTTCTTTGCTGAAACGTTGCAGTTTTTTGGTGTTTTTTTGTTTTCGTTTATTTGCTTCTTCTTTTTGGTTTTTTATTTGGTATTCTTTTCTATGCATTTGTTACATATCCCTCCCACCGAGCAAATTGAACGAGCCTTTGTCACACAAATTGTCCGTGATTTCAGTAAAGGCATTGTTAATGCTTACCTTGACTTCCAGTTTTACCTAAAGAGTGATGACGTCGTTTCCGTTGCTTCTCAGCCGTTCGTTCAGCTCCCAATAATGCAACACGGGAGACCCATAACCGCTCGGTCGTTGCAAAACAAGGCTGGTAATGGGATTTCTGCAAGGCTGCGCGGCTTTGCTTCCTGGTACTGGTTTTGCGTTATTACAAGGTTCCCAAAATAGAACACTGGAAGGTATTTTTCTTTTTCAAAAAATTGTATGTAATATAAATCCAATATACATGGGCTAATCTACTGTATAATGATAGGTCAAAAACACAACTGATTATATCTCGAGCTTGCGGTTCCTGCCTGTCCAATACCCATCTATGCGTTATATGTAACCCGAGACCAAAAAAGGGCAATGCCAAAACGCCTTTTCGCCGCCAAAGAAGTCGTCCCCAAGACTTGATAAAGACCACCCAAGATTAGAAAATTAGAAAATCAAAGAATGGTAAACGCCCCATGCAAGTTGTGTAAAAGACGTAACCTCGAGAAACACCGTAAAAGGTTATGAAAAAACGAGTTGGAGACGTAAACGTAGAGAAAAAAGGATAGGGCAAAGGGAAAAAAGTGCGCTTATGAAAAGATTTCAGCGAGGCTCTCAAACTTGATCGGGTGTACAAGCACACTGCGCATGCACATGCGGCCGGTGCCCGCAGCCTCATCACCCGCTCCACCTCCTAGCCCGGCCCAGGTATCGTCTTGGCCGTCAACAGGCTTGGGTTTCGGTGCAGCCGGGTCATCAATGGGCTGCAGGTAGCCAAGCCAGCGACGCCACAAACGACCTGCAAAGTCCGAGTTGTAATACCAGGTCAAACCGCGGTGGTAATGCTCGTTGCCGGGATGGAAAGGCGACGCGTCGCTGGCACCGGAGGAGTGATCGGGTCCGGCATTGAAAGCCTTTTCTGCCGCGGCCAATGGCCAGTGGCGGTCGGCGTAGACTGGGTGCGGTGCGTAGACAGCCTTGAAGCCACGGTGCAGGGCGACGCTGGGCGGGAACATTTCCGCAAACATGCCGTGGTGAAGGCGCCAAGTTTCTTCGTGCATGGCGAAAAGAAGGCGTCGGGAGAGGCGCGAAGCAGTAATAATTGCAGTACGCCGGGGTGGAATCGCAAAGGCCAGATCGTAGCCGGTGACGTCGTTCGAGAATACCCAGCCTGACTCTTCGGCGTCGAACATCGGATTCAGCGTGATTAGGTCAGCTGCTTCGCCTACACCGCACGACCCCGGAATGTTGGTGTAGTTGTTGTTGCGGTCAGCAAAGAAGTGGCGTCCGGGAAGCGACGCCGTTCGGTTGTCTGCGGGTGCGGTGCGGTTGTACGTGCTCAGGACAGCGCCCTCGCAACCAGCAGGTAGTGGAGAGACACCGCGCTCTTCGTCGCGCGTTTGCGTACGGCCGGCAAAGTAGAGCTCGCCGAGAATCGAAGGGCGGCCGGCTTCATGTGCTTCGGCATCAACACGTGCAGTGAAATTCTCCCACGAGCCATGGAGCGCAGGAATGTAGTACTTTGCAGAGCGCTCCCAAAGGCGGCGACGGGGTTGCTTTTCAGCCCAAGAGCCGAGGCGGTCGAAAAATTCGTAGTAGCTGCCCAGGAAACGCATATCCATTTCCCAGTTCCAGTAGTGAGCGTACTCGGGGTGCTGCTGGGCGAAGTGTTGCAGAGGCAGGTGAGGCGAACGGTAGACACCGTGGATGTCGGCGTTGGCAGGGTTGTCGAAGGTCGGCTGGCCGCGCATGCCAGGGTACAACAAGCGCATCTGGCCCTCAGACCATAGCGAGACGAGGCCGCGGAACTCGCGTGGGATATTGTCGGCAATGAACTCCTCTGCCACCTCAGCATCGGCCCAGACAGGAATGTTCTCGTCGCGGGCGTGCAGTAGGATGTGCACGTCGTACTCGCCGCCGGACCGCAGAGACAGCTCGGAAACCAGCGCGCGCATGTTCAGGATGGAGTGGACGGACCACTTGAAGCCAGCGTAGCAGCGCATAACAACGGCCGTGCGTTCGATCTTTTTCAAGCCCAAGGTGTTGCTCGACGTCGTTTCGGATGAAGCATTTTTCTCCGCAACGTTGTTGGTCATGTCCATGAGATTGCCAGACGGCGAGTACTCGGTCGAGCGAGCACCCTGACTACCGGAAGGAACAAAACGGTCTTCGTTTGCCGCAAAGCAGCGACGCTGTGCCGAGGCCCAGTCGACGGTGCTATAGTCAATCTTGCCTAAAGTTGACGCCGACCAGATCTGGTTGGCGCCCTCGCGTTCCGTATCCAGGGCAAGGCCCGTGCCGCCCTCTTCCTTTTTGTAGCCCAGTCCGTAGGGGCCATAACGACCAAAGCGATCGAAGCAGACATCTTCCCGAAGACCCAGCAGACTGTGGGAACCGAGGAGAGGCTCGGGTTGGCCCTGAGGCACGCCCGGGTACGCCCACAGATCGGGAACAGGGACTTGGTTGGCGGCATCCAGATAACAACGTTGGACGGGGTAATACTGAGCACGGTACTCGGACGAATTGTAGTCAGGATGGGCGTTGAAGATGGTCGGCTTGGGTGTCGCGTTCTTGGTTGCGGAAGTAGTCGTGGATCTTCTCGCAGGTGTCGTTTTGGTGCCGGATTTGTCGTCGGTGCGCTCAGTCCGGGGCGCGACAACAGCATCTGCAGCAGCGCGGGAAGCATGCACTGCGTCGGAATATTCCTGGAGTCGCCCGAACCGTGTGTCTTCCTCCGTCGGGAACTCGGCATGGTATTGCTTTATTGGCACAATGGACCGGATGCCGTTGTAGTAGCCGTCGAGACTGGTACGTATGTTAGTCAGGACTTATCCGAAGCAAAGTCCATAAGGAAGTCCATAAGGACGAAGAGCAGGGCATACCGAGTGTAGTTGAGCCAGATCGACTCGGGGCTCGGCCCCTTCTTTTCTTGTGAAGGCTGCTCCTTGCGGAAATGCAGGCCATGGTGAGTATGGCTGTGCACCAATAAAATAACCAACAGAGCGCAGAGTAGACCGCCAATCCACAGCAAGACGCGCCGGTAGAGGCAGTGGCCGAAAATTGCGCGCAGTCTAGGTGACGTCGTCGGCGACCGGAGAGGTGACGAGAGGCCGGAGAGGGGGGCATAGGAAGGGAGCTCGATCCGGCCGGTTGGCAGCCATTTTAAAGACGATTTGGCGATATCGAAGGCGGACGATGCCTTGCTCAGGACGGGCATAGGCAGCAAAGATGCGTGCGCAGATGACAAGCCGTTGATGTTAGCAAAGCTGGCGATGCTGGACAGGCCAGTTGCACCGGCTGTCGGCTTTTCGAGGATGGAGAAGCTGCTGCGCCGGCTGGGCGAGGTACTGGAGGGCGATGAGCTCATGCTGGCCGAACTGCTGGCAGCGCCGGTGTCAAAGGTGGCAGCCCGTTCCATCCTGATGGAATGGTGGGCTAGGAGGTCGTCCAAGTCGAGGAGAGCGTATTATCGTAATAGCGTGAACATCAGATGCGAACGACGTAACCAAGAGAGGCGTCAAAAGGCCGGATATGCAAAATGGTCCCAGAGACGTGCCGTGCCGTATTTGAGACCGAAGGAAGAAAATGAAGGGAAACGAAAACAAGGACAACAAAAACAAACGATGGAATATTAAGAAAGAAGGGGTATGAATATTTCGAGAATAGGAAAGAACAATGACGACAGACTGTTGCTGTGCAAAAAGAGAAAGAGATACCGCGAAGAAGGAGTTAACGAGCGTGTGCGGGCGTTGTAGAATGAAAAAAAGAAAGTAGGTTGAAGTTATTGTAGCATGGGAACTTGCGAGCAGAGCCAGTATTGAAAGTGAGGTAAGGAAAGGGGGTGTCTGACGAAGATGGGGTCGTCTTGATTAGTCTTTCCTTCTTCCAACAGTGGCAAGTATTATGGCCTTTTTCGGAAGGCCCTTTTTACTTTTTCCTTTTCTTCTGTTCTGCGTCTTCTTATTCCTTCTCAGTTGAAAGATTGCGCTGCGTTTTTGGTTTTTGGTGCGACAAGAGAGAGGGGCCGTTTCCTCTGCGCGAGCGATAGACAAGGGACCGGGGGGGGGGGGGTAGTTAAATGATGGGTGTGCGTGTAAAGTGCGTGGCTGTTTGTTGTGTGCGCCGATGTGCAAAGTCAACAGAGGACAAATCGAGAGTTGGGAGGACGAGAGAGACGGTGAACGAGAGAACGAGAGAACGAGAGAATGAGAGAACGAGAGAATGAGAGAATGAGAGAACGAGAGAATGAGAGAACGAGAGAACGAGATTGACGAGAAAAGGACGAACGAGGCAAATGATCATGAAAGAGAAAATAAGGGAAGGAACGAGGGCAAAAGACGCAATCGAGACAAAAAAAGCAGCAACGACGAAAGACGAGGCCAAACCCACAGCAGGGAAGGAGCCAATGGCAGGAAGGAGGAGGAGAGACGATGAGACAAAGAAGTTAATCGTAATGGTGGGAACGCAGGAGCAACCGAAAAAGAAAAAGTCCACTGGAAAAGGAAAGAGAGGCGATAGCGTGGCGAACGAGTGTAAAAGCCTACGAAGTACGAAATACAGAATATTGACAACATGCAGACTACTGTCGCGGCGCGGCTCGGGTGCAAAAAGGAGACGTTCTACCGACGACGTGAACAGGATAGGAGACGGAGGGGCTAGACGCTCGACACCATACCCAGTTTTAGTTTAGTGGACCCATTGAGACCAGTGTGTTTTTCCCTTTTGTACGAAGTAATTCTGCTTTGTTATGAGACGCTAGTTAGTGCGACAGCAGCAAAGGCAGTAAACCGTTGTCTTGAGTTTTCAGCGCCGCCTGTTTTGCTACGATGGGCGGTCCTTCCTTGTTTTGTCCCTGCGCGAAATATTTTAGGTTGTGGCAATCACGCCGGTCGGGCCTGCCAAGTTCGCATTCCTTGTTTGCGTACCGCAAAGGAAGACAAAGGCGGCGTCAGGAACGGCGGCGCCAGAGCACATGTTGTGTACGCATGCCTGGCCGGCAACTGGCTATCTCGCCATGTGTCTGTGAAATTGTCTACATCGTACGAAGTACAAATGGCACATTTCCTGCTGCGCGGACAAGGCCCACTAACCGTCCGCTTTCTACAACACGCACCGGCATGCAAAGATCAAAAAGGACATGGATTAAAATGAGGGGCTTCGGGGCCTGTGGCTTGAACCAATATTGGAAGAGCAACGAAAATGAGTTAGAGTCGTGATGAAAAGGGAAAGAACTAGCTTCAGCCCGAGCTAGGTGCCAGGAGGTGGTTAATTGTACTGGCTGGGGATGGCCTGGACTGTCCTCCACTTTGTATGCCACAGATTGTTGGACAGAAACAAGAGATGCGCGCCAAGAACCAACTGCAGCCATGTGCCTGCTGCCTCGAACCACTGTCGCATCAAGCACCAATTGCGCAATCTCACAGATCCAAACATTGGATTTTGGCTGATTGTATTGGATCAACCAAGACGAAGCACGAAAACGAAAACAGTAGCAAAGCTAGACACGATACGTTCGTGAACGGACGGGCAAGGCCAGTCATGCAGTGTGACTTACTTGTGTTTACAGGGTGTATGTATATTAATTTAGGGTCTTGTCCGACGTCCAATTGAGCCTGAGTGATGCCAACAGCATGGGTTGTGTGCATTTGATATTAACTGCACATTCCTCCGAGGGTTTCCTCTTCTTGCCTTCCGGTTTTCTCTGCCGCTGTTTGTTTCGGTGCCTTGCGCGTCCGGTCCCTTCCTTCCCAGTTTGTTGTTTTGTCCCAGCACACTTTCCCTTCCCTTTCCCCGCCAAACGAACGACCTGCGCTTCTTCTTACGCAGGTCCGCGCCGCACGCCCGTTTGTGCACGACGGGAGGAAGGAATCCGGGCAGGTAAGATAATGCGTCGTAGAGGGACGGCTGATTGACAAAAATAACACAAACGTCATAAGAGGCTGCTGGGGTTGTCTGTAGTGACGTCGCTCGTCTACGGAGTACTCTCGTACCATTGTTTTTGTTTCGGATCTGGTTTGGAGTATGTCTCCCTCCGTCCTCGTCTCCCCGACTACTTCATACTTCGTACATTGCGGACGGCTGCGGGCTGCGACAAAGATCGGCATCGAAAGGTTCTCGGTTTCTTGTTTGTTCCCTGCTCGTTTTGCTTCCTGCGCGGTCGTTCGTTCTTGCCGCAATCGGTGTACTTGTAGGTTGCCCCCACATTTTGCATCGATCCTTCCTGCCCAGGTTGATCACCTCAATAATTCATCTTTGCTTGATTGCCAGCGAGCCAGCCTCCAGCGTCGTATTTTGTAGATGTGTTCGCGCAACCTGGTCCTCTCAGACATTGGTTGTCATGTCCGTTGCCGAATAGCAATACCGAGTCGAGCGCTCTTCGCATTGGCTGTCAGAGTTCATAGACTATCACCGGGCTCGTCATTTTAGACAAACCGCCATGTTGGAGGTGGAGATAAACTGAAGTGGGACAAACGGCGGATAAAAAGGGGAAAGACCCAACCGAAAGGGGAGTTAAAATCCTGTGCCTGCTGCCATTTGAGAAAAAGGAAGAAAAAAGGGGTTGCAATTGAGGCGCAGCACCGTCGCCACTCGCTAGAAGCAGAAGGCGCGAATAGAAGCAAATGGGTGGACCGCTGAAATTGGAGCAAAGCGTGCAGGGACGGACACACAAGGGATGCAACAGGGGAGGAAAGAGCGATAGTCTTTACCACACTCCTGTGCTCATACAAAAATGACAGGGTAACCATCCCCGCTAAAAATGAGAGAGTTTGGCGGTCAAATCTAACGAAATGGAGCTCGTCGCTCACCATTTTATTTCCAACTCTACAGGAGTGACAACCCCGCAAAAGGAGACAGGAGGTGAGGAAAATCTCTGGCAGAGAGCAGGCGGCGGATGAGCAGAACGCGGGCTTTATCACGTGGAAAACGAGGAAGCCAGAAAAGCAATCATTTTGCGAGTCAACGCACAGTCTAATCACTTGACGACGTACGAATATTCGTTCACCACGGATGACCATAACCGCAATGCCCTATAATCAGCTATCTACGACGCGAGAACATAAGGCAACGTATACGTCGTAATTACATTGCACGATGTCCTGTCCTCCATCTCGATGGCATTTCTGCAATCGTGAATCCCTCAAAAAGTCTGTGCAACTCGACCTCCCTGAAGACAAGCAAAAAGGTCGAAACAATCGTCAGCGAACCAATAATGTGAGCTAATGTGGAGCACCAGGTCGTCCTCCATGGCTCGCCGTGAGAACTTAAATGGCCAGCCAAGAAGGGTTCCTCAGTAGTGTGACGGTCTGGGCCTTTCACAGCCAAAGCCAAGACATGCTGAGCGGGGGACGGATTGCTTGGCAGCGCCATGATGCTGGGATCGTATTCAACGTCCATTGGCGAGCTTGTCATCATGTTGTGTATTTGTAAGACCGCTCTGTTTCTTCCATGCCGCCCATGTCTGCCGATATTGAAAGATCTGATATGGGGCACCAGCACGATACAATCCAATGCAAGCGCCATTCAATTCAACATGCATTGGTCGAGTTGACCTTTCCTGTAGGTGTCTGTTGTGCCCGTCCTTTTCTTTCGTTCACTATATCGTCTAGATGTGTGCTATGTTGATTTCGTCATGGCGAGGACGGCAGCCGAGGGTGGCGGCCCGTCGATATAGCTATTGCCAGGACATTTCCGAATCACTTCGAAGCAGTCCCAAATGTGGTCCAGACCTGAAACGGAAACATGGAGACTTTCTACGTTGTCGATGACAGCGGAGATAGCTCTCTTACAAACGCGACTACGGAGTAGATACCTTGCTTGGTCGCTCCTGCCATACCGGATAGTACAATGTGTCGGCTGCTCCTGACGCGCTTGTTGTTTTGAGCAGGCGGTCGCAACTGCCACTGTCGATTTCCAGAGAGTTTTACTCTTACTCACAGTCGCGCCTTCTTTAAAAGATAAGTTGCTCCGCGACATAGTTTCTACTGCTTCAGTGGCAAAGGAAAGAAGAAACAGGAACAAAAACGGTGTCATTATTGCTATCGTAACTTTGTCACTTTCGACACCATCCCGATCATGGATGTTCAGTTGGCGCTGTCCGCTCCTGCAGCCGCTGCTGGGCCCGCTCGTACTCGGCCTTGCGGCGCCCGTCGCGCCATCGGTCCACGCGGTCGCGCCACTGCTGGCCCCAGACGACGGCGGTCCACAAGGCGACGGCACTGGCCACCAGGAAAAGCGCACTGATGGTGCTGAACCAGCCGACGCCGATGCGCTCCGTGGCCGGCAGGACGACGGCGGTGCCGGCACAAGCAAAGAGGTAGCGCACAAAGTAGTTGGCGGCAATGACCTCGCTGCCGCGGCTCTGCATGACGTCGAGGCAGTAGGTGTTGATGCTGGGGAAGCAAAAGAGCTGGGCGACGCCCTGCAAGAACAGCATGATCACCGCCAGGGGAATGCCGCCGACGCCGCGCTCGACGCCCCAGCCATACACCAGGACACACGCAGGGATGACGCCGCCCAGAAAGGGGAGGGCCGAGCGGAGGCGGTCCTCGGGGACGCGCTGGCCGTTGCGTTTCTTGATCCAGCGGCGGACCATGTGGTCGGCATAGCGGCCGCCAAAGAAGGTGCCGCAGACGTATCCGATGCCCGGCGCCAGGTAAAAGAGACCGGACTGCATGGGCGTCGTCAGGTGGAAGCGCGGGTTGAGCACATAGCGGATGGGTGTGAGCAGCGCGTACATGTTCCAGACGAGCGACGACGAGGCGCTGCCGGCCATGACGAGGTTGGGGTACACGAAGAGGCGGATGACGCGCACAGGGTTGAGCATAGGGCCCAGCACACGCAGCTTGCTGCGCAGCGGGTAGCCAGCAAGGCTGTCGATCTTGCGGTGGTGGATGGTCTCCGGCAGCAGCGCCAGGGTGCCGACAAAGGCGGTGCCGGCCAGCGCGGCCTGCAGCCAAAGGATGACGCGCCACGACTTGTACGTCACAATGATGCCGCCGACAAAGGGCCCAAAGGCTGGGCCCACGAGCGTGCCGGCCATGAACCAGCCCATGGCGGTGGCGCGCTCGGTGGGCCGGTAAATGTCACCGACGGCCGCCGAGCCGACCAGGATAAAGGCTGTGCCCTCAAAAGCAGACAGGACGCGGAATACGAAAAAGGCAGCGAGGTTCGGCGCGAGCGCAGTGCCTAATGTGCAGCAGAAGAAGAGAAACGACGTGGCCAATGTGATGGGGCGGCGACCGTACACCTCGCTCAGCGGACCCCAAACGGTCGGGGACAGGCCCATGAACAGCAGGTACAGGGCGTTGCTGATGTCGACAATGGAGCCCGTGCTGTGGAACTCGGCCGCGACGTCGGGCACGGCCGGCAGCACGGACGTACTCGAGATTGGCGCCAAGAGCGAGCAAAACGACAACAGGGCGACAATAGCCATTTTGCGGCGCGGCGCCAGACGGTCGTAGAACTCGTCGGGGATCTCTATAAACGACGACCAAGGCTGGGCCGGTGCATCGGGGCCAGCAGACGAGACGTGGGTCAGGGCAGACATCAGCTGCAGCTGTGTCTGCGTGGTGCCAGTGGCGCCACTGGCTTCCATGTCCTCCGTCTTCGCTGCCGTCTTGGCGGCCTGTGATCGTCGGACAATGTTCGTGTCGTCATTGTCACGGTCGTTGTCGTGCTGGGGCTGGACGGCTTCGAGGCCAGCGTTTTCTCGAGGTGAGGTAGAGGGCCCTGCAGGTTGCGAAGATGAGTTTATTTTACGTTCTGTGGGTGCTGTTTCGTTTGTCTTCTCGTCGAGCGCCTCTGGTTGAACACTCCGCTCCTGGCCATGATCATGCTCGTCATTTTCTTCGACCATATTGCGAAGACAGTGGCTGAAGCCTTTGGCACGATGCGGCAGAGGCAGGGCGTGAAAAATATGTTCTCGTGAAAGACAATTCCAGCCAGAAGGAAGAGTCTGAGGAATGGTATTCAAAGTTGAGTATCCCAGGACAAGCGACGTTGGTAAAAAATATGCGGAGATGCCCGGCGTGGATTCAGGTGGAAGATAGCCAGAACTGGATTGCAATCAGAATCTTGGGAAGTAGAGTGACTGTCAAGGCGGAAACGTCATTAGAATGGCAGATGGGAATGGCATCCATTTGGCCGATGGAGGAATTGAGTAGAACGTTGTGAAGCAGGACGATGAACGAAAATAGGAGGGAAAATTGAGACAAATGGCAAAAAAAGATTTACGAGTTCGAGGAGAATGAGGCAGAAAGTGACGAGTAAGTCTTTGGCACCTGCGGCAACGACACAAAAAAGACATATATCAGAGACGACCAAGAATAGTCACAAGAAGAGCAAGGACCTAAAAGCAGCCTGTCCTTATGAGAAGCTTCCACCCTTTCCCTGCTAGCTACCCAATTTGAGCCTCTCGCACACTCGTGGCTCCTATTGCGGCGGATCGACGGTGAGCCGCTATGCCGCATCCCCGGTTCTTATCCGGTCGACGGCCTCTACACTGTGCTGGACAAGGAAGGACAAATCGAGTCCCAGTCAAAACGCTCCAAAAAACGGCGGCGCGCCAATCTTCACCCACAATGGCTCAAATCGCCTTGGCAAACACTAAAAGCGAACCCTCGGACTGGTGCGTCCGCTCCGGTGTCCATCCGACAGAAGGGCCAGCAGTCAGCCATACAACGTGTTAAAGTAATACTCCGCAATCGTGCTGATGCACGACTTTGGTTTTTTGATTTCCTTGAATGGGCCAATTGCCGACACGGCGCCGATGTACCTCCGCACTACTTTTGTTGGTTTTACTGCTCCAGTCCTTTCTTTCCACGTGCGGTCCCTTTTGTTTCTCCTGATTGACTCAAGGACTGCTGCTGCCCTCGGAAAACAGCGGCTACAAACCAGAGAAAACTGCGAGACGGGAACAGAAATAGAGAAAATGTCCTGCTTCCACCTTTTGTATGTCCATTGGACCTTGGACCGCTTCAAAACAGAATGGGCTTTGACCTTGTCTTTCCGCTTGCCTGCCCGGCCAGGGCGACCTCCGGGCCGAGAACCGGCGAGGCAGGCCCGATCCGAGTGGAGTAGATGGCCAAAACTTCGTTTTTATTTTTATTTTATTTATTTTCGCTTTGAGCTATACCGACTGCCGATGTCCTGCATGGCGCCCAGAACACGGAACAACTAAAGCCAAAGCAATACATTGAGCGTTATGCCATCCAATCTTACTCGCTTGTCGTCTGTCGTCCTGTTTGTCGCCTTAACAAAGTACCGCAGCTCGCTTCTCTCATCGTGACTACTTCGGACAAGGAGCCCGCAGCGTTACAGTACAACGGCTGCAGCCGACAGCGCCACGCGATTCGCCGATTAAACTATTATGAACCTGATTCTCACATGTTGTAGACGAGTAGTCCTTGACTATTTCTTGTCATTCCATATACAAAACAGGTATGAAATCCTGAAGGAGAAGCATTCGTCCGATAATGGATACCCCCATCTTTATTGAGTCACTATGCCCCGTTGCCTCACAGTCCCATGGCCTTACCCTTTCTCTTCCCATTTCTCATTTCCGTGCTACCCAAAATAGCTGTTGCCTTGCCTCGCCCTCCTTTACATCCCAAAACCCCCTCTACGAAAACAGCACCTCGCCAGTGTAGATCCGGCACGACTGCGTCTTGGAGTCCTGCGTCCAGGAGAGGGGCACCGTCTGGCCTGTCGGGTCCATGGCGGGGTATGCGTGGAAGGCGTAGCTGTAGCCGTCGGGGAACCGCGGGATCTTGTAGATGGACACCGGCTTCGACCACCCACCCGTCAGCGACGTGCTGTGCGACAGGTAGAGCGAGTCGTCGACGGCCGCCGCACCGCTCTGGAACAGCATAATGTACTCGTTGTACACCGGGCTCCACCAGATGTCGCCGGTCGCGGGCCCATACCACTTGCCAAACGCGTCGAGCGAGAAGTCAAGCACGTTGGCGGCGCCGCCGTCGTCGAGCGCGGGCATCCGCGGGCCAAACTGCTGTCCGTCCCAGAACTCGTACTGCCGGCGGTCGGCAAACGCCTCGGGCCGCACGCGCGCCAGCTTGAGGCCGTTGCTTTTGTGGTTGGCGGCCTCGGACACGCGGCCAAACAGGTACAGGTAGCCGTCGCCCCCGTTGGGCATGAGGTCCGGGTGGACGATGCAAAACGAGCCAAACATGGGCTCGCCGACGTTGAACAGGTTCTTGACCGGCCGCGACACGACGGGCGTGCCCGACTGCGCGTCGAGGTGGATGTCGATGGGCGTGTTGTACAGCAGGGCAAACTTTTGCTGCTTGAACAGGTTGCGGTCAATGACCTCGGTAAAGGCCACGCCGCGCGTGCCGTTGGTGCCGGGCAGCGGGGCAATGTTGTGGTTGGGCCAGATGGCCGTGGCCATGGCGGACTCGCCCTGGTCGGTCAAGAACGGCACCGCCTGCTGGGGCCCGTGCGTCGCGTCGCCAAAATCCGTCACGCGCGTGAGCGTAGGCGGTCCCGACACAGCTCCGTCGCCAGCAACGGCAATCGAGTTGGACACGAAGCTGACAATGCGGCTCGGGTCCGTTGGCGGTTGGCCCTTGGTGTACATGCCGTCGGCAAAGATGATGAGGTGCTTACCGCCGACAACGCCACCGCCACCGCCGTCGCGGAAGACATGCGGGAAGTTCGACTGCTGCAGACCACAGGTGCGGAAGCTCGTCGTGATGTTGTCTACCTTTACGGGCTCAGACGGGGGGCCGGGCGCCGGTGGTCCCATTGGTTGCTGCTGCTGCTGGTGCGGGTATTGACCACCACTCTGCGTTCCCTCGTGATCATGGACCAAGCCCTTGGCCTTTTCTGTCGCTTTCTTAAACCAAGCCATCTTGTATGAGTGTCTTCTATGCTGCTGTGATTTGTCGATTTGCTGCGCTTTGAACAGTGCTTTTAATGGAGCTGAGTGGTCGAAACCTTAGGGCGTGCCTTTTCTTATAGCTGAATATGCGATGACGTATGCGGGGGGACCGCCAATAGTTGCAGACAGTGCCTAACAAGAGGATACTGTGCTGAGAATATGCTTTGTTTGCCTAGTCTGTTAACATCAGCTGGCAGTTTGTATCGTGTCGTTGAAAATCCGGTAGAGAAATCATTGACAGACGTGACTTACACAGGACTTATTTTCTGTGTCGCTTCAATGCCATCTTTCTCAGGGTCGTTGCCGTTGTACGACCGTACGTTGTAGTTGTCTAGGGAAGCTTCCCCACAGTGTGGAAAGAGGAGCTGCAAAGACAAGCTGAGCCTCGGATCGACAAATAAGAATGCATAGAAGCAGACATAGCCGTGCGGGAAAAGAACCGTTTCGGTATTGAATGCAAAAAACAAAAACAAAAACGATATATACTCGCACGAAATAAAACCCAATGGTATAAAATAACGCAAAACGTGACCAACAGAAAGAGAAAGCTTCCAAATCATCCCCTGCAACCAAGCTGTTCTCGGGCCTGAGCCTTTCCTGCATCTTCCCATCATCCATCTCTGCCACCTCCTCATTTCAATATAACAAATCGGTATCGTCGCTCAGAAAGGAAGGTTGAGAATTAATGGAGTCAAACCAAAGCAAGACCGGGCACAGATATCCTAAACTGCTTCCAAATAAAAAATAAAAATAAAAAAAAACGTCAAAAAGCTCCCCTCGTACAGTGTTGTAAAGTGTCACCAAAAAGTGAAATCAGCGAAAAATGAAAGAACAGGAAAGGTACAAAGACCCTCTCTTGACAACTGTCCGTCCGACCTCAAATAGGACTCTGGGGCATGCTCCGTACACCACTCAGATCACCGCTGCCCGTCCGTCGGAGCGCCTGCGACATGGTCTCCACCGAAATCTCACCAGCGCCGTTGCCGCCACCAGCGACCTGTAAGAGCGCACTGCCACTGCCGGTGCTAATGGCGGAAATCTTGGGCGACCGTGTGGGAGACCCGAGAGTCTTGCTCGGAGCGGCAGAGGGGTTGCGCTGCGGAGACAGATCCAGGTTCTTGACCGAGCCGCTCTTGCTAGCAGGCGGGCTCGTGCCGAAGCGGTCGGTGGTGGTCGGCGAGCGCATGGGCGACGGAGAGCGGTTGATGGCGCCGCTGAGGGCTGCGAGACTAGTCAGGCCCACCAGGCTGCCGGGACCAGCGGTGGCCTGCTGTTGCTGCTGCTGCTGATGCTCGGCCTGCACGACGTCGGCAAACGAGATAAAGCTGAGACGGCGCACGTCGGTGGTGTCAAAGGAGCCATAGTTCGAGGCGTTGTCGTCCTTGTCAGAAACAATACTGCTAGCAACGTCGTCGACCCAGGCGAATGTGCCGCTAGCAGCAGAGCTGTTAACGCCGCCGCCGCCGCTGCCACCACCACCACCAGCTACAGCAAGACCGGCCGGCTGGTGGTGTGCGTGGGTAATGATCTCGACGGTGTCCGGGTCGAGGTGGCCGTCGGTAATGGCCTCGGAGGAGGCGTCGAGGACGGGCGGAATAAAATTCTCGGTGGTAATGTGGGAGGGGATGGCAGGGGAGCCGGGCATGAGCACGCTGTTATTTTCTTGAACGTCGCGCTCAAAGATCTGCGAGCCGGCAGGCGACGACATGCGTGGCGATGACGAAAGCGCAGCAATACTACGGCCGGGCGAAGACGGCGGGAGCACGTAGTAGCCACCATAATTGGATCCGCCGGTTGTGGTGCTGCCACCAACGCCGCTGCTGGTAATGCTGGCACTCATGGGGCTGAAGTTGTCGGTCAAGATCGGCGAGGTGGGCTTGCGAGCAGGCACGTCCTTGGCGGGCGGTTTTGGCGCGACCCCGGTGTTGGACAAGCTGCCCGTCTTGGGAGGAGGCGGCGGCGGAGATTTTGACAGAGTGGGTGGTGGCAGGGAAGCGCCGGTGGCTGGAGAGGTACTGGTTGCCCGTGCTGCGGACGCGGCGGACGACGATGTGTCTGCTCCAGCGCCTTCGACCTTATTCTTGCCGAAGCCGAATATGCTACGACGCTTCTTCTGCTTCTTCTCGTTGGGGGCGCTGCCGGTCACGGCGGTCGCTTGCTCATCGTGGGCAGTCGAGGAGGAAGAAGAGGCGGCGATGGGCTCAAACGGCGGCGCCAGTGTCTGGCTGTGGCTGCTGCCGGTGTTGGCCAATGGTGCAGAGCCGGAGAGACTCATTGTGAGGAAGGCTACTTTCTCGGGAAACGTGACGTTGAATGTGGTAGCTGCCGGAAAGCAGTAGGTCTTTCGAGCCGTTCGTCAACGGCGATGCTATCGATCGTTCTAGTCGCAAAAATGTGTTAATCGGCGTGGACGAAAGGAGCGCTTGGAAGGAGCCGGTTGAAGTCGAGGGAACAAAGGGCGAGGGGGGGGGGATGTCGCGAATGAAATACGACGAACGGAAGGGGCCCGCGAAAAATAGGAATAGAAAGAGGGAGTGCTAGGAGCAAAGACGGCGGAAAGCAATTGTTATTTGCTCGTCGCGCTTTTCTTCGTGCTCTTGTCTTGTGCCTGTTACTGTGTCACTGCGGCGGCAGCCTGCTGGGCTGGCGGCTTTGCTTGCTCTTGCTTGGTTGGGAACGAAGGTCTGGGTGAGGCGGTCCAGGCCTGGATCACGGAGACACGGAGGCTGGGAGGGGTGAAATGATAGGAGCGACGATATAGCAACAGGGGGAGAGGGGAGGGAGTTGTTTGTTCCTTTGGTTCCTTTGGTTCCTTTGTTTCCCGGCTGAGAACGTGAATCACTTGACGGCGGGAAAAGGCAAATGGTAAAACGAGGAGGAGAGGAGCTTGTTTGATGCAGATTGCGGGAGGGAGTGCGAGGCAATAACAGTAAATGCACATCCAAGCGCAAATAGAAATGCCAGCTGCGATGGTGCGGACCTTTTTCGTGTGGCTTTTGCGTCGTCTCGTTTGTCCCGTTTTCGTTTGTCCCGTGTGACTTTTGGAGTTGTGCTTGCTTTGCGGATGCCTGCAGCAGGTTGGTGTCGAGGGTCGGTCACAGCTCTGGATATGTTTGTCTCGTCTTCCTATCGAATGTGGTCAGGGTTGTCGTCATGCCTGTCGTCGCGTCTCCCGTGCCCGTCTTCGATTTGTGTTTGTCTGTTCGAGATTGTGATGTCCGGTTGGTCCGAAGACGTGATAGATTATGGAGTTTGTGGCCGTCGTGTCGGTTGTCTCCCCTCTTTTCTGCTGTTGGCAGCGTTTTGTCTTTCTTGGTTTCGCAGTACCCGCAATGACTGTGGCAGGGTGGACATATGACGCAGCTCAGGGAAAGGGGGAATGGAATACGGAGAGCGGAGCACGACCCACGACCCAGGCAAAATGGGACCGCACCGCTGTGGATAACGAAACGAGCAGGGCCTGGCCCCCAATCAACGGTCGTAGCGCCCGAGTATCATACGTGCGCGTGCCAGAGAGACGTCAAAGGTATCTTAAGTCAGGGCCGCCAGTCCACTAAAAGAAATGGGGCGGTTAACTTGTCCTCTGTTTGGCCGTGATGTTTTTTTATCGTTTTGTAGCTTGGCCGTAGGTTTGGGGCAGCGCGATGGGTGGGACAGAGGAGCAATACGGCGTATTGGTATGGAGGAATTAGGCCGTGGTTTGGTGCGACACAAGAGTCAAATGAAGTGCAAATTGCGTCGCGTCAAGCGTGTTGGTGAGAACGCAAAGTAGCGAAGAGTCAGAGGGACGAAAGGAGTGAGCACGAAGATGGAGATTCAGACAATGACTACGATACAAATAGGCAGCGGTCGCGCCTTCTTAGCAAGGGATGAAAAAAGCGACGCAGCAAAGGGGGGAAGGAGCAAGGAAGAAAGATTCACAACAGAAGGAACTCGTGCAGGGAAGGAGCTGACCTATTACCAGGGGCGAAACGACGACGATGACAGAGAGTGGGATGGCGACACAAAAGGCAGCACGTGCGACCCTGTGCGGCCGGCACTAGGCCTATGACAGTCCACAGAAGGCGCTGGAACACCAGGCTCCTACCCTTCTGGGAAGAAGCATCGACGGCGCTTTTCGCCTATCAATCCGCCAGAGTCTTTCGTTTACGCTGAAGATGCAGCTGCCGCATGATACGGATGCCTCCCGTCTTTGCACTGGACGATAATAAAAATAGAGGTCACGGTGATGTGACGACCGGCACGGTGGATGTTTGCGGCTCAGTCGTCAAAGGCTCCGTCGTGGCGACAGCCGTTTGGACCTGTCGATTATGCTGAAGAACGACTGACAGATTGCTTAAGTATCTGTATGTATCTTTCGCTCAGATTATGGTATGATATACATGTAAATACTCGACACTCAACCAGTTAAATCCACCACAATCAAATGCACTATCAACATGCCGGCGACGGTTCCACCCAAACAAACATATCAACAAATGTTATGCTCCATACGATGCATAATAAGAAAAAATTAAAATAAAATACAACAAACAATTGGGACGGTATCAAGGCACGAATAGTATGGGCCCGACAGCCGCATTGACGACGGCATACACAAAACAAACTAGTCGACAAAACGGACAGTTTTGAAACAAACAACTTATACGCCCGTTCCGTCTAATACTGGCATTATGCCCGCTTAACGAGTAAACAAAATACAATAAACAGCCAGGGCTGACCAGGTCGGTTGTTTGTGTTGGTGACATTGCTGACGATAGTGGCGAAGCCCTGGCTCTTGAGACAGTGTAAAAGAAAAGTCCTGAAAAGACTGGCCCGACTATATCAAGGAGATCCTATGTAAATCGACAGGGGATGCATAATGAGGCACGGCAACACTACCGAGCAGCCAGCCGTCGTGCACGGTCTAGACGCAGTCTTGCGACGATACATTGGGCAGCAAACTCGGGCTTCGGCGACTGTTCTAGACGACGATCCCAGCGTACTTTACAGATAGAGAGCACAGAGATACCTTCGTGTCGAGAGCATCGTATCATGGATGGTCCAGGCTTGCAGAGATGTATGTGTGCCCTGTGGTTCTGTCATTAACGAGGCATAGCACTAAGGAACCTGGTATCGACGTCGCTTCGTACGCAGACTTTTGTTGCTTGCCAGGTCACACGGCGCATCGGCCATGCGGTGTGTGTGGTCGGTGAACAATATTTCGTGCACCTCCCCGACCAGGATTTTATACGCTATTTTGCATCAAATGAGCCTCTTCCTGGAATCAATAAGAGATCCTGGACCGGAAGGAAGGAAAGGGCCCAACAACACCATCGTCTGATATCCCTATTTGCCTGGGCAGATCTCGACGAAGCCGCCTTTGATGCCTTATTTGCGGGGAGATGGCGACAAGGTTTGGTTGAGTGGGCCCATATATTCGGAAAATGAAAAACTAGAAACGACAAAAGTCAGGGCGATGTTGCAGGCGTGCAGCAGCGTTCTGCTTTTCTTGGTCTGTTCTGGCATTCAAAGTGGTGCTGGTGGGAGGTATTCATTTCTTGTTTCAATGAAGGACAGGGCAAGAGGAAGCGCCATCTCACTCCGAGCCCCTAGTGCGTGAATCATCCGCCTCGTTTTGCGTCGCCTTTGGTTTCGTTTTTTTTTCTTTTTTCTTACCATCCATCAAGTAAGGAGGTCGAATTATTCAGCGGCTGGTGATCCCACACCGTTTGCTCCCACCCCCAAGATCCTGTTTTCTTCTCCTTCTACGTTGTACAAGAAGCTAAAATAGGACGGTGAACTAGCAATGGCTACAGCATTCTGCTATGGAGACGGTGTGTAGAAACAATGTGCCCGGTGCCTGTTTCAGGCGAGGTGACCTGTGTCTTTCGTTGATAGTGCAACAAGGTGGAAGAAGCCGTGCCAGAATGCTAGATCGTTTTCCTAGATCCCGCCGTTTAGTATCGTTTGGGTCGTCGTGTAACAGGTTGGTTTCGATGGACACGAAAGCAGGTCATCTGTCATATTATTTTCTGCCCAAGTCCTAAGATAAATTATGACGGGCAGCAAGGCAGGCAGTCCGAGAGGCGACCGACAGGTGACGAACAACCCATGACGAGCACTCCTGTTGCTTCCTGACCCTCGATTTAGACCTGCGTTAGTGCCTCCAGTGAGGAGTTGCAGTGAGGAGCTGTCAAGGGTGACAAAATAGTAATAGAAACGTCAGGCGTTCGGGCATTTCGCCCCTCGCTTGATCGGGCTTCCTTTCGGCAGGCGGCAGCTCTGGGCCAAGAAGCGAGAGGTACAGTGCAAGCGAGAGTGTAACATGCTGTCCAGACGTCTCCACAAGCACCGGGGACGGGGAAACCTTGCTGACTGTGCCGAGTATGTATTGCGTCCGCCATATGTCGGTGTGGTGGAGTGCAGAAGGCACTGGTGGTGTGAGCCTCACCGACCCAATATTGCGGCCGTCGAGCTCTCGGTACAGAGTGCCGTGCGTCGCATGTCCGCATGTCCGCATGTCCGCATGCCGTAGTTTGTGAGATTGTTAGCTTTGCCGCCCAACGGAGACGTTTAAACCCAATCAATCTAGAAAATCCCTGGCAGCCTCGCCTGATTCTGGGCAATAACAGGGGTGGGCTGGAAAAAGTAGGTCAAGAGGTCCACTTCGAGCCAAATCGTATTAGTGTGTTATCGCGATGTTGCACGGAGAGGGGAGGACGGGCCTAGTCTGTCTCGTCTCTGTCTCTGTGTGTGTCTGCATATCTTTGCTTCTGGAAGCGATCTGCACACGGTCGCGAGATTTCGCAAAGCAAAGATTCTTTGCCGGTTTAAGGGCGACTTGGATGAAAACCGGGTAAAGGTGGACGGTCATGAGCCACTGTTGACGCTGTTGATGCCTGAAAGGCGGCCACTAATACGCAAAGAGGAGTGAAACAACTGAAAATGAAAAAAAAGAAGAAAAAGAAAAAAGGTGGGGGGAGAAGAAACCAGAGGTACAGTTTATTGTTGTCTGCAAGATCAGGACATTGTGGTAGGTCCAATGCCAGCATTCACGCCCAAGGACGGTATATCGTGTGCAAGAAATGTGCCAGTTACGTCATTCTTGGAGCCAGAATTTACCCACCTCGGCAAGCTTGAAAAAGCATATACGGCAGTAAATTCCCGACCTGGGCCAGAGAAATAAGGCGACATAAAGATTCTACGAAAACGATGCTTGGAATAGAATTTTATGGATGGAAAACAAAGACAAAACTAAAATAAATAAATAAAATACAAACAGAAAAGAACAAAAAATGTTCACATCTCGCTCTCGCACATTACGCCTCAGCTAAGTAGTCGGCTGCACAATGTGCAAGAACCTCAGCCTCGTGTCTCTGTTGCTCTGCATCAGCGGCTGCGTGGATGGGGAAATCCACCGTATACACGGAATTAAAAGCGCCGTTTTGAGCGGAAATGGAAGCATACAAAAGCACATTTTCAAAAGTCCCATCACACATTGGACTAAGCGTGGCCCAAGAGCCGTCAACAAAAGCCATCATTGGCTCTCTGCGACATCGTGTAATTTCGTAAATGGTGGCCGGGTTGGCCAGGAAAAAAAGTTGGCAGCATCCGTCACATTTGTGCAAAACATTAGCCCAAGGTTCTGCAATGCTGTTGTGCATGCGGTACTTTGCCGCAATGTTGCGGCCCACACTACCAGGCGTCTTGCGATGAAAAAGGGACGACAAAATTGATACCCATTCCCATTATTGTGTATGAAGAGGCTCTGTCATGGTAAGACCGATGCAAAGTTTAAAAATGGCTGGACGATGTGAAGGAGAGTATGGTGAACTAAAATCTAAACAGAAAAAAAAACAAGAAAAAAAACGAGGCGAGGCCCCAGCTCGGCCTTCTCCTTATTCCTTTTCTTCCCTCTCCCCCTTGATCGACGAATAATGTTGGAACGTGATGAAATGGAGCCCAGCTCCAGGCCCCTTTTTGCTGCCATTATGATATGTCCTTAGGATGGTGTGTACCTGTCTTTATAAGCCCGGTCATTTCAACCCAAAGGGCACTCCCGAGGTAAATCGGGGGCAGTTGGCATCGGCAGTAACAATTCTAGGAAACTGGCGTCACGGGTTGATTCCGCACTTGGTGTATCAGTACATCGCAGCATGGTAGAGATCCATCCTGGAAGCTATTGTTCAGGATGCGCTGGTCGGGCACTACTTGTTTTCTGTCTCCAACCGCGGCTCCCGAATTCTAGACCGTTCTTCTCACCTTGCGGATAGTTCTGGATCCAGAAATGTGGTCGTGAGGCGGCACCTCATCTTCTCATCTCCTCGTCTCCTCATCTGCATATATAAATGAGGCATCTCCTCACTCAAGCCTCCGTCCGTGCTGACCTCGCATGCCCCAGAAACTCTCTCGTGTCACTCTAATCTACCTTGCCCTACTTTAATACAACTGCTGCCATTTTCTTTCAGTTCAAACCGACATCTCCTTTTAGTTCCTACACCGATTTACTATGAACTACGACTGCTCTTCACCGCCTTCCTACTCTCAAGGCATGAACAAGTACTGGATACCCCACAAAGATATTCACAAAAAAGTCATCACTTCACACATCCAGTTCTACTTGGGATCCGATGCCACAGTCAGGTCATACACAAAAGACGTATGTCGTTTTTTTTTCTCATGGACAAAGCAGATAGTCCTCGGTATTGACAAACGTGTCTCCTCCAGGGCGAAGATGGCTTCCTCATCACGACACCCGGCGAATGCTTGACAGATGTCAGTGATGTCCCTTCTTCCACGGGTATTCATACGACACCGCTAACACGCTCTCCTCCTTAGGAACAAATTGACGACCTCTGCAACAAGTCCATGGAGATGTGGGAGCGCCAGGCTGCCGCCCGATCCTTGGCCGCCGCGGACGGCTCCTCGTCATCCTCGTCCATCTCGCCCAAGGCACCTCTCAAGCGCCCCTTACACCAACCCGTCGTCATTGCTCGAGCCGGTGGCAGACGGTCGTCACACTCGAATTCACATGCAAACTCGAACCGCAGCTCTGCGTCCTCTTCGTCATCATCGCATCATCACCACAGCCGGCACAGCCACAGCCATAGCTACTCAAGACAGCAGCAGTATTTCCAATATTCACAGCAACAGCAACAGAGACAGCTGCCACGGTCACAGCAGCAGCACCAGCATCACCACCACCACCAAGAACAACAGCAGCAGCAGCAACACCGTCACCAACAACCCAATCCACAGCAGTACTGGGGCCAACAGAACCAACCCTACATTCAACAGCACCAATACTACCCACGGCCGTCCAGTGCCCAGTCACAGCAAGCGGTACAACCGTGCCGCTCTGGCTGGGAGCCCCTGTCGCCAACCCATGACAGTGCAGTTTCCGAGGCTGAGAGACTGTATTAATGGAGAGAGATGCATGGAGGTTTGGACACGCGAAGCTAGGTGCTCATACTGGTGGTGTTTACGGTTATAGTATCTCATAGGACGGTATATTTCATTATGCTCTACTCATCTCTTTACGATAGACTTGGCTCATTCAGTGATTCTATTGGCAGAGTGGAATGAGGAAGTGCTATGTTGTTGCTTTGCTTTTGCTTTTGTTTTTGCTTTTGATTGCCCTTCCTTTTTTTATCATCCTTTTTTGTGTATTCTATCTGCTTATGAACTGATTTTCCTTGGTCATGTTTTTTTTTTTTTTTTTTTTTTTTTTTTTTGCACTCCTCTTATGCATGGCATCATGCATGTGCGAATGCAGCCCACCACCTTCAAGCCTTGACAAACATTCAACAAACCCTATGCAACATGGAGCGGCAGTGGCATGTTGTATTTTCTTCCTAAAAATGAAATCAAAATAAAATGAGAAGAGAGAGAGTGGGAAAGAAGACCCGATGTGAGCATCGGAAGCTTTTACTTCGGAAACTGTTGATCGGCAAAGAACCCTCCAATATCCGACGATGGCGTTGCCAGAAATCAGCCCCGACTCGGAAGAAAACCCTTCAGGTACAGCTGGATAGGAGACAGCAAGAAGAACAATTATGGGGAAAGAGAACCATGAAAAGTGTAATGTTAAATAAGACAAGCACCACACATTCAACTCGGCATGTGAACCCCAACAGGGGCCAGATGAGGAAGGGCTTGTCACTCTTTTTTCGTCGTGCATATGCGGTGATGGTCTATCTGCATAAAATGGGCCCGCCTACGGAAAACAAGCAAATGCTCGATACTGGGGGCAGACGTTCCCTTTTTGTCAGTCAACGGTTGCCTCTCTATTCTTCTTGACCAACAACATCTTACCATTTCGTCATCACTGTCGCCCACGTACTCACATCATTCACAACGGCGCCAGAGACAACGGAACGACGGATGTGACGGGGTGATGGGACGAGAAGTGGACGAAAAAGGGAAACAAATGTTACTGGTAGAGACAAGGTGTAGGGAGACAATCCAGAAAGTTTCAATGTATGGAAGGTAAAAGTCAAATAAATAAAATGACTTTTTCATTCACTCCTATTTTGTAAATTTGATTTTTCTTCAGCAAAAAATAAATGTTAAATTAAAGCTCTATTCAACGTATCTGATTAATTATTCATGTGCTTTTGGAGAGCAGAACAAAGGTTTATATTATCCCTTAAACGCTTAAATTTATATAACGTGAACATTATGACAGCCCATCTCGTGATGCCTTTCGCGTCTTGTAACGCTGCCTTTAGTGACGGCACATTGACTCGTCCTGCCAGTCGCCTATTCCACCTAGCCCCCATAGAACCACTCAACTACAACCTGACCCAGATGGACTTCTCACTGTTTCATAGTCTTTGCATCTGGATCTTTCACCATTCATGGATATGATTGAGTATAGCCACCTACAAATACACCAACGTCATGGTGCGTCGCAAGAAAACCAATACGCTTCGCTTCATCTATAATAATGCAATGAGAAAATGGCCCAGGGGAAACAAATAAAAAGGATATTAACGTGAAAGAATAGAACGCCGTATGAAGACATCGAGGACCGCATGAAATAGCTCGTTTTTCGGCAAATCATATACCATAAGAACATAGAGTAACCGTTTCGCCACGTCTAAACACCCGTCCCAGGGAAAGCTTCAGCCTTGCTCAGCACGACAATGCCCCGTTCGTGGTGAATGTAGCCTTTCATGAAATTCTGATGACAGTTAGCACGGACAATGGGAGTTGAAAAAAGAGAGTTGGAGAGAGGGCGAGAGACACGGAGGGAGGATAGTGATATAAACCAACCTTGTAAATCATATTGGCCAGCAGGCACTCCACCTCATCCATATCGAGGTCTGTCTGCTTCATCGCCCACAGACCCGCCGTAAAGTGCGAAATGGGTACCCGCGTCTTGCGCAATGGCGCCTTGCCCGGTTCCGTGGCCTCCTCGAAGCCACCCGCAATAAATACCTTGCGCAGCAGGTTGCGCAAGCAAATGTCGCGCCCGCGTTCGACCGTCAGGTAAATGCGCAGCTTGATGAAGTCTTCCTCGTTGTCGTGCAGGACTTGACTAAAGGCTTCGAGGTCGCCCTTCTTTATGCTGGCCGAGAGGGGCCCAAATAGTTTCTGGAGTTTGGGGTAGGGCGCCAGCAGTTGTTTGCTGGGCAGGGCGTGAGAGGTGATGAGATGGCAAGGAATGAGGTAGGTGAGGATTTGTCTACACGGTGTTAGTGACAACAAGTCGACTGGAAGGGAAAGGACCGTCGCCTGCATACTCTTTGTTTCTTGTGGCGTGCGTGTAGCATAGCTCGTAGGCTTCTGTAAGGTGTTTCTCTGCCTGCAATGTGTCAGCCTCGGCTATTGTCTTGGTTTGGGGCGCGCACAAGTCCAAGAGCGCGCCGTACCTCTGCATAGTTTTCTTCGAGAAAGTATACGACACCCTCGTAGTACTTGAAGGTCACTCGCTGCGACCGGGGAAACTTGTCCAGCCCGGGCATGTCGCCCTTATACGCCGTCAGCGCCCGCAGAATGTTGCGCGACAGACTGGCCGAGTTGAGCTTGAAGTACGTCTTGAACAACAGGTTGATGAGCCCGTAGATACCCCACTTGCGCGAGTGGACCAGGTCCTGCGTCCGGTCGCTCAGACACAGCTGGAACAGCCGGTTCAGTTGCCGCGCGCAGTCCTCGAGCTGCTGGTTCTTCTCGCTGTCCGCGTCAAAATCGTCCTGGAAGGCCGCCTCGCCGACAAATGCCGGGCCAGTGGCAGAGCTCGACGCGTTGGCCCGCTCCTCGTCGGCCCGCACGGCAAAGATGCGCAGGTGGTTGCCCACGACGTACAAGCACGGAACCGTCCACGCCTCGAAGCCGTGGTTCGTGTAGCCGCGGTGCACGGCGTTGATCACATCTTTCCAGGCCTCATATACCCTCGTCCAGGTAGACACTGGGCCACTGCCGCGGCCGTTTTGCTCGTCTTCAACAAGCAGAATCTGCCCTAATGCCTTCCAGTAAGCATAGTACACCTCCGTCCAGCCCATTACCTCGGCATGTCCGAGGCCATCGCTGTTGTTCTGGATCTTGCGCTTGATCACAGCCTTGGCATCATGATGGTTGGCTCCATTGCAAATGTTCCGCAACCGGTACGGGTCGTCGGCCGGCGCCACAGGGGACAGTGTTAATGAGAGTTCGCTGCCGTTGTACCGCTGCATGGCCTGCCCAAACTCTCGGAATAGCTTGTCCATGTTGACTGTATACAGCTTACAGCTCACAGATCGCTGCTGGCCGCCTGTTATGTTCTCACTGTCTTCAGGCGCAGTGAATGGGTAGCTTTGCCCGGCAAATGCTCCAAGCTAAGAGGTTAAATTTTGGCGACTTTGGCGAGAAATTGCCCTGATGTATCTCGTAATCTGTGATCCGTAGTCCGTGATCTCAGCCAGTTGCGTCGTCTGGAGTCAGCTTGAGGACAGGGCATCAACACAGTGCACGACTGTGTATCCCACCTTCCAACGCCTGTCAATTAGAGCTTCGAGCTCTTATGCGCATGATTGGCTAGCTTAATCAGCATGGTATCCACTGTTAGAGTGGCTTTGCTGAGTCGAAATGAGCCTCTTTTTAGACCCACTTATTTACCGGACACGGATCATAAGTTAGTCCGACGCACAACTTTGTCTGTCCTTTTGCGCCCACTAATGGTTTTCAAGCCCCAGAAAAATTCGGCAGCGTCCAATGAACACCACCAAAGGGCGGTCCACTGTGGTCTGGTTTTACCCTGCAGAAGAGAGAAACCCAAGAAGGGAAAAAAATTGCACAGGCACGCCCCTCTCCCTCGGAAACCAAGACCACCAAATTTTCGACGACACCAAAGCGTTTAGGAAAATTATTTTTAAGGTGAGAGACTACTCGGACCTTTCCCTTGCCATTCCATCCCATCAACGACGACACTCTTTTTGATCTTTACTGACATCCATTTTCTCTGCAAAGATGGGTAAGAACAAGTCTATAAAACCTCTACTTACGTGCACGTTTCTTTGACGGCTTTTTTCTTTCGATCCGACCTGTGTTTGCCCTGTGCCGCGACGGGAGACGACGAGATGTTGGGAGACACGGACGACAAGGACAACATCGACGAGCGAACCCGGAAACACTTGAAGAGGGGCCACGATTGCGGGACGGACGTGCTGGGCGACACGAGGGCAACATACTGCCGGCGGAACCTTGAACATGCCGTTGCAGTTTTTGGCCGTCGACGATTTTGGCCATCGGGAGATTTGGGCCTGATGGCATCCGTGATCGATTTGTCGACAGTTTGGCGACGCGACATGGATCTGTGGAGGATTCGAGCGGATTTGGAGCGATCCGAGTTTCGTCATGCGACCACTGCCATGGCCGACGTCGAAATTCTCATTCGCACCTTGCCTCGAATCCGTTCCTCGGTCAAACGACAGCAGTCTCACACCTCAACCGTTCCTCTCTCCTCGACAACGACAGTCATTTCCCGTCTTTGTCCACCCACACAACGTTGGCCCCGTCGCGCAGTGCAAGGACGAACTGAATCGAAAGAAGCTGGATAGAACGTTGCAGTGCTGTGATGTGCAGGACAGAATTGCTGACAATCTCCTCTGCAGGCCGTCTTCATGAGTACCAGGTCATTGGCCGGCATCTGCCGACCGAGACCAACCCGTCTCCCGCTCTGTACCGCATGCGCATCTTCGCCCCGAACACGGTCGTTGCCAAGTCCCGGTTCTGGTACTTCCTTCGCGGCCTGAAGAAGGTTAAGAAGGCCACCGGTGAGATCGTTGCCGTCAACGAGGTATGTGCAACTGGGAGCGATGGCCGCGTAGCCGTGACAACAATACAACTCGCCCCGACACAGCACTAACACGCTCCACCAGATCTCCGAGAAGCACCCCCTGAAGGTCAAGAACTTTGGCATCTGGCTCCGTTACGACTCGCGGTCTGGCACGCACAACATGTACAAGGAGTACCGCGAGCTGTCCAGAACCGCTGCCGTCGAGTCCCTGTACTCGGACATGGCCGCCCGCCACCGCGCCCGTTTCCGGTCGATCCACATCCTGCGCGTTGTCGAGATTGAGAAGGGCGAGGATGTCAAGCGCCCATACATCAAGCAGCTCATCACCAAGAACCTGAGCTTCCCCCTGCCCCACCGCGTCCCCAAGATCCCGACCAAGAAGATTTTCAGCGCAAAGCGCCCTGCCACGTTTGCTTAATTTGCGTAGAAGAGACGGGGAGAAAGAAAGTTGGAGAGCACTGTATCTCGAAATTTCCATGTCCCTTTTTTTACTCCATCTTAGTTCTCTTTTTTGTCCTTTTACGGACCCCTGGCGGAGTTGTGCGTGTTTTTGGGCTGAAAACAAAACCACCGAAAGACTGTCAAAGTTGAAGCGGAAGGAAAATAAAACATTTCAAACCTCTTTTTACAGCACAAAAAGGTCAAAAAGACAATGGGACACCGACAATGAAAACAAAAGCTGGGTTTTTGACGACGTGCTGTTAACATTGTGTTGGGCGATTGGGTGGTTTTTCTCAAGGGTGTTTCTCTCTATTTCGGCCACGGGACATTATGGTTCTTTAGCATTCACTTTCTTTTTTTCTGTCCTGACGTCTCCGTGCGGAAACAGGCGGAAAACAAGAGAGTTGTGAAAACGAATAAAAACAATAAAAAGCTATTTAAAAATGAGGATTGTCAACCTGTGATTGTGTTTTGTAGTCCGTTTGTTGTCGAGAAATACATCTCCAAGTCGGCCCTTTTCAGCTGATAACCCGATAGCCAAGACGCCACTATGAGGCGGTGGACGCTCCGGGGCTGACGATGCCATCCGGACTCCACGATCACGGTCGGGTTATTCGTACGGATGGGGGCGGCGCGGCATGTCCAAGCCCAATGTGCGGCGATGTATTACGCCCGATGCATGAATATTCCTATTGTGCAGGGATATTGCGAAGAAATGAGTCAGAGGCACGCGAACGGCTGCACTTTCCACTCCATTCAGTCACTCGGCGCTGGCTTGGGCGTAGTTTGGGGCCGGCACTTGCCAAACTAGGAAGCTGAGACGGGCAAGCGCGGAGGCCTGGACCGCACCTTTGACGCTCGATCTGCCAGCCACATCACATACATGCGACGTATAAAGCGTCTACTTTTAAAGAGTTCACATAACGTAGTACCACCCAGCAAGCAACTTCGTGTCGGGGAATTTTATTTGAAATAATGACCAAACCTACGACATATTAGAAGCACATTTTCCGCAAGTTGAAAACGAGTTCGTGTCTAAATCGTCGCAGTTGCCTTTTGCTACGTGACATTCTTTCTATAAACAAGAGGAAGACATAGGCACGGAACAAACCGACCAGCTGCCAGAATGACACACGTTACCGACGGCTCCAAGGTCTTTGAGGACTGGGTGACCGTCCTCGCCACACTGCCCGCGCTCCCGTTGCCGCTCAACAGCCAGCGCGTCGCCTTTGAAACGGAGCGTCTCATCATCCGCCCGCCTGTCGAGGAAGACCTTGCCGCCTTGCACGAGCTGCGCACCCAACCCGAGGTCATGGCCAACACCAGACGCGGCCTCTTGGACGACGACCTCGAGTTCACCCGCGACCGCCTCACCCCTTTTCTACCGCCCGGCGACGCCAAAACATACAACTGCGTCATCTGCCTACGCGAGGCGGGGGACAACAAGCTGGTCGGCATGGGCGGCGTCCACAATTTCACCGGTGGGTTCGGATGGCCCGAGTTGGGCTACATGTTCCGCAAGGAGTGCTGGGGCAAAGGCTATGCCACTGAGTTTGTCCGTGGTTTTCTGCAGCTGTACTCGGCGTTGCCGCGCACTTCAACACCGGTACCGGTGCGGGTCGCGCGAGCCTCACTGCCTCCGGAGCTGGCAGCCAAGGCGGGCCCTGGATCCAAGGAGATGGTCGACGAAAGCTCCAACAGCCCGGCGGCATTGGCGTCCACGGTGACGGCAGACACGGTGGTGGTTGAAGAGATCCTGATGGCGATTATAGCGGATTACAACAAGGGGAGTCTGGGGGTTGCCGGCAAGGCAGGGTTTGAAAAGGTCTTCCAGTTCTCGGAGGAGGACAATCGGAAGCCCGGGACGGGCATCCAGATTTTTGTGCACTTTCTGCAGTACTTTCCCGGACGGAAGACACTATCAACTGTTGAAGCTTGAGAATGAAACACCCGCTCCATGAATGGATTTTGAATCTAGATCTGCACCTCGGCGTTTTTTTAGAGAGAGGGGGATTGGGGGCTGTGTTCGTCCTGTTTGTACATGACGAAAGATGGAGATGACTGGTGGCTTTTGTAGACCATATTGATAATATGTTCCGCAGCGTCCTGAAGCTGCCTCCGGAATATTCTTTCCACAACGCGCGTTTCTTGAGTGGAAAAGGGGAAGGATATGCATACGTCTCACTGCACCAGACTCACTGTCTCCTGAACACAGCTTCATGCTTCAGTTGTACAGCACCTCTCCTTGCGATAATCCCTGTTCTTGGCTGATGACCTGTAGTATCCCGCGTCATATGGCCGAAGAAGCACAAATACAACAAGGAATGGCGGAACTCAGAATTTGTATTACTCTTGAGGGCTACCAAAGCCATTAACCTTCAAACATGAGGCCGTCGGAGGCCAACTGCTCCAACTGCTCACCGCCCCAGTTGCGGCCTGTTGCCAAACTGCCACACAACTGAGAAAGCGTGCAATAGCTGCCTTGGTTGTGGAGCAACAGGCGGTTTTCGGCCACAGCTCGCCTACCAACTTCACTAGTCGCACTTGATGTCGCAGAAGGGGTTAGCACTGCCGCGGGATATTGCGTGCACTAATGAAGTCAAATCTCATGTGTTCCTGAAGTTGGTGGTATGGCGGCGATTCATTCACTACACGTCAGCGGACCGCTCCAGGACACTGGCACTTGTTAGAGCAGTTTTCCCGCACCGCCTGGTCTGACCGCCCAGCCGCTGCCAACCACGAAACATCATGTCATCTTCGCCTCACCCTCCCATCGTCAATTTCTTGGTGTAAAAGTGTATCCTCCTGCCTCCTCGAACCTTGTTCCTCGTAGCTCACCTTCCAGGCACTGAATCTATGTCCATATGGGTTCTTGGCGCATTTGCATCACTTGTGCCGTTCCTGTCAGGCCAGGGCATATGTGCGCAGTTTCCCCTCTCTTACTCGGTTTCCCCACCTTTCTCGTGCTTCTCAGCCGTTTGTCGTGCTTGGCCATCTGCTGTCTTCCTCGTGCGTGTCAGCTTACACTCAACTTGCACTCAATCCTTGCAGCTGTTCGCAGACCCTCTTTTCTGCCTACTGGGCCTTCTTTCCCTTTTTCGATTTGCTACCATCGAATTTCTGAAAAGAGAAGGAAACAAACGGGGCCTTGTTTGTTCTCATGCATGTCGTAAACCTTGGGCGCTCTTTCCCTCCTGGGCAGCATGTTCGTGCCTGCTTCATCCGTTGCTCATGCCCTCCAGCCCCCCAAGGTGCCTTCCCGCAGCACCAGATGCTGTGGCTGCCTGCATGCACTGCAAGCCTCCATTTTGCATCTGACCAACAGCCTACCACTCGACGAATGAGCTGACTGTGCCGCGCCTGCCTTTTTATCTGATTCGGTCCTTGATAGAATATCACCAGGCTGGTCTTCCGTTTTCTGCTCGTCTACTCCCCCTCTCTCTGTCTCCCGTCACTTTTCTGTTTTCCTCTTTCTCTTCCACATCCATGTCATCCCATCGCGTATCGAGCGCCTCCCCACTGCCGTTGTCGCCGACGCCGCCGTTGTTGCACCCTGCATAATGGCGACCGCCTCACCGCCGCCGAATCCAGACGCGCCGCCCGATCCCAAAACTTACTATGGCTACCTCTTCCAGCCCGACAAGGCGCCGACGCCGTTGTTCGACATGTTCTTGCGTGCAATGGCCCAGCATATTGTAGGAAACCTAGACTCTGCCTCCTCCTCCTCCTCCTTCTTCTTCCTTTTGTTTTGTGTTGGTTGTTGTGATTGCAGCGCTGCGTGCTAGTCTAGACCACCACCGGACTAGGAGCTCATATTGACAAAGCTTTGCGCACTTATCCAGATCGACAACATTGGCGACAAAACAGACAAGACGTTGTCGCCGCCTAAGCTAGCTGCCTTTTACAAGGCCGTTGGCCACAACTACGATTGTAAGTGCGCTCCTGCACTCCGAATACACAATCTGAACACTTACAGCTAATCTTCTCGTCACTCATAGCTCTCTTTGTCGACTCACCGCACCAGTCCATTTCCTTCATCTGGCAGATCACCGGCTGCCAGCACTCTCTCCAGCCAACTGCCGACGACTTCGCCCCGCCTTCGATCCCTGCCCTCACTCCCAAAGGATTCGTTCGCTGGCAGTCTGTTGAGACGCTGCTTGGCCCTGACGTCCATGTGCCATTGCTGCAGCGTGTCGCGAAAGAATGGGGTCTCGTGAACCCGGACACCGGGAAGCCGTTCCCCACCGACCTCCCAAAGGAGGCCTTGCCCTCCTTGCCTGATGCGGAGGTCGAGAAATGGCACGACCAGTGCGCAAACAAGCTGCAGCGTGAAGCTACCATGGCCGACAAGGACGACCCGCCGTCACCCAAGACCACGACGAAACCTATCTTTACCGAGAGCACGTATTACTACTCACGTTCTCGAGCAGGCCCCCGGCCGAGCTCTCCCCCGCCGAAAGCACGGGGCGTCAGCCCGCATGGCAGCCCCGAAAACCCAGGAGACTTAAATGCGCGAGCGTTTTCGTTCAACCACGCTCCACCTCGCTATGTGCCGTCAGGCATGTCAGCGGCTGCCACAGCGGCCGCAACATTTGCCACGGCTGCTGCCGCTGCAAAATGGACTCGGCATGTCCGACTTTCCCCACCAGAAGATGACCGGCGCAACACACGCCGACGGAGCTTCTCAGACTACCCGCCAGCTGCTGGGCCTGGCGGAGCCAAGATGCGGACACATTCACCTCCGATCCACTCTAAAAGTCAGATGAATATGGGTGGCACTTATGTACACCGGCCACGGCGCCACAGCCAACCGCACCACCACTCTTCATCGAGTGACTCAAGCGACGACGGCGACGATGAGTTACCATCCATAAGAGCTAGAAACGCCCGCCGGTCTCGCCGGCCCGACGATCCGCCTGTTATCTCTGTGCGCCGGATGTACGCTCCACAGGGCCCAACAGTCCTCCCCGACACCTTCCCGCCGGGGTCCATGCCATCGGGCAAGAGGGAGAGCTCGTCCAGTGGCGCCGACCGAAGACGGACGGAAGAGCGTATTCCAATGCCGCCTCAGGGCCGTTCACCACATCGATCTCCCCATCGCAACGATGAGTCTCGGCCAAGGCTTTTTGGTGCCGCAAGCGACATACGTGATAAGCTCTCGACCGTACTACCAAACGGCATTCTCGGCGCAGTCTCGAAACCAGAGCGGCCGCGCAGTGCATCACGGTCACAGCCCCGCAACGTCGGTCTGGGCGCCGTTCCACTTCGGTATTCAAAAGAGAGCTTGCAAGGTTCACGCCTCGCGGGCCGGAGCTGGTCGTACGACTCGGATGAAGGTGATGATGGGTCGGTTGGAGGCGATCGACGGCCCCCAAGAGACAAGGACAGGGATCCGCGCGACCGTGACCGCGATCACGAGCACGACCGTGATCGGGCGCTGCGACGGGATCAAGACGACGACAGAGACTTTATGGGCCGCCGCGACCGTGAACGGGATCGCAACCGTGGCGACCACGTTGAGCGCCGCCATCGGTCACATGAGAAAGACCGTGATCGGGACCGTGATCGGGACCGTGATCGGGACCGTGATCGAGAGCGGGAGCGAGAGCGGGAGCGGGAGCGGGATCGAGATCGAGATCGAGATCGAGATCGTGACCGTGATGTGCGAGACCGTGGCCGAGACCGCGACATGAACCACCGTGAGCGTGACCGAGACCGCGGAGACCGGGACCGGGATGCAGTGTACATACTTGACCGCGGATCGCGTGATACACTACGGGAGAAGAAAAAAGCGAAAAGCCAGGACCGAAGCCGGGACAGAGAGCCGCGGGACCGTGATCTTGACCGGGGCGACCGCGACGACGACCGAGACCGCGACTACCGGAGCAGCCGGCGTGACCGCGACAGGGACCGAGACCGAGACAGAGAGCGTGATCGCCACCCGTTGCGGTCGGAGCCTCTCAAGCGGCCTATCAGCGCCGTAGATATAGACCGGGAGCGGTAACTTGGCACTGAAAAGACCGCGCTTCGGTCTCTCTGTTGCCTAGTCTAGGCAAATTACGAACATTTGGATGATGTTATTTGGATTGTTGAAATTTTATTTTATTTTTTGGTTTGTCACTTTGCACTTTGCACTCTTCTTCTTGGACATATCACCTTTACGATTATACGAATCCCGGCACAAACACACGTTGTATTTTTCTTTTTTGATTTCTCTGCCAGCTTGATCCATGACTATACGACTCTTTTTTTGTTTGAAATTTCATTACGCACTTCTTTTGGCTTTTAGTACATGTAAAGCCGCTCTCAAAATTTACCAGACACTTGGTAGCTTCATTTTATGCCATCATTGGATACCGTGCTCTGTGTCTACTTTTTGTTTGGTCGTGTCGCGGGCCGCCCGCGCTGGCACCGTCCGGGCCAGTACGCACTGTGAACGCGTGTATTGATTTCGTACATCACCGGTCCTGCCTGCGCGGCCACCATCCAGGCCGTGCCCAATTGTTTTGTAGCAATTCCGGGAGCCTGGTTGAGCCACGTACATGCCAGCCACCGAACTCCCCCGCCGGGTCCGTCCTGGCGTGCCATATATCTGCTGTCTCTGCTTGGTTACGGGCAAAACGCGTCCTCTAGTTCATTCATGCTGCCGGGGCCCAGGCAGACGCGCTTTGGCGGTCGATCGTGAGCTCGGCCCCGTGAAAAGCAGTCGACAGGGTGTTCAGATCCGGCCACGCCAATGGGAGGGCGAAAGCACGGACGGACAAATGTGAACAACATGTGAAGGGTGAACTGAAAATGAAAAGAGCAGGGAATGCAATGTGGCCCGTATGAAGCCCCCTCCCGTGCCATTCAAAAAAACCCGGCCGGAATTGATTGTCAAGTCCTGCATGAAAAGAACAAAAAGCGATCCGGCCTGTCATATTCGCAGCGCATCCTCCCCTTTCTTGGTTTTACAATACTTACTCTCATCAATACGATTGATTGCAGCGGTGTCAAAACGTAGTAGATTTTTCTTAGCGTTTGACTCTTACAAAAGAGGCGGATGAGACATGCCACTCGATCGCATAAGCAGAGAGCCGCTTTGTGGAATGTGCACTTTTTAGAGATGCATCGCCGGCCAGCCCTTCTGTTTGCGGGGCGCATGGCAGCACCTTGCATATCTTTCCAGAAAAGATCTCATCTTAGCACCATGAGCTTGGCGCATGCAGATGAAAGGAAAGAGAAAAAAGAAGAAGAAAAAAAGCCGCTTTGAGGCCGTCGATGGTGGCCCTGTTCTTGTTCCTGTTCCTTTTGTTTTTTTTTTTTTTTTTTTTTTTGGCATATTCACTCGGGCCTCGCCAACAGGTCGCTCACCAACAGCAGGCCACCGAGACAGGCGACCCAACATGGGCATGGGATCGCAAAGTAAGGGACAAGAGGAACGTACGAAGCAGGCCAAGATTGGGGGCCATTCCTTTGATTTTGATTGCCACACCTGGTCTCTTTTTCTGGCCAGTGCTTATGAGTTGTTTTGTAGACTTGGCTTTTATGTGGACCATTGAATCGCTGGGCGCATTGCATTCGATTTGTCGGTTTCGTTCGGAAATTTCCAAATGTTCTCTTCGATTCTGACCATCTTCACCACCCGATACTTTTGCGAATGACTCGTCAGCAAGCTGCCGAAGTTCGCCAGTGTTCCAAGAAGCGTCAAGGCGCATCGGATGACAACACCCCAGTGAAAGACCCAATGGCTTGCTTCTGGACTTGATCCTGCCATTTTGACCCGCACATTATCACCATGCGGCCGCCTGGAGAGACCCAAAAAGAAACCACAAGACCAAGCGACCAGGTCCGACTCTGGAAACCCGCGCTGCGAGCTCTGATTTGCTCGTCCGCATACGACGACAGTCGTTCTCAGTCGAGTGCTGCGCCTGTTCCAGCCAACCACGTCCATTCTCCTCTCTTCTCCTCACTGCGAGAGACCCATTCCGGCCGGCCTAATGCTTGGGAGGCTGGGAAGATGCGACATGCTTGCAGGCAATGTATCTCGGAGGGGGCACCAGCTGTATACAATATAGACACGACGTGCACTGTATGAGCTGAATGGAAGGTTACCCGACCCTCGGCGTCCGTTTTCTGTTAGACGCAAACAGGAGAGCAAAGTAAGACGGGCACTTCTGCATATCATTCATGGTATTCCGTACTCTGGGCACCCCACTGTAACCTTCTTGGGCCGAATGAAGACACACAGCGAGGGATCCAAACGTGAAAAGAGAAAGAAAAGAAGAGTGCAGGGAGCTGTGGGGGCCAGTTGGTGGGTGTGGCGGTCCTGGGTCGTTTGCTCCATTTCTTTCACTCTTCTCCCACTTCGTGATTGCATCCCATCCTCTTTGTGACATTGTGACATGTCTCTGTCATGTATCTCCGATAATAAACTGGGTGGCTCAGGCCATCCTTCTTCGTCTTCTTTCCCCCCCCTTTATTTTGTGCTCTTTCTCTCTTCCTTACTTTCCTTATTTCTTAGAATGGGCGATTTGGTTCGTTGTTCCCTTGTCTGTCGGTCACTCCTTCCCAACTCGTAACTTATCACCTTGGCTGCCGCTCTTCTTCTGCCCCTCCTCGCACTACTAGCCCCAGTCCTCTTACACGGCGTGATGCTTAGCCCAGCGGGTCCCGCCCAGCCAACACTCACGCCAGTCCGTTAGTCGTGACCACAGACGGACAGCGGAGAAAGAGACGAACGCGGACGACGTCGTAGCTGTGATGGCTTTGCAGATGCGCGTTCGGTGTGGTGTGGACTGTGTCCGTGCCGATGTATCTGTTTCTCTTTTGTGTGGCTTCGCTCCTTCTCTTTTCTCCGCCCGTACTGCCGTACCTGCCGTAATTGTACTGTAGTCACTTGATAGGCTATCGTATCAAGGGGTGTGCGCCATCCCAAGCTTGTGCATCCACATACGAGGGGCAGGGCGAGGAAGGAGCGACAGGGACAACCAGAGCATGAGAGGGGGGCACAAAGGCAAGAGGAACAAGAGGACGACAGATCCAGTTTTCCGTTGGCCTGCAGGCCGGGCACAACGTCCGTAGAAAGGAAAGGGAAAAGAAGCAAAAATGAAAAGGGCAAAAAAAGAAAAACATGTCAGGCCAGGCCCAGGGCAGGCCGGGCCAACTTGACCCAGGCCGCCGGCCTGAGAAACCGACCCAAGATGCGCTTTCCTCTTTTGTTACCGCTCCCAGCTCTCGTCTTTCCTTTTGCTCCCTTTGTTCCTTCCTTGGACGACATGAAAGGTACAACAAAAAGGGCCCATGCCACATCTTCCACAAGGATGCTCTTTCTCGATTCGGTTCTCGTCCTTGTTGCGCCGTAACTCCTATTTCTCCTTCGTCTCGTCCTCTCGTTTTTCTCCCCTTCTTCTTTCAGTTTGCCACAGCTAATATCATCATCGCATATCCGGCCACACTACCAGACAACAAGGCCGCGACAACAATAACACGCAAGCCTATTCAGACTACCTGGCCCATTCACGCCTCCTGTCCACGACCTCCTTCCTCCCCCGCTTACTGAATGGTTCGAGCCAAACCTAGGCCAAACCCAAAGCTGGACGCCGTGTCGTCACTTGTCTTATAAGTTTCGCCTAGGCTCCCGCGCAACCCCGTCACATCCGCACACACGCCGCGCATTTGCTGTTGTTGTCGTCGTGTTTCTATCTGCCTCCGCCACGCTCTGGTCGCTGTCGACCATTTTTGGATTTCGCTTCTTTTTTGGATCGTATTTATATACCTTGACACAACCCACTCTCGAGATTTTAACACACACGCTCTCTCTCCCCAATCTCCCCCATCTTCGACCCATCATAACAGGTCGCTCACTTCGCACTTGCACAACCACTCATCGCCATTTCCATGCCGCTACAATAAGGCTTTTGCGCCGCCTTACCAGTTAGCACGCTCGTGGACCAACGGCCAACAGACGCTCTGTCACTCATCAACACTCAACACATCAATACATATTGTTTTGCTCCAGGTCACCAGCTGCACACACCTGGCGTTCGTCGCTCGTCCGTCGCTAGTCGTCCATCACCTGTCGCTCGTTGCCCGAGCTCTGGCAGCCTAACCAAAGAGCCTTGGCTGGCTGACGCCTCCTGTGACAGAGACAGACACCGAACGCCCGTCCTCTTTCTCTTGCAACCCCACTCTCTTTGTGCAGAGTATTACAGAATACGGTGTACAGAGTACGAGAAACGAAAACGTTGCGCATTTCGCAGCTGCTGGTTTTCTGCTCGCCCCATTTCGCTCTCGGTTTCCACGCCCGCGTGCACTTACACCGTTCCGTTGGCGTTAGCTCAGCCCATCGAAGTAGTGTCCACGGCTGCCCGGGACAAGCCAAACAGCATCCTTCACGCAACAGCGTCACTGGCCACCAACCAGAGGAACGGAGACGCAGAAATACGGCAAAACGACGAAACCAAAAAGCAGGGCGAGCAAGGGATACAAAAGAAGAAAAAAAGTGGCGATCGCTTTGCAGTCCCATCGATACTCTCGCAACCCGAGCAAAACGCAAAGCGTTCCGACTTTCTGGCTTTGGCCCTGTTCCAAAATTCACCGCTCTTTGAATTAGATGGGATTGCGGCCAAACACCTCACATACACACACACGACGATACGACACTCAGCTGTCAACTGCGCGAAATTTCCTTTCTGCTTGGTTCAGGAACGATACCTCACTTTTTGGTCACTTTATTTTCTCGTTCTTGCGTTCTTCTTCTCTTGTTATCCTGTGTTTTCAGTTCTGCCACTTCTCTTTCTCTCACTCAACTTACTCCATACACAACCTCATCCCCCGCGTCTCGCACACAATGAAGCGCCCTGCGATCGACCAGCTTGTGTACGAGTACATACTTCCACGGCCGAAGGCGTCCGACCCGCCCAACTTCGCTGGCCTACTTACTCGCTTTCTTGTTTTTGAGGTGCGCCAAGAAGTCCATTCCTTCTACGGCCACCTGGACACACAGGAAGCCAAGTACCCCGGTCTCGACTACTGCAACTCGATTCACCGCATCCGCTTAAGCCGCTGGCCATGGCATCGCCGCCTCTTCCGGGCTTTTGACGCTCTGCGTCTCACGCCCTCCGAGATTGCAAATCTGACAAAGTGGGAAGGCACCCGCTGGGCCAAGGAGCGCTACGAAAAAGAGCAGAACATCACCATTCTCGACACGGCTGCCGACGGGATGCCCGACTACCGCCACGTCGAGACCAAGAACTGGGTAGACGAGCAACCGTACGGCATCGACAACTATATGACATTGCTTGCCAGCTCGCACCCGGCCATGGTGTACGCGAGACGAGAGCAGCAAGCTGACGAATGCCTGCTCAGCGCACCAGAAACTGACCCCTCGCATTCACAAGTCGCCATGCTGCGAGGAGCACTGCCAGCCGTAGCCGGCTTCACCATAATCCAGAGTCATGACCAGGACGAGGACGAGGACGAAAACGTCGACCAGGACGAGGCGATGAATGACGTCGAAAGCGGCAACCAGGACGATAGCGACGACGGTGTCGTCACGCAGAGTATCGGACTTCGGCTTAATGAGCGGCTGAGAGAGCGCGTGGCCGCCCATAACGCGGGCGACACCTCACAACCACTGGACGAGGACTGGGAGCAATGGCTTAAAAACGCCCTTGAAACTGGAAACCTTAATATGGTGGCCCAGCACACCGACCTGCCGTTTGTGCACTCGCGGTACACGGCCCACGCCTCCACAGCACCAAGCACCAGCCCGAACGCGCCCGACACAAGTGCCACTCACGGCAACCAGCTGTCGTACTCCAACATTGTTCCATCGGAGATTCTTGACTCGGCGCGGCAAGGAAATTGGAGCGAGATCCCCGAATTTCTTCACGACGTTTTGCGTCAGACGGTCGAGGCTGAAGCTTACGCGGACGAGATGCCCGACCGTATGGAAACCCTGCCCACAGGTACTTCTGCCGACGCCGCCTCCTCGACGTCATCGGGTAGGGCCCGTGAGAGAACCACATCGTGGCGTCGGACATATTCTGATTTGCGGCTTCCAGGCCAGTGAGCCGAAGGTGCACGGTGCACCTTGTCGACGAGGCCTCAACTATCTTTCTTACTCTTGTTTCTTTTGTCTTGCATTCGTGAACACTCAGTCGTTAGATTCCCCTTGTGATTTTCTATCCCTTTAGGACTTATCCACTGGCCCATTTTCGTTTTACTTGGGGGCCCTGGCGTTGGTTTTCACCAGAACTGCCTTGAATGTCAGTCTCATTGTTTTCAGCATGGAGTTTTGTATTTCCCTTCTTTTAACTCAACGGCCTCGTTTTATCCGGGTTTGACTTACTCCTCTTTTTGCTCACTCGCATGCCTCTTATTCCCCATTGTTGTTTATCTTTGTTGTACACGGATCTTTGATAAACGCCAACCATTATCCCTCTCAGGTTCTTTGCATGTCCTCTCTTTGTCCCGTTGGATTTTGCTTTAAGGTTATCCTATTCTTTTTTTCTGCCGTGCGGTGTTCCTTTGCACCTTGGATAGCACACTTCTGGATTCTGGTTTTGTCATTCCAAGAGGAAAAATTAGCTTTGAAATTGCATTTTGTTCAACATTGTCTACGACATCGTCAGGTGAAGCAGTGTTGTAGGGTTTTCGTGCATGCTGCTTTGTATAGTTTGGATTCTATTTTCATATTTTTGGGTTGAAATGTTACAAAATGCAAAATGCCAGCCTAGTAAAACGCCGCCTATCCTATCCATCCACCCATCCCACCAAAATGATGCGGCCATGCACATGTGTCTCCTTACACGGCTGGGTATAAAGCCTCGTTCTCCCGATTTGATGACCGCGCAGTGATGCAAAGTAGTAAATGATAATTAAACAACGCGCGCTCAGAACATGCCCGTATGCAAAAGAAACAAAGGCAAAAAGGAAAGAATAATGTACAGAAAAAAAAAGAAGAGTGGGGGAAGCAAACAGCACAGGACAATTACGGATCCAGATGGGACCATTCCGGAATGGCTTTGATCTGCTGCCACATAAACTTCTCCAGCTTGTTGGCCGACTTGGTGTAGGGCGTGTTCTCGCTGTTGTACTTGCGGCAGTTGTTGAAGATGAGCTTGGCGTCGTGGATAAAGTCCTCGGGCGTGGCGTACTGGTCGGCTTCCAGCTTGGACTCCATTGTGCTCAGGTCCATGGGCTCCTTGATCACGTCGTAGTAGTCGGCGACATCGTCGCGGCTGACCGGGACCAAGAACGGCCACGCGCTCTGGTGGTTCTGCAGGTCGTTGAGCAGGTGCAGCAGCTGGTTGTAGTTGGGGCCATGCCGCGGCTGCCGCGCCAGCTCGTCCATGTCGGGCGACCACCCGGACGCGCGGATCGCGTCGACCGTCAGTGGGTCGATGGGCCGTACACCGTCCGGCCCCGGCTTCCACTCTTTGGGCGGCTGGTGCACAATGTGCGACCGCGAGAAGGCGCGGACCTTGGCCTGCACGCATTCGCGCTGCTTCAGCATCATGCGGCCCATTTCGAGGTACCGGATCCGCGGCAGCATCGTGCACTGCATAATCGTGCCGCCCTCGTAGTCTTTGATGTAGCCCATCCAAATGGACCGGTCGAGCGTCACCTCTTTCGTGAACCCTTGCTTCTTGAAGTAGCCAATAGCATAGTTGTCGGCGTAGGTCAGAAAGTGCATCACAGGACTCGTGGCTTTGACGTAGTCCTTGAGGTGCGACATGAGGTGCGCGCCGTAGCCCTTGACCTGCTGGTCGGACGAGATGGCGCAAAAGACGATTTCAGCAAACTTGCGATCGCGAAAGGGGCGGTACGTGATGCCGCCGACGACCTCGAGCGGCTTCTTGACAATGGCAATCGACAAGTGGGTGCGGTCGTACACAAGGCGCGCAATGTAGTCTTTGGGCATTTTCGGCAGCTGCTTTTGGAAGATGCACTTGAGACCCGTCAGGATAATAAAGCTATCCTTGGCGCCATCGTTGTTGACAACGCGGAACTCGATCTCGCCGTTGCGTTCTTCGATGACGGCGGGCTTTTCGGGGAACGGGATGGGCTTCATCTCGACCGGTGCGGGCGGTTTCTTTTCTGTGCTGTCGCCGTCGTCTGCGGTGGCGTCTATCTTGTCGTCTTCGTTTGTGTCGTCGCCATCCTTATCGGCCGCATCGCCGTCCTCTTTCTGCTCGTCGGTGTCCATGGCCTCGTCACCGGCCAGAGCGCTGGTATCAGCGCCGTTCTCGACTTCGGACTTTGGTGCATCATTGCTGTCGTCGTCGTCGTCGTCGTCGTCGTTGTCGGCGAACTTTGCTTTCGAGTCTGCTGCGGACTCAATCGAGTCGGCCACCTCGTTCACACCAGCCGCTTCGGTCGAGTCGCTGCGCTTGATCCGCTTTGCTTCGGACGGTGACGTCGGTGCTTCGCTTGCTTTGCGCTTGGCATCTAAAACGACTCAATGATCAGCAAGTGAGGGAAAGAGGGACGGAATGACAATCAGTTTGTGCTCATACTCTCTTCCACGTTGGGGACGGTGTCTGCCGTCTCTAATTCTGATGACTCCATGGTTGGTTGTGTCGGAACTGATGGCGGTTGAGCGCCTGATTTCTGACATTGCGGTTAAAGCTTGTGAAAATGAAAGATACAGCTGGGTGGCGTAGAGAGCAACGCCCCTCAACGGTTGCATGACTAACCACATCACGTGGAGCTTTTTAACACTTCCACGAATACGAAATGGAAGGAACATGGACTCAAATGCGCTAATCCACTTTTGGACGTAACGTGTACTTTCCCATTCAAGCCGCGCCGCGCATTGAAGCTACCGTTGCTCTAATTGACCATTGGCCTCTTTCCCCTGGCGAGCTTCGTCACATTGACCTCGACCTCAACCTCGACTTTACATTCCCAACATCATCCTCGCATTCGCCCTCCCACGTCGGCCGACTTCTCACGTTCTTCAACGCGCCTTCTCTCCATACCCTCTCGCGACCCACCACATCCAAATACATGGATTCTTCGCTTCATGAGCTCTGGCAAACTGCGTCAGGCAGTCCCTTCAATCCTACTATCGGCAAGGGAAGCCAGTTCCTCGTGGGGTTCTCACTGCTGGTCCTTGGTCTTGGCCTGACGGGCAGCTTTCTGCTCAGTATGTTGACCAAGTATGATGGATTTGTGGCCCTGCAACACCAGCTAACAAATCTCCAGACCGGACACTCGCCAGCATCAGCTATCTCGGCCTCCCTGCGTCGTTGGCGGTTGCGTACGTTTCGAGCACATGACGATTGGCTCCGTAACCCTACCTTGCTTAGGACTCACTGCTGACGTATCCTCTCCTCTAGATTCGGTGTTGTCTACATGTTCTGTGCGGTGGGAGTCTACGTGTAGACGTTTCGACAGTCATCTTTGAAAAGCAACGGCCAGAGCCTTATCCACACGGTCAGCAGGCTATACAAGAGAAGGGAAAGGATATCCAACCGACAAAATAATAAAAACACTGTGTCCTAGTTGATATAAAGCGGCGTTGCTGATTTTTGCGTGTCTTTCGTTTTCTGTCACTTGCGTTTTCTGCGGCATCTTAGTTTATATATCGCATTTGCTTGCTTTTATTTCTCGTCTCGTCTGAGTTCAGCGACCACTGTTACTTCTTCTTTCACAGCTCGAACAACACCACAGTTACAATGGAGACGCCAGCGCCTCCTCTCTTCCGGGCGATGGCCACCTCGACCCGACCAATCTATCAGCTGCTGCGCTGCGTCAGTTTCTCCAACAAGGTGCATGTGGAGATTTCGGACGACGGCATCAAGTTCATTGCAGACCACACACGTGTCATGCAGGGTATGTCCAGGCGTGCTTACGACGATTGGAATTTATGGGGCACGACATTTACTGACATTGACAGGCATGGCATCGATTGGCCGTTCCATGTTTGCAACATACTCACTTCACCTCCCCCGCGGAGGCAGAGCTGCCGGTGGCGACGACGACGATGATGAGGGAGAAGGGGATGATGACGAGCCGCTCCCAGCAACGTTCCAGATCTCACTGCCTGCCTTCCTCGAAGCCCTGCAGATCTTTGGTGTGACGGATGCACCTTCGCGGCAGATCAAGCAAGACCCCGACGGGTATCGTACTCAGCGAGGTGGCAACAACAGCAACAACAGCGGCAGCGCAGGCTCTGGCCCGACGGGCGCTGGACGGCAGCAGGCGCCCGACGCGTTCAGTCATCAGATCCTGGGCATGCCGGGCACGTGCAGCATCTCGTACGCCGAAGCGGGCGCACCGTTTGGCATCATTCTGGAGGAAGCGTCCGTGAAGACGACGTGCAACTTGGCGACGTACGTGCCCGAGGCACTCGAGGCCATCCCCTTTGACCGCGACAGCCTCGTCTTCAAAATGATCATGCAGCCCCGCTGGCTGCTCGACGCGCTCGTCGAACTTGCGCCCGCGTCGCCCAACCTGCTGACGCTCACCGTGACCCCCCGCGAGCCGTACCTCCGGCTGTCCAGCCACGGGCCCCTCGGCAGCGCCAACGTCGACTTTTCGCGCGGGCGCAGCCTGTTCGAGTCGATCTCGGTGCGCGAGCGCTGGTCGCAGAGCTTCAAGTTTGACCTGGTCAAGTCGGCGACGGAGGCGATGCGGCTGGCAAGCAAGGTGAGCATCCGCGGCGACGAGCAGGGGGTGCTGAGTCTGCAGTTCATGGTGGAGATGGAGCACGGCAGTGGAGGAGCGGGCCCAGCAGGACCAGGCGCCGGAGCCGGCGGAGGCGCAGGCGGCAACGGAGGCGGCAACAACATGCAGTGGCTACACTTTACATTTGTGCCGTTCATGTCCGACGAGCAGGAAGAGAGCGACGACGAGGACGAAGATGACGGTACCCGGGGCAACAACGGGACGGCCAGAGGCCGCGGTAGACTGGACAGCGACGACGATGATGCGCTTTGAGTGAGAGTTGGCATGCGACCTGACATCCGACACTATCCGATTTGTTTTACGTTGTTTCAATAGAGCACTGAGGTTTACTTCGAAATAAAGTCAATTGTTCTAAAAAACGTGGCTAGTATTGAACCATGCAACTCGCCATTGAATGCAATGACAGAGGCTGGCCAGCACACCTTGAATTGGTTAATCGACGTATGGTGCGGCGCGACGGCGCATTACGTCGCATGTCGCAAGCGATTGCATTTTCCCGCGCGGCAGTCAAGACGTGGAATGAAACTCGATATCGCCCATAGCCTCAATTCGCGTTTCATAGCTGGGCCCTTTTGTAGCGTGCGCGTGTCGACACAGAAAATCACAGTCGACCACACACAGGAGCCCAGCGAAAATCTGCTGCAAAGGCTGGACCGCCTGTGTGGAATGGGACAGCCCCGTCTTCCCCAGTGACCCCTTTTCGCTGTGGAATGCAGCAGCCTCCCACATTCTCACCAACGAGCGGGCCACTCATTCACACTCAGCTCGATCCACCCAATAGACGCGTGAGCAGCGCTGACGAGCATGGCAGTCAAAAGTAGGCAAAGAACCGCCGAGTAAAACAGTCTTGGATGGCGCGCGCATAGGGTCGGCTGGCTGGCCGTTGCCGAGAAAGTGCTTGAAGAGGCGGAGGATGGTTTAAAGGCTTTGATGGGAGGCGGGCAACGCAGGAATGCAGACCTTTCGATTTAACGACCTGTTTGAGAAGAGCACGTCGGAATCGAGGGCAAGGAGTGTATAGCGTGTTTCGTGATGGAAGTATATATAGAGCAGACATGTCGATTGCATTAAGGCGAATAAAAGAAGGAGACCAGAGCAGTTCTGACTGTGCACCTGTCTGCATTTATCATTTTAAAAGATTCTCTCGTCTTCAGTCACTCGTTTTCTTGCACGCTCAAAGGCAAGCATTTCCACTCGTTTCGCTACTCTCCTCTACGATATATCTTACAACCCACGGTTCTACGACGCTACGATCACGACCCTCTACTTTTGGCCTTTGCTCAGTATCTTTTCTTTCAACTGCATATTTCTTTGTTTCGTACCCTTCTCCAACCATGAAATCCTTTATGCTCAAGCCGGCCGGCACCGGCTCGACTAGCAAAAGTCACAAAAGCCACAGCAGCCGGTCGCCCTCCTTATGGTCGTCGGCAAACTCATCGGCAAACTCGTCGTCCTCGGGCTCGTCGGCGTCGACAGCGACGGCCATCGTCTCGTCCTCGCTTTCCCACGCCAAGCTGGCCACCAGCGCCGCCTGGTCGGCCTGCAAGAAGACCACGCGGTCCACATTCAAAAAGGGCACGTCGGCGCTGCACATGAACGTGACGGACCGCAAGAGCCACAGCCCCGTGCTCGACTGCAACCAAGACCAGCCGCGGACGTACTGCAGCCCGTCGCCGCGCCGTGGCCGCCGCCTCTTCCCCTTTGGGGGCAACCGCCTGTCTAGCAAAGCCCGCTATCGCTCGCTGGGCGAAGACCTGGACATTGGCGCCGACGACGAGGACCGAACCATTTTCTCGGATCGGCCGTTTTGCGACCGTGTCGACGTGTACCAAAAGGGCTTTGACAGCAACGACTCCTACTACGGCTATGATGACGACGACGACGACGACAACAACAACAACAGCTTCGGAAAGACGCATATCCGCGTCGTTCACACGCCGCTGTCCACAGCGGCCAACGACAATGTCCAGGCCACGTCGACGGTGCGGCATATGCAGTTTGCCGCGGACGAGGGAGAGGAAGACGATGATGAGTGGTGGAGGGCGTAGGAGGTGGAGAATGAGAACGATTCGAGGTGGCTTGCTTCATCTGTAGCCTGCCGCCTCTGCTTCCTTTCTCCACGCTTAATTCTCTTCGCTTTTCTTTTCTTTTCTTTTCCTTCCCTTTTGCCGTCTCTTATCTGTCGGGACTGCGACATGCACTGATGGCCCGCCTTCGAGGTCCTTCTGGACGAAAAGAGAGAAGAGAAAAGAAAGGCGTTGAAGACAGGGGCAGAAGTCTTCTTCCTTTTATTTCGTTTCCCCCCTGCACACAATGGACAACACATCAGGTTCGCGGCAGCATGCAGGACACGAAGGCTTGTCAAGTCACGAATGCTTTCTACGGAGTACATGGGTATGGAGTCTGGTTTATGGAGTCCGGTGTCCATCGGCTGGTTTTGTTTTGTTTCCTATTTTCTTCTTCCCCCAATGTCTTTCCATCTACGTCTTTCCTGGCGTTCGTCGGCAGGGGTTGCGAGTTGGACAAGGGCGTTTCTGGTAAGGCGTCCCGGTTTCTCTATTTATTCCTTATCTTCTACACTTCACAATGTCCTAAGATTCAGTTCCCTAACGCTGCCACTTCACATTAACCCTTATAGATGATAGATGCAACTGTGTTTTGGCCTTTGTCAATCATTTCCCCATTTTCTAAACGTTTTTCATTTTCTTTTCTACTTTCACGGTTTCCTTTTCGTCTATGTCTCGGGATCGCCTAGATTTGTTGCTTTCCTTCTTTCCTTCAATCTCTTCTTCTATACATGGTAGGCGTTATAGGTCGGCGCTGGCCACGGTTTGGGATGGGAATGGGACCTATAGTTATTCACGGACTCGAATCTACAAACACGAAATTTTGGACTCCTTCTCTCCGTCATTTCTCTTGTGACTTACATAAACTTATCGTATTCGCCATTTTGTCCGTTTCAGCCTCACGATAAGTGCAGGATGCATATTTACACATCAGGCTCGTAATTGTCCGGGGCGCCGTTACCGTCGCCTCCTCTTCTTGACTTGATTCGTTCATTCTCTCTTTCTTCTTCCCGCCTTAAATTACCTGGCCATCCTCCAGGGACGCAGTCTTCTTGTACTACCCACCTCGAGAACGGGTACAACAAGCAGACTGCATTGATACACCAACGCCAAGCGTGTCGTACGTCTACTATCTTTACTCTTTTCTTTTCTTTTTTCAAAATCAATCCCTCAAGCCACAGAAGCATCCGTGCACATGAGCGGCGATTTGGTAGATGATGTGGTTTACACGTTGTAACCCAGGGCAGCAACGTCGATAGGGGAGGGGGCTTGCTTACAGTCACCGCTGATGAGCAATAAAAAAACAAAAGGTCAAAGCCATCAAACTGGCCTTTCAACAGAAAAGCGCGAAATGCAAAATATGACACAAAAAGAACAGCCGGACAAGCCGAAACGTGCGGAATTTTGCAAAAAGTTTCTATTGATACTGTTTCCAGAAGACAGTCTTTATCGTTTCAGAGCTCCTGGTAGCACACCCTCGCTTAACAAAAGCCATGGTTTCCTTGTAAGAAAGCGTGTTGGCATCCTTTCTGTTCTCCCCCACGGACGCCGTTGCTCTGGCGGGCGTTCTCGCGTGTTTACTTGAGGTGGCGTTTTGGGGGCACAACTGATGAAGTGAGGGATACTTAGGATACTTACAGAGTGGAAAATACAACCCCTGCTGTGAAACGGTGGCTGAACTATTTACGGCCGTGAAAAAAAAAGAAAGACAAAAAAAGAAAAGAAACAGACAAGTGGCAAGGCCAACGGGATCGGCGGAAGGGCAGATATTCGTTGTGTACATTGTAGATATATCCCATTCCTTCTCGCTGTGTAGGACCTTAGATTTGCTGTCTTTGTTATTTTACTCTGCCTGCAATGTGCTCCAGAATCGCAACGGCAATGCTGACGTTTTTTCAAAGCCAATTTGTTTCACGAATGTACTCCGTATCATGATCCGTATCATGACGCAGTAAACGCAATCGAACGTCAAAGTACGCCGTGCTCTTTCTCTGCTAGCACTGCCCTTTTCCCGGTTGTCCAGCTTCTTCTCTCCCTATGCTGTGATACGCAAAGGGGACAAGACAGGTGGGGGGATGGCAGGCAGCACAAGGTGTTCGGTGTTCTGCACGGAAGCCAAATACGTGTACGAACGTTTTGTGCGTCAAACTTGCTCTTGACAAGTACTTACGGCGCATGCTGGCACAAGAACACGTCAGTTGGCTGTCGCTGGCCGTCGAATCCAATTATGCCCCCGTCAAGAGAAGAGCTGAAGGGCTAGGCGAGAATTGGGTACATACATGCTGGGATTGTTTGCTATGAACAAGGTTGCTTCCACCAACAGGTCCATTTGTCATGAAGAAGACATTAAAAATACACCGCTTTTCTAGAACGCTGACACCTTGTCCGTTTCCACGTTGAAATTTCACAGAGAAAAAAAAGGAAAACGAAAAGAAAACAAAAAGAACGAAAGAATAGGTCGAGGGGAAGCGGATGTCTGCATGCCCTCGCCATGGCACTGCATGATTCTATTGCATGCATGGCCGGGTACGCACCTCTGCCTGGTGGTTCAATACGAAGAGACAGCTGGCAGGAAGCACGTACTCGGTGTGTTGTGTTCCTCTCCATGGCGTGCTTGTCTCTCTTGTGGACAACCTCGACTCCTGGTTAATTCTCTTTTGTCTTTTCTTTTCTTCTTCTTCTTGTATGGTTTTTCTAATTTGTTCCATCGACATGAAGATATGACAAGTGTATGGAATAGCCGCAGCAACAAGTTACCTTTCGCTCGCAAGTTGCAGCTATGGTCATTGACAGATAAGCGCGGAAAATAAAAACGAACACAGCCCCGGGCCAATAAACGAGCCGTGACGTCTACAAAAATACCCCCAACAGCCAACTACCAACACAAAGGTGGTGTGTTGCTGCGGCCCGCTCCAGAAACGATGGTTGATCGCCCTTTTCATAAACCCCCAAAGCCCCAATGTCCCAAAAGGGCCTAGAGGTGCCAGACAAGAGTGCCTGCAGTGCATGTGTGCATCGTAACACAGTCTGTCATTTTGTTCCAGTGCCCATCTCCTCATCTCGTCCTCTGTCCATATGCAAGTGAGGGCAAACAACTGTTAGAAGAGACACCAACAGAGAGACACCAGGCAACTATGAGTGTAAAGAATTGTTATGAGCGTTGCTGTGAGACAAGCTGGAGGTCTTTATTTACTTCCCGCCTGAGCTGAATCAATACTATTATAGGCTTGTACGACGTATTGCGCTACAATATACGCAGCTGAGCCGCTGCCTTTCGTGGCCGTGTAAGTCGATTCGTTGACCCAGGCGACTTTTAAAAACATTGATCATGTCACTTCTTCTCCAGCAGATCGTCAGCAGCACACATTTACGCGCACACAGACAACGATTGTCAGCGTGCACTGTCCTCCCAACCCTTTTGCCAATTCTGTGCAACCAGCAGGGATGGCGGGTGAACGTCCTGTAGGCCAACATGCAAAGGCCAAAAAGGGCCAGGCCGGTTCTGGGGGCCAGAATGCACCCTTGCGTCCCGTATAACATAGAGAAGGGAGGAGGGCGAGGGCAAAGGCGGTGTTGTTGTTCTTGTTCTTGTTTCTCTCACGGCTCACGTCTTGGGGCGAATCTCGGGGCAGTTTCTGTCCGCCGGCAGAGCACAGGTTCTTTTCCCCCATCGATATCGCCTCGCACCCATTGCTCCGTCCCCCAACCTGAATCCCTGCCAACATTGTTCCTGCCCTCGTTAGAAGAGTCAGTTGGTATAATAGACGAGAGGATTTATTTAAACGAAATTTAATTCTTGTTTTTGACGCATGACGGCCACGATGGCCCCCGATCTGTGCCGTACTCTGTATTTTCATCCCTCCTTCTACCTCCGTCTTCTGAACTTACCTTCATGCCGCTTCTTCCTCTCAGCCACTCGGCTGCTCCCTGGGCTTGTAACACAGGTTGTTAGTTTCTTGGTTGGCCCTTTTTGCACACCCTCTCAGTCTACCCTGTATGGTTGTTCCAGTCGCTGTTCTATTCATGATCCGGACCAAGCTGTATTCTATGTTCCAAATTCAGCTTTCTATTTTCTGCGCCCATGTCCTGCCTCGTGTTGATTTCTTCCCTTTCTTATGACTCTCCCTCGATATCATTTTTGTTTGTAATCGCATCTCCCTTTGTTATTTGTGCCTGTAGAGAAGGCTTCACAAATGCTCTATTTCCATCCCAGCATCTCTATTTACAGTAGGCCCTTGTTCCCCCAAACCTCCCTTCAACACGGAGTCGTCGTGAGTACTCACGAGGTCGGCCCTAGCACTGGACTTGACTCTGTTATATTGGTACCAACGACCGCGCACTTTCACCTCCGGCCCCCTTCGAGATCAATTTATTTTTTGTCCCCAGACCTTGTCTCCAGAACCTGTCTCGTCAGAAACAGAAATGCAACTTGGACCCGTCTCTTGCTGATGAGCTTGTTCCCTCTGATGTCCCCTCTTCCTTATCAACTTCATACTCTCCACACATCCCAGAACCTGTCAGTCCTTAATTTCCCACTCTGTCTCTCTCTGTTGCTCGCTGTCTCTCCTCGCATCTGCATTCGTCCGAGCATCGTGCATTGTGTATCGTCCGTTGTGCATCCTCTCTATTTCCGTCTCTCACGATGCCGTCGCGCGGCAGCTTCAGCATCCGGAAGCTCTTCTCGTCGCCTCGCCGGCTGTCTCTCATTGCCGACGAGGTACCCGCGCCGCCGACGTTCGACCGCGTCCGCAGCAAGCGACGCAGCGACTCCAGTAGCAGCAGTGGCACCAGCGACGAGAATCGGATCATCACCCACAGCCGCGGCAGCTCCGGCAGCTCCGGCAGCTCCGGCAGCAGCAACAGCACTGTCTTCCACCCAGACAGCAGTATCAGCATCACGACACCGCAGGCCGAGCGTGGTCTCACCGACAATGTCGACCACGAGCTGAGCCAAGAGGAGATTGACCGCATCAAGGCGGTCGTGGCCGCGGCGGCAGCCGCAGCCGCCCGCAGTCTCCGTTTGCGCATGGACGCAGACAGCGAGGCAGCCCAGTCGATTCGAACGATTCAGACCATCAAGACGATTGAAACTGCTGTGCTCGACCGCATGGGAGTCGACTGTCGCGACAAAACAAACGCAACATCAACATCGACAAACAAAAACACGCAGCGGTCCGAGAGCACAGAGAGCACAGTTATGGCACGCCTGGGTCAGAGTTCAGATCCAGCGAGCACAAACGAACCGCCGCCGGTTCCGCGCAAGAAAAATCGCCCGATTCCTCCAGCCATTGTCGTGCCGCCACGGAGCAGCACGCCCAGAACGGCGACCGGCGCCCGGGTGACCCGGCGGGAAAAGCGCGTGCTCGCACCCGATACACACGACAAGGCCGGTGGCGACAAGCACAGCAACACAGAGAGAATCGCAAAGACGGAGAGAGTTGACAAAGGAGACAAAAGCGATCGAAACGGTCTAAGCGGCCGAAACAACGGCGTTGACAAAAGAAGAAAGAGCCAGCACCGCCGCGTGGACAGCCAAGGGAGACGAGGGAGCCTTGGGTCCAAAAGCGGCAAGAGCCAACAGCACTTGCACGACAGCCTTTTCCAACAAAGAAAATCCGGCAGGAGCGACAAAGGGGCAGCAAAACAAAAACAACAACAACACGAGGCAGTCGCAGCCCCGCCCACAGGGCAGGCGCAGCTGGCCGCCGGAAACAGCAAAGGCCAAATCCAGCCAGAAAGCGACAAACGCCACTCCCAGCCAAAACACAGCCAAGCAACACACACCTCGCAAACAACAGCAAAGAAGCAACCGGACCAGCAGTCGCACCCGGACAAAGATGGCAAAGGGGACAAACAAAAGAAGGCCGGTGCGGATGTGGCCCGCGCTGCCTGGCGCCGTGACCAGCATCGCAATGCACAGCCGTTCTCTTCCACTTCGACAGTCAAAGCATCATCGTCACGGCCAAATGTGCACCCTCTGACTCTCGATACCACCGTCTCTCTCGCCTCGATCGTCTCGTCTCGAACCTCCCTGTCCGCTCATGCACCCAATCTCTTGACCAAGGCACTCCCACCTCCACCGCCGCCTCGTGTATCCTCGTTCGTCGCAAGTCACGGCTCATGGAAGCCACAGACTGAGAAGGCCTCATTGTCGTCCTCAGCAGCATCACCGGATAAGACTGTTGTCGTTTCGACAAAAACAGACCCTGCCGTTCATCCTCTCTACCGTGGCCGGTCCGGCGACATTGACTGCAAAAAGGACAGCGGAATTGCACTCGACCGCAGTCAGACCAGTCTCGTTGGCAGCACAAACGACAACACCTCCGCCTCCTCCGACAACAACAACAACAACGTCAAGTCCGACTCCGACTCTGACTACGGCTCCGACGCTAGCTCGTGTCTTGATCTGCTGCAGGCGCTTTCCATCCCGCCTGAAGAGGCCGCCCTCTTGCGTCGCCCACCAGCGACCGAGTCGTCTACGCAGTCTGCCAGCATGCAACTGTCGTCGTCCCGGCTGGCCATCGACAGCGACACCAATGTCAGTGCCGATGCCAGCGCCACGACCGATTCTCCCGTTGTGCGCAATGTGTGCACAACACCCACATTCACCCAGCCGCGCATGGCACCGACACCTTCGCCCCCGGCTGTCCCGTCCGTCGTCCCGTCCGAGGCCACAATCTCGCGTCGCATGATGAGCCCATCGCCGTCGCCAACACCACGGCCTTCGCTGACAAGCGTGGCATCGCGGACGTCTGGAACCTCTAGTGCTTTGCCCGCCTCTGCATCGCCGCCCTCGCCAAAAAGGCAGACGCGCTTCTTGCCTCTGCGGTTGAACAAGGGCCTGCCCGACGCTGCCCTGCGCATCAAGCGGAAACGCTCCAAAGAGGCCGCCGTCAAGCGTGATCGGGCAGCTGCTGCATCTTCTGCCGCTGTTTCTTGTGCTTCGACGTCCAACAAAAACGGACAGCCGTTCGTAGATGGCAAAAGCCAAATGGACGTTGATGGCGACGGCACAAGCAACAGCAAGAACAGCAAGGACAGCAAGAACAGCAAGAACAGCACAAATAACAATGCCAGCAGCACCAGCACCAACAGCGGTGGCAACAACGGTAGTGGCAGTTCTCGCTGGACACTACCGGACAATGTCACAGAACTTTTCCATGGGCGCCTGTTTAGCCGCATGGAAGTCACCGAGACGCTCCCCTTTGAGAAGCTGCAAGCTATCCGTGCGAGCCGAGCCCTGGCCCAGAAGCAGCAGGTCGAGGCCGACGAAAAGAAAAAGGCACAGCAGATGCAGGAGGCGCAGGACGAACAAGAGCGGCGGGCAATCGAAAATGAAAAGCAGCAGCAAGAGTTGGCCGACGCCGAGCGAGCGCTCATCAAGGAGCTGCAGCGGCCACACCCGCAGTCTCAATCTCAGTCTCAGTCTCAGTGTGACTCTGCCGACACAACCACGACTGGCCCACTCGAGACATTGTTGGAGTGCGACGAAGAAGAGCTCCAGGTGAGCCCCCTCGAGCCAGACGACATGCCAGTTGATGCACATGGCCACCCCATCGAACCAACTGTCTCCATGCCCGTGTCACCGCCGACCGAGTCGTACCCGTCAAAGTCTCTTCCAATGCCACCGCACATCGCTACGCAGATGGTGTGGCGAGGAGGTGAGGGCCCTGCTTGCGGAGAAGAAGATGAAGAAGGCGATCAAGACGAAGAGAAGACTCCTCGGGTGGCCGAGCCAGGCCACTTGACTGTGGTCCGTGATAAGACCAACGACGGCAACACCAAGACCCGAACCGTGTACCTGAGTGCATCTCGCGACGAACCCGATGGCAGCACCACACCAATTGAGCCGTTCCACATGGAAGATCTGCCGAGCCGCATTGGCGCCGCCGGCGTCCGCGAGTCCATCCTGCTTCCCGTCGAGGAGGAAGAGGCCTACTTCGCCTCGTCCGTGGCTCAGCACAAGGAACGTCGGAGGCGAGAAAGAGAAGCGCAGGAAAGCCGGGAAAAGGAGGCTGCTGCCAAAAATATTGAATCAGAGCCCGAGTCTGAGTTGCTTAAGGACGTTTCCGACGTCGTGCCCAAGCCAGCCAAGTCGCCTCTCGACGAAATTGGCCCCTTTCCCTCGCCGCCCACAAAGAACCCAATGCGGTTTCAGAGCTTTATCAGGAAGGTGGCACAGACTCCCAAGCCTGACGCTGCTTCGCTGCCGCCGTCGAACGAGCCGCCGCCGACACAGCCTATTCCGCAAGTGACCGTGACCGACGTAGACCGCCAGAGGCGTCGGCGTCGTGCAAACCGGTCCACATCACACAAGTCCTTGGCCAAAACACCCAAATCGTCCTTTTTCCTGTCGTCCCCTACCTCGCTCGTTCCTCCTTTGTCGTTATCTTCACTATCCACCTCGTCGTCAGCAACATCCATGACAGCCGTTGCAGGTGCTGCCGCATCGACCATATCCCAGCACCGCGACGACACAGCCTATGTTTACTTGTCGGCCACGCCCTTCTCGCTCGTCATGCCCACCTACCGCCACGGTCCCATCCGCTTAAATCGTTTAGATCTTCTCGACGTGCGTTCAGACAGCCGCAGCTCGTACGACCGCAACTTACATCTTCACCGCCATCACCACCCCAACATTGCCACCGTCGAGGAAACTTTGGACTGGACCGCCTTTCAGATGGCCATATTGGGTGGTGCGGGTGAGTATTGCAACGAAAGTATCGATTACGGCCAAATGTCGGCCGCCGCGGCCGACGAGGCTGACCGACTGGCCGACTGGTTCTGGTCGCTCGACATTCCCACCGAAAGGCTCCTGACAAATGCCGAAGAGGACACCGAGTGGGTTCGTCCTGTTGCACCACCATCTGAAGTAGCGACAGCACCTGCCACGATGACCCAAGACACCCAGCGTCATAAGCCTGGGTCACAGTGGACATCCATCAGCAGCGTCGCCGCCGGCGTTGCAGTCAACACCAACACGAGCGTCCGTGGTCTTACACACAGCCGCACTGCAACGGACACAAGTATCGGTACGACGACATCGATCTACAGCAGTGGCGGTAGCAGCATCAACAGAGATGTCGCGGCGGTCGCCAGTGTCTCCAGCAGCACCGTCAACACGGTCGGCTTGGGCCTCACTGCGCAGACGGCCAACCAGGCCCTACCGTTCCCCATGAGCCGAAACAACAGTACGGACGACGGCGCATACGCAATGAGCCGCAATAGCAGCACGACTCGACACAACCCTGCAGTTCATATTGACGACGACATCACACCTACTCAGCCGCGAACCATCCACAACCTCCACCCCATGCACGCCGTCCAGGACGTCCGCGCCAGTTATGCGAGCGTCGCCAGCTACGAGAGCATGCCGCAGAGCCCCATGGCCGACCTTATCATGACGCGCGGTGCCAACGGCAAAGAGTACGTGGCACCCATGGGCTACAACCTGAGCCACGACTTGGGTGACTACCTGCAGTGGGAGAAGGACAACGTCTACGCCATGGCTCTAGACGAGCCGAGATAGACATTTCTGTTCACCTTTTTTTTTTTTGCGTCTGGCTTTGCATTCTTGTCTCTCTTTGTTTTCATTTCCTTCTCGTGTATTTCATTGCGACTTAAATTGGCCATGGCTGGTCTTTGGCCATCAAAGTATCTATTAATCTTTTCATTGGATCCTATCAATTATCTCGGAGGTTCACTCTTTTTGGTCATGATTTCTTTCATTTGGATAGCAGCGTCAATTACGCTACAGAAAGCCAACATTTGGCATCACAGTACAAAGTACAAACAAAAAGCGGATCGATTTGATTTCATCTCGTCGTGTTTCTCATCTCTAATTATCGCCTTCTTCATTTGCACACAGCCATATTTTCACTCGCTGACACAAAAGATATCTAGATACCACGCATTCGTGCACCTGACCAGTCACAATTCAACTTTGTAAATATGTACTTAAACAATATGTGTTCTCGTTCGCACTCGTGAGTGATTTAAGACGGACGATCTGCACGCCGGGGTTATTGGCGATGTCGGAGGTATTACGTCGCAGTTGTCATGATTTTGGTTGTTTGCCAACACTCCGCCATGCACTAAAACAGCCCTAAAAAGAGAACCGGAAACTGGCGTGTATCAGCCATGCAACCTAGAAAAAGAGGAGACAGAAAGAAGAAGGCCGCACATCGTCCGGACTTCTTGCCGACTACGAAAGAGTCACGTCCATGATTCAAGGGCCATTGATGAATTCATGATTGCAAAACGCAAGTCCATCTTCTCGTCACCATCCGTCCAATGCGCGCCCAAAGCGTATGCGAAACAACGGGACCCTTCACGTTAACGGACCACAATGAACATTGAGCTCGACAACATTCGCTCGCCCGAGCCGGCCGCCACCAGCAGGCTGGGCGGCGCTCACACTGCGCCTTTGTTTCGGTCCATCCGCCAAAAGAGCAGCGCCGTGGTCCACCGCTTGAGCTACCGCAACGTACGGCCTGCTGCGTCACGAGGCCGCGATGACGGTGACGCCAACAATGCCGCTTCGCCCTCGCCGTCGTCACCGGCCCACGTCACCTACGGCCGCCGCACCGTGCCGCCGCCCGACCGGGGCCGGGGCGCCTATCTCGTGCTGGCCGCGTGCTCGCTGGCACAGGCGCCCATATGGGGTGAGCTCCCCCCCCCCCCCCGGGGGGTCTCGTCTTCTTTCTTTTTAGTTTCCCTCCGCTGACCTCCCAGGCTACTCCCTCTCGTTTGGCGTCTTCCGTCAGTACTATGCCACCCACAGCCTCGTCGACGCCTCCCCCGGCAGCGTCACCTCCATCGGCACCTCCCAGACGGGCGTCATGTACCTCGCCGTCCCCGTCGTCATGGCCGCCCTGACGCGTTTCCCCCGTCTCCGGCCCTGGTGCGGGCCGCTGGGTCTCGTCGTGTCCGTCGCCAGCATCGCTGGTTCGTCCGCGCCCGGCGCCAGCGCGAGCTCCTCGGCGGCCGCGCTCATCGCCACACAGGGTGTGCTGTATGCGCTGGGCTGTGCGCTGCTGTTTGGCGCCGCATCGCTGAGCCTGGACGACTGGTTCCTTGAGCGCAAAGGGTTTGCATACGGCGTCATGTGGGCGGCCAAGAGCACCGTGGGCGGGGGCATGCCGCTCCTGGTGGCCGTGCTTCTCGAGCGGTACGGCGTCGAGACGACGCTGCGGGGCTGGGCCGTGGCGTCGGCGGTCATGGCAGCGCCTGTGCTGCTGTTCCTGCGCCCACGCGTTCCGGAAGGTGTTTCGTCTGCGGACGCGATCGGCAGGGACGATGAGAACGAGCACAACGGAGACGGTGCCAACGACCACAGCAACGACGACGAGAGTACCGGCTCCCACCGGCCGTCTGCCGTCGGCGCCCCCACCACCAGCACCACCACCACCCTTGCCTCCTCGCTGGTCTTCTTCCGCCGGCCCCTCTTTTGGATGCTCATGGTCGGCAACATGATCCAGTCCCTCGGCTACCAGATGCCCAACACTTACCTCTCCGCCTATGCCGTCGCGCTCGGCCTCGAGCAGTCCACCACGCTCGCCACCTACGCGGGGCCGCTCCTTCTCGCACTCTTTTCCGTCGCCTCCGTCCCGGGCACCATGGTCATGGGCATGCTCGGCGACCGGATGCCCGCCACCACTGTCGTGCTCATCTCGTCGGCCGGCTCCGCCGTGTCCGTCTTTGCTCTTTGGTATGTCAGCGACCTGGCCAGCGTCCACGGCAACCCGCTGGCCCTTCTGATTGCGTTTGCGCTGGCCTACGGATTTTTCGCCGGCGGCTTCTCGTCGACCTGGTCGGCCGTGCTGCACGACATGAAGCGGCGCGACGAGACGGCCAACACGGGCCTCGTCTTTGGCATGCTCATGGGCGGCCGCGGCCTGGGGTTTGTCCTCAGCGGACCCATCAGCGGCGCACTGCTGGCGGCCGGTTCGGCCGGTGGCCCCTCCAAAACGAGCGTTGTCGTGGGCGAGTACGCGCCGCTGATTCTGTGCACGGGCACGACGGCGATCTTGGGTGCGTGGGGCTCGCTGTGGTCGCTGGGGCGGCCGTGCCGGCGTCTGGCCCGGCGATTGGTGGTTCTCGTTCGTGGGCGGAGTTAAGGTCGGGTCAGGACGGCGACGGAGTCAAAACAGAGTCCAATGGTGCAAATATCCAAGTAGTCAGTTGTGGAGAGGGATCCAAAGGGAACGTCCTCAATAATACAAGTCATATAATAACGATAGGGAGCAGATAAGCAGGCGAACCAATGAAACAAAAAGAGTAATGCTTTCAAAAAGAAGACAACGCCGTATTGTGCAACCAGACTGTCGCCATCGTGAGCTCGTTTGCTATGCGAAACACCCAAAATGAAGAGCCGAGGCAGAAAGCGAAAAGGAGCTGAAAAACATGAAAAAAGACGACAAGCAAAGCGCAACCAAAGAGAATTCGAAAACAAAACACCAAGAAAAATAACCATTCACTCCCGTTCACCAACTCCCGCCTCCACGTTTCCCTACACCTCTAAAATCCGCGTAATCGTCACGTCGATTTCCTCGCGCGTCATATCCTGGCCTGCGGCGCGCTGGCCTGCAAGCACATCGTCCAGCCGGTTGAGCTGTTCCACCTTGAGGACGTAGGCGTTCCACAGCTCCTCGGCCTCGCGCAGCACGCGACGTGGCCTCTGCTTGTCGTTGAGCGCCTCCTCCGTCTCGCCGCTCTTGCGCATGGCCAAGATCTGCATCCACAGGTGGCGGCGTTCGTCGTCCAGCAGCTTCATGACGTACGCCAGCGCGCTGCCAGGATCCATGGACGGGTCGGGCAGAATGTCGTTGCGGCGGCCGGCGGAGTTCGACGAGGTCGGCTGGCCCGGTTGGATCGGCCGCGGTACGGCCACGGTTACCTTTTCGTTCTCTCCAACTGGGCCGGCATTTTGGCAGCACACGACACAGTTGACGCGGTTGTGCTTGCAGATGGCCGTCGTCGATGCCGCGGACGTTGACGTGGTCGTGTGGCGCAGAGTGTGGTTGGTCGCCTGGAAGGAAACAGACTTTTGCTGGCTGGGCTTGCTGGTCTTGCTGGTCTTGGAATGGCTCGCTTTAGCCTTGGCCTCTGCAACCCGCGCGGCGGCGTGGACCTGTGCCAGCTCGCGCTCCAGCTCCTGGTCATGTATCTCGCCGTGCTCCGCGTCTTCGCCGTTCTCGCCCTGCTCCACCTCCACGTTCTCCGTCTGGAAGTCTAGATCGGGAATGATAAACGCCGACGTCATGTTCTCATCCATTGAGTGGTCGACCGCAGATTGGCCAGAGTCCGAGGCACCATCACTCTGGGCCAGGTCGGCCACGTTCTGGTTGTCGTCGGGCCGCTCTTGGTCATCTTGCTCAGACTGGAAATCGTCTACGTACACGTCAAACTCGTGCTCATCACGGCCATCGTGCTCCAGATCTTGGGTCGTCTCCACAGGCTGCAGCGTGCCCCGGTGCTCCTGGGGCAGACCGCCAGGCCATTGGCCCAGAACCTCTGTCATGCGCATCAGCGTCTCATCCTTGGACGACCACGACTCGCGCAGCTTGCGGAAGTTCTCGTCGAGCTGGTGAACGCTCTTCTCCTTCTCGCGCAGAAGCACCTGCAACTTCGTGATCTGGCTCCGCTGGCGCTCGACAACAGCATGCACTGTGGCCTCGCGGTCCTTGCACTGCTGCCGCACCGCGTGTAGCTTCTCCTTGAGCGCCGTGTTCTTCTGTGCCAAAGCGTCCTTGGCGGTTGTGAGTGCATACTTTTCGTCGCTGCACTTGGCGTGGTCGCCACTGAGCATCCGTTTTTCGGCGTCCATGCGTGCGATGCGCTCCTTGTGGAGACGCTGCTCTTCGCGTTGGCTGCTGTTGGCGGCGTCGCGTTCGTCCTTGAGTGCCTTGATCACCCGCTCGCGCTCAGCCACCATCTGCTCCAGCTGCTGGATACGCCGCTGCGCCTCCTGGTTGGGACGCTGTGCGGACGCGGCCATCCGCTCGCGAAGAGCCTCCAAGTCAGCCGAGAGTTTCCTGGCTTTCTCAGCAGCGGCATTGGCGCGGCTCACGGCCGCATCGCGCTCGGATGCCAGGTTGGTCGAAATTTGAGCCTGCTTTTCGTACTGGGTATGGATAACGTCAATATCCGTCTCGAGCTCAAGAATCTTATTTTGCAATACTACAGCAATTAGTACACGGGCGAAGAATGAACGACGCAGACTCAGACAGCTACTCACATTGGTTCTCCTCGCCGCTTTCTCTGACAGGGTTATCAAGGTCTGGCGCAAAGTCATCTGCCGCGGACTTGTGGGCAAGGCTATAGAAACGATCAAGAAGCGACTTGTACTTGATTTCGCCTTGGACAATCTCATTCTGGAGCATCTCGTCGTGCTCTTGCAGGCGCTTCACCTCCTCGCGGATGGTTTCAATATCCACGAAAATCTCCTTCTCGTCTTCGGGGATGCGACCAGCTGGCAGCTGGTACTTCTGCTGGGCGTCAACGGATTGGGTATAGAAGTAGTTACCAGGGGTGAAGCGCAGAGTGCCGGTGACGAGGTTGTGCAGGAGAGGGAACGATTTGGACGGAACGATGAACGACTGGTTAGTAACGCCGTCGTTGCTGTCGGACCGAGCCAGGATCACGGCATGAGCTGCGGGTGCAGGTGGCGCCGAGCTCGTCCTCTGCGGTACATGAGTCGTGGCGGTTGTAACGGCTGTCCGGATACCCAGGTCGATATCCTCGCGTGAACCGGCAGACGTCTCAGGCGACGACAGCTCGTCGTCCAGGAGCGGAGGGTTCTCAAAAACCACAGCAGATTGGTGTTTCCTCTTGGTGTTCGTCTCCTTCAGCGAACCTGTCGTGACCGATTTCTTCAACGCCGGCGCAGGTGCAGGAGCAGATGCTGCAGCACGAGACACGGCGCCATGCCGCAGGGGAGAGGGCTTTGGCTTCTTGGTAGCCGCTGCCGTCATGACGAACGACGTCTGAGACTCGTTTTGCACCGTAGCTTGCAGAACTGGGCGGTTGTGCCCGGTTGGCGCGTCGGCCATGCGACCGTTTTTCTGCTTATTGTTCTGGGTGGATGGGAGGGGGCCGCAGTTCTCCTTGTCAATGTGCACCAGGTTGTCGATGACACCAAAGTTGGTAGTGGAATCCGCGTCCACGTTGACCTGGTTGTCGTTTTGTGCACCTGCGTCGGCGTCCTCAAAGATACCCGTATCGGTCACATCTTCGGGCCGCCACTCCTTAAAGGTACGGAACAGGGCCGACGTGTTAACGACACCACTCAGGATGTCGGTGGCTGTCCGCTTCTCCTCGCCGCCGTTGCCAAAGCGGCCAGTAGATTTGCGCACGCGATGGCTCCCGCGCTGGTAGTGCATAGAAGCACGCGTGGACTCGGCGTCGGGGCCGGCCGAGAAGGTAGAGGAGGGAGTAGAGTCGGAAGTGAGGTCGTTGTTGTTGTCGTTGTTGTCACCAAAATGGATGGAGCTGTTTGTGATGGTGCCGTGCGAGCCTGTGGACGAGGGCGGTTCGCGAAACTGTGCGGGCATCTGGGCGCGCGCGTGCTTGGCGGCGAGCAAGATGTCGTCGTGGCGGGCGCGGCTGGTGCGCTGGCTGAAGGCCATAAGGTCCTTGAGACTGTCGAGTGTCGTGGAGCGGTCGGAGTCGTAGTGCAACAAGCCGGGCGCGTTACGTGCCGACTCTTGGTGCTGGTGGCGTGGCCGGTGGTACTTGTCCTGCGCGACGGAAGGCCGGGCGGCGCGATTGGCCGTCTGGACATTCCGGTAATCCATTGCAGGATAGGAGTGTGTATATGTGTAGTTGTGGGAGGGCGTGTGAAGTCAATCGGTGAGTTAGAAGAAACACGCTGATCAACGCGACTTTTGGGGTGAAGAAATAAAAGTAAACAAAGCGGCCGTGAGATCAAGTCATAAAGAATAAAGGGAACAAGAAAACAATGTTTGCCCAGATGCAATGATGCGACGCGTCCTCAAACCTCCAGAATGGCACGATGCTGTCCGGGAGTGTGTCGAGGTCCTCGTCGCGGTGAGGCCGTTTCTTTGCGTGGGAAAGACGTGTCGTGCTGCAAGAACCGGGAGAAGAGGTCGAGACAAAACAAAACAGCAGGAGAGCTCTTGGTGCTGGTGGCCAGTGTGTTATTGTGGGGCGTGGAGCAGCCACAATTCTGGCCCAAAAAGGCAAGAACAAAACAACTACGAACGAATTGGCTCTTCTCTACTGTTCAGCCACACAATGCGACGGCTCGGACGAGGCTGGTATTTCCGATATACCGCTCGTAAGGAAGAAAGGTCTTGCATTTCCATAATATCAAAAAGAGTGTTGTAGACATGCCACACTCGATAGCGGTCGACGACGTAAAGACCGTAGTGGACGGTTTGTTTTGATAGCTGGCCAATCAGAGTGCGGGAACAATACTTCAGAAGGAAGGCGCTACGAACGTCGAGTCTGCCGTATTGTCGTATTATGTCAGCATTCATGACGACAGCAAGGTCGGCCTCGTCTGCGAAGCGGCTGTGACAGTTTCATCGGTGGACATGCTCAGCCAATCTGAGACGCATATCTACATGAAGTTAGGCATAGCCCAACTTCGCCCAATGCACAGAGCTTTCTCAAAACGAATTCAAAGCAGTACGATTAGGCGAGAGGCAGAGCTCAGGCACCAGCAAAAGAGCAGCATCAAATAGATAGTCCGATCTTGTTCTCATTGTGTCTCAAGAACAAAAAGCCAATCGGTCCATCCGCCGCAAGGAATAAACACCGTCTTCGTTGGAAGCTCGAATGCAGTGTACGAAATAGAGAATAATTTAAAGGCTCCGTGGCTGTGTTCCATTTTAGCGTCCTTTCAGTGCCACTCTGCACCGTCGCACTTTCCGCGTGTTGGAACGAGTGCGAATGCGACATCACAGCCAATAGGCGGTCGCTCCTACCCCGAGTGTCCATTTGATCCTGCCGCTCCGCCAACAATGCAAGGCTCTAGGCAGCCCTTTTCAGGGACTAACAGCAAGTAATTTTACGACATGCTTTTACCTGCTAGCGCCTCCCCAGGCAGGCTGTTTGATTCCCATCACAGCCCACACAATTCGCACGATCGCTCCCAATGCGGCTAACCGTACCACTCTGTGGGAAGCATGGCACAGCCCACCTGCGAAGCAGACTCACAGAGAAGCTTTTTGGTTCCCGTTGCCTCCCCATGAACAGCCCCTTGGCGCCCACGTAATCCAGACTGAGCGCGTATTACAGAGCTGCGCCGATCGATTTCGGCTGGCGGCCTCGCCGTCAGTCGTTGGGGCTGGCTGCAATATCAATTTTGTGCCCGGCGAGAGGTATGGATGGACTCCATCCTGGTTCTGGAAGGTAACAATTGAACGTGGTTGTCGTAGAACTCGAAGGGACAGGTAAGATATAAAGCCAGCCGGTCCTGTCTATCTTCAAGTTGGTATTTGCTTCCAACATCTCCATCTTCTCAAGAAGACACTCACACACATCTCTCATAACCCATCAAACGCTCAACATCTACTGTGACATCACCTGTCCACGCCGATATCCCATCCATCTGACACCTCATCCGTCTTACAACTCTCCCACGCACCAACCAAAGCAAGCCTTCTTCAAAATGGGCATCATTCGTGATATCGTCTACAACGTGATGGACAATCACAACATGAACAACGCGAACATGAACAACCCCAACTGCGGCCACAACCGCAACGTCGTCTACACGACTCCTGTCCCTGTCGGCGCCACCTATGTCGGCTCTCCCTACCTCGGCCGCCACGACCGCCGCATGGCCCGCCGCGAACTGCGCCGTGACTACCACGACGTTCGCCGTAACATGCGCCACGGTTACGTTGTCGACACCGCCTACGTCACGTCCGCGCCCTCGCCCGTGCAGCAGCAGCAGCGGATGATGTACAACAACACCACCAACATGCAGTACCAGCAAGGCCCGCCGGCCTCGCAGATGTATAGCAGCAGCAGCAACAACAACAACAACAATCAACAGTACGCCCCGCCGCAAGGCCCGCCGACGTATGCAACGCGCGACATATCGTCTCAGAACAACAACAATAACAACAGCCGTGACATGGCTCGGGATGGCAACGCACCGCAGCCACAGCAACGCCGCGTCTTTGACGATGAGTCGGACGTTCACGCCCCGCCGCCGTATACACCCAACGGCAACGACCAGCAGTCAAAACACTCGAAAAACTAGGGCGGCGGTTGTAAAATGACGTCTTTTGATTCATTTTATTTTGTATTTGTATTATAATCATAGAGAGCGGGTATTGCTTCTTTGGAGTCCTATTTTTTAATTTTCGTTTTTTATTTTATTTTCATTATTTCATTATTTGTTGTCGGATTTTTTTTTTACAAATTTGAATTCAATCTCCCCCCCCAAAACCACTACCTGTTACTTTTGTATAGATGCACTTTATATGAAAAGCGACAAAAAACTGTAGAGTATTGCAGAACGACAAGAACTAACAAGACAGAAATCCGATACTGCAATTGTAAACTGTGCCGCAGACCTTTGTTGCTGTATTCCTCCTCCACTCGTCTATTTTCAGTGTCCTAGTATACATTTGTTGACTTCTCTAGTTTCTTCAAGATACAGTTTCGTACCTTTGCAATCATCACGTTAATCGATCGCCTGCAGCTCGCAGCTCGTCGATATGTGACCATCCCATCCTGCTCACACACCAGCTGTCCCTAATCCCCTCTTCACACTGCACCCGCCCCGCCGTTTACCGCTCACCCGCCAGGCGACGCGCTTGCACCTCGCCCAGCGCCTTGGTGCCACTCAGCACCGCCACCGCACCCACGATACCGGCTACCGGCAGCATCTGGAACAGGTTCCATGACGTGTAGTACAAGAAGAAGACGCCCTCCATGGCCAGGATGGAGCCGAAGAACGCGGCGTGCGAAAGGGGTGCTGCCGACAGCGCCTTGCTCAGGTGGGCCAGGTTGGCGCCGAGCAGCAGCCACGCGCCAAACAGCACGGGCACCGTCGCGGCCACGGCCAGAACAAACAACAGGCTAATGATCTTGGGCGGCGAGCGCGGGTCGGCGCGGAAGATGTGGTGAATCTCGCCCTTCTTGGAGAAGCGCTCGGGCGCGGGCGACGAGGGGGCCGCTGCGTTGGGGTCGTGCTGCAGGGTGAGCGCAAAGAGGCCGCCGCCCGCCTGCGACGAGACATAGGCCTGGGCAGAGCCAAAGGAGCCGATGACGAGGTGGGCGTGGATGGGGTTGCCAGACGCCAGGAGCTGCACGGGAATGTCCTTGTGGGAGATCTGGACGGAGCCCTTGCCGCTCTCCTTGACGGCCAGCGGGAAGGGCGCCTCAAGACCCGATGCCGGGTCTTGCAGCAACAAAAACGCCTGATGCGGCCGCTTCTCCTTGCCATTGTCCTTGGTGGTCAGTGTGATCTTGGCGACGTCGTTGCTGCCGAGGACGAGGGCCTTGTCGAGCGAAGCCTTGGCATTGAGCCTGACGATACGTTTAGTAACAATGAGATGAGCAGCAGGATGGAAATGGACGATGAGCCCATTGAGGAGCGAAGAACAAGAGCCAAAAACAAAAGCAACACCTACTTCTCCGTCACTTTGTTGCTGCTGCCCTTGGACGATATTGTGATGCTGCCGTCGTCGAAGCTCCAGGCCGACGCCGCCTGTGCCACACCCACGGCGGCGAGCAACAGTGATGAGACCGCAAACCGCATATTGATGTATGGTTTGGGAGGTAAGAAAGGGCGAGTTCGCAATGCCAAGCTCGAAGCAGGTCGAAGTAGTGTTTTGGAGGGATGGAGGTTGGTGACGTTCGAGATCGGTCGAAGATGTCGTCGAGAAGAGGCGTCCTGTGGCGAGAGTTGTATTCGGGGCAATTGAGGGAGAAGGAATGGAAGAAAAGAAAGAAAGAGGCGGCTGAGAAAAAAAGACAGATCGGGCCAGCTGAAGGGTTGGCAGCGTCGTCAATGGCAGATAGCTGGTAGCGGAAAAGAAGCAAAGACACCCCTCTGTGATGGAAAAGAGAACACCGTGCCGTTTGGACGCTATACGACAGAGGGTGTTTGGAGCTTGGTGCTGCGCGGTCGTGCGACAGCTTTAGCAGTTACGTGTCTCTCTGGTGGAGCTCCGCCTGGCCCGTGACCCTGAAACTACACGTGCATTCTCACGTGCACATAACGGAAATGCCGAACTGCAAACGTCACAGCAAGAAAAGAGTGGACGTCGGTTTGGAATTACAAAACGTTATAAAGTTGATTGAATTCCCATGACATGGCATTATTTCAGTACACTGACGTTTTAGTTACAGGTCTATTCAATTAGACGTGCGGTGGTCGCTGCAAAACGCCTATTTCGCAGGGCTATGTTCAAACGCGGTTGGAGACGACAGATGGCAGAATCAAGCAGAAAGACAAACAGGATCAGAGCCCAACTTTATTGTAATTTGAGTAGAAGCCCATAATATAAACGCCACACTATGATAGCCTCCCCCCACTGTCATTGTCATAACTCTGTCTTGGCAGACTCCCTTGTCGTGCGGCGAGTCTGAAGCTGGGGCAGCATGCCGTCCAACTCCATCCACTCTGCGGTGAATGCCGTCACGATCATGGCCCAGTCGTCGACGGTCGGGATGTCCAAGTTGCCAGGGGTATCCGCCATGGTGTGCCACACGGGCGGGAACGGCGCGGGGATGATGTGCAGGATAGCCACGCCGCGAGCCATAAACGGAACGTGGTCGTCCTCGACAAAGGCGCGGGCAAACTGCGAAGGCTTCTTGCCCGACTCCGGCAGAAATTTAGCGCCTGTGCCCTCGGACGCCAGGACCTTGAGCCTGCGCAGACGGTCCTCGAGGGAGGCCATGCGCTGGTATGCCCAGTGCGTGGTCTGGAAGTAGGACGGCACCGTGGGGTTTGGTGCGCCGAGAAGGTCGAGCAGCACGAAGAGGCTGATGGAACTAAGGGGGTTGGAAAACGTCGAGAGGGCCTCGTACCGAGTGGACTCCCATGACTCGGCAAGTGCTCTGTACGGAGGGGGGAGCGGTTTAGTATGGGACACAGCACGGTCAAAGGCAGACGTCATAAATGGCAGAATACAATGGGGAATCCAAACTCACCTCGAGCCGTAGAGCGAGTCCGTGGCGGTCCACTTGACCCATGCCTCTTCGCCGTCCAGCAGCATAATCTGCACGCCACGCTCTTCCTCGAGACCGCTGCCGGCATCGCCCGAGGCCTTCATGGCCGCCCACTTTTGCGTCAGCGCCTGGTCGAGGCTGCGCGCCACGTGCATCAGCATCGCACACGGCGCAGCGCTGTCCGTGGCACCAATAAAGCCCTCGGGCTTGAACAATGTGTCGTAGTGTGCAGCCAGCGTCAGCCGTGCCACATCGCCGGGCGCAGCCCAAGGCGGGTCGCGCCGAAAGATGAGGTTGGCAAAGGGAATCTGGTTGTCGCCTGTGGCCGGTGTCGTGGCCGTCGAGTTGTGCCACTCAATCTCCCACTCGGGGAGCTGCTCCTTGAAAAACCGCACAAAGTGCTGTTGCACGGCCCTGGAACCGGGCGTGCCCGGGACGCGCGGGATGAGGATGGGCGCCAGCAGCTTGCCATTGTGGATGTCAAAGTCGGCGCCGGCCGCAGGTATGCGCAAAAGACTCTCGTCCGACAGCGGCCCGTAGGCGCGGGCGCCGGTCATGTACGTCGCAAGGACGAGGAGGTGCGCGAGAAGAAGAGACAAAGAAAAGGGATCGGTGCCTGGAACCCAAGACGGCTGCAGTGGCCACATGATGTGTTGCAGCCGGAGACGAAACAAACTCTAGGCGGGACGAGGAGGAAAAGGCGGGGGGTGTATTGTCCTCTAGACAGTCGGCTCCCGGCGCCCGCGCGCAGCTTCCACGGCGCCGGGTGTACGTCTCCCGCAGTGAGGCGCAATGCAGTGTCGCCTGTTTTGCGATCGACACCCCGACGTCGTGCTGTAGCGCAGACTACGGCCCAGATTCGTCCGACGTTGTCAAGTGAGACTCGTTCGAGAGTAAGACTTTTTCCGTTCGGTCGCTTGCATCCACACACTCTTCTTTCCGTGGTCCTGTCTTCGTCCGCTGCAATGGACCGTTGTGAGAGATAAAAGAATGTATGCAGTTAGAAAAGAGAATGTGTGTCGTGTGTTTTCACACGTTGCGGCAAAAGACCTGTCAAAAGACGATGCGGCCAGATTGGCTGTCTCGAACCAAGATCGGAAACTGGTATCTGTTTATGGAGCACTGCCAAATAGCACCAAAAGCGGGAAGGCCTGCCCTTCAGCGGTTCTTTTAGAGCAGGGATCCTCGCTATCCGCAACTGTCTTAGCGTCCTGGGTGAGGCTCTAGTGGGTGGGCGCTGCACGCGATGCGGCGCGCATTTTCAAAACCGCTGCGCCGAAACGCCTCCGAGGCCCCCAAAAGCCGCCCGTGGTGTCGACAATTCAGCCTGTCAGTCGCTCCTTCCTCGAGTTGACTGGTAACAAAACACTGATGGTCATAATTCGTACTGAACATCGATCCTTCCTTTGCATTAATTCAAGCGCCTTCCTTTTATTCGTTATGTGCAGATAAGCCTTCCTTTGTAATGGTCTAATAAACTGGGCACTTGTCCTCGGAGACACCCAACATTGTATCAACGCGCCTGTTTTATGCTCCGTAAGACACAATACGAGAAACTCACCCGTCCCCACCACACATCGCAGCCGTAAGCGGTATGGATGGAATTGTGCAATGCGACCCCTGCCGCGGCGGTATACAGGGTAATTAGAGCGTCAACTTGGGCCGCTCGCGATGCATCTCATCTGTCTTCGCTATCTTCGTCTCCTTTCTTCGACAAGAGGCTGCTGTTGTTTTCTTGAGCGTGATGCAGCATGGCGGAATTGCAGACTGTGTTGTCGTGGAGGGCCCGCCCGTCTGCACAGGACGGTCTCTTTCTGGCCGCCGGCTTGGCTTCGTGGATCTTTCTTCTGGTCCTGCCGGTGAGGCTGCGACAACTGCATTTGGCGTCAGTCAAGGTCAACACCTCTCGCCTTGCCTTTTACAAAATCGTGAGTCACGCATGTTCATACACGTACCCGCTGTTGCTTTGATTCGTCCTGTTTACAACCCTAGGCTGCCTCGTTGCTGCTCATCGTCGCCTGCTTTAGCTCGGCCTTCATCTTGGCGCGCAGTGACACCTCCGGCTCGTTTGCAGCTCAATGGAGCATGTACGGTGGACCGGCCGCGTCCGTAGCGGTCGCCATCCTCTCCTTTCAGGAGCACCGTCGAAACCTTCGCCCGTCCAACACAATCGTGCTGTATCTCGTGGCAACGCTTGCTATCGACTTGGTGTCGCTGGCTGTCCCATTGCGCTTTGGCTGGCCGACTACATTTTACGGGGCCAAGATTTTCGAGGCCACGGCCAAGGGAACGCTACTTTTCCTCGAAAGCCGGTGCAAAAAGCCTATCCTGCGCGAGGAATTTCACGATGTTCCTCCCGAGGAACTAGCTGGCGTTCTCAGCTTGACGTATTTCTGGTGGCTTCATGACTTGCTGCAGTTGGGCTACGACAAAGTTCTGTTGCCAGCCGACCTTCCTCGGATGGATAGCAAGCTTGAATCGGATCCGTTGCGGCAGAAAATACTGGCCGTATGGGAAACACGAGGTAGGTCTTTTCAGGAACAAAAGGCGGCATACTACATGGCCCTAACGCAGTTTGCTTTGGTTCTAGAGACTCCCGAGAAGCCAACGACACTCCCTCGCGCCTTGTTCAGTTGCTTTTCGGTGCCAATCACGCTCGTCGCGATTCCACGGCTCTTTCTCATTCTATTTCAATTTTCACAGCCTGTCTTGATCAGCAGGGCAATTTCTTTTGTCCAAGGACTCACCCAAGAACAGAGCATTGATGACAATGCATCCGCTGCAGGATCTTGGATCGTCGTGGCGGCCGTCTTTGTCTACTTTGGTCTGATGACATCTACTGTTGTCTATCGCCACCTTCTCGATCGCATCCAAGTCATGCTCAAGGGTGCCCTCGTTGGTATCATCCACCAAAAGTCTTTGACAGGACGCAGCCACGCATACGACGATGGAAAAGCCTTGACCCTCATCAGCACAGATGTTGTCGAGATTGAGGGTGCTGCGGAGATGTTTCACGAGTTGTGGGCGTTCTGTCTCGAAGCAGCCGTCGGCTTCTCCATGCTTGCCATGGAGATTGGCTGGCTGTGGCCGTTGCCAGTGGGCATCGTTTTTGGTAGGTTTGTACCTTTGTGCTGCTCTTCCAACGACATACACAAAGCTAATACCGAAATGTCAGTCTTCTCCCAGACAAGCCGTTATGCGGTGAGGCCTATGAAGGCGAGGCAAACCGCGTGGAACGAAGCGACACAGAAACGGCTCTCCATGACAAGTTCGATCCTTGGAGCGATCAAAAGTGTGAAGATTCTCGGGATACAGACCGCTGTCGAGGATGTGATCCTACAGCTTCGCGAGAATGAGCTCCTCGCAGCAAAGGGCGTGCGCTGGGTGAATGTGCTCTACAACTCGAGCGGTAAGGGGCGACTGTTATACAACCAATCGACCTGTATCTTTCACTGACGAGTAATTTTGCAGCAAACGCTTTGGGTCTTTTCTCGCCTGTCTTGACTGTTGCCCTATACGCAATTCTCGCGTCGGCCCACGGCAAAGAGTTTGACACGAGAACCGCATTCACGACAACGGCCATTCTGTCTATGATTACACACCCGATCAACATGGTCATGACCATTCTACCCCGGATTGCAGCATCCATGTCGAGTTTTGAGCGCATCCAGACGTATCTGCTGAGACCAAGTGTGGACGACAAGAGAGTATCTACCGAACACGAAGACATTTCCAGAACATCGGATGCAGTGGCTTTTACGGATGTCACCATTCCCGATCAGCAAAACTCGAAGCCTATTCTCCAGTCTGTGAATTTCAGTATCGCAAAGGGATCACTTACTATTGTCACTGGGCCTGTCGGAGCTGGCAAGACTCTACTAATGCACAGTATCCTGGGGGAGACTATATTCAGCAAAGGAACGGTAGCTGTGTCTTCATTGAAAATGGCGTTTTGCTCGCAGACCGCGTGGTTGCCAAACAGAACGATCCGAGAATGCATCCTGGGACTCGACGGAGGTGTCCACGTTGACCAGACACGGTATGACAAAGTGCTAGAGGCCTGCTGCCTGCTCGAGGACTTTGGTGCCCTTCCAGACGGAGATCAAACAGTTGTTGGTACCGGCGGTCAAAATCTCTCCGGTGGCCAGCGGCAACGAGTGGTGCGTATTCTCTATGGCGCATATGCTTCTTGTTAGCTACATACTGACCACAGTTACAATAGGCCATTGCACGAGCTGTTTATTCCGATCTTGATATATTCATCTTTGACGACAGCTTCAGTGCCCTGGACAGCAAAACACAGAGCGCCGTGATCAACAATTTGCTTGGACCCAGCGGTCTTCTGCGTAACAACAGCATAGCCGTCATATGGGTAACCAACAACCAGTCGTACTTCTCCCTTAGCGACAAGGTCATCTTGCTTGCAGATGGCACTGTGAAATATCAAGGCGATTTGCAAGATAGTGACAACGCTGTTCTTGGGCAGATGTTCACGGATACCACGCTTGCTAGTACCAATTCGGATGAATCCACTGAAAACGATACGATACAGGCAGACGCCTCACAGCCCCGAAAGGCGAGCCCAAACGGACCTGCTGCTGCTATAGACTATCAACGAAAAGATGGCGATAGTTCATTATACAAGTACTACATCTTGTCTGCAGGTATTGGCAACGTTTCTCTTGTCGTCCTTTTGGCGGCAACGTTGGGCTTTTTCTTGACGATGCCGGCTCTTTACTTGAAGTGGTGGACGGAATCGAAACCTTCAAATACTGTGCTATATGCTGCGGGATATGTTTCCATGTTGGTTGTCGCATGGATGGCCACGAGCCTATTGAAATGGTGAGGGTTTGAAGATGTATCGCTGTGTATTACCGCGCTTATGAGGCTAACAAGCTGTCTCAGGGCTGATATTATACTCGTTGCCGGTCGGTCTGGCGAAACTTTGCATCGTCGTCTTCTCCGGTCGATCTGCAAGTAAGTACGCGCCACGCAATGTGGTTCATTGCCAACGAGCTCCATCCGTAGACAACTGCTAATAGTTCTTCATTAGCGCCCCTCTCTTCTTTTTCTCCATCACGGACCTCGGAACTGTTTTGAACAGGTGAGGACTATGGATGACCGCCCGGCCACGTACGATGTTCTAACGATATTTGCGTTGCTTGTTCAGGTTCACCCAAGACATCCAGCTTGTTGACAAGAAGATTTCCATTGCAATGAGCAGTTTTCTAGCTCGTACGTATCGCGACCAAACGTCGTATTTCTAAGAAACGAGACAACTACGATGCTAATACTGTTTCAGAGTGCTTTAAACTTCTGATGCAGGTCATTGTCCTTCTCATCTCGCAGCCCCTCCTGGGTGTGACGTTGCCGGTCTGCGTTGCAATTGTGTATGTGGTGCAAAAGCGGTATCTACGCACGTCAAGGCAACTGCGACGAATAGAGCTCGAGTCCCAATCCGCCGTGTACTTTAACATTCTGGAGACAGTCAGCGGTGTTCAGACCATCCGTGCGTTTGGCTGGCAGGATACCATGGCCAAGGAGAATGCCGTGTCGCTTGACAATTCTCAGCGGCCAGTCTACCTCACGCTGTCTTTGCAGCGCTGGCTGAATGTCGTCCTGGACGCGGTTGTTGCCTGCATTGCTGTTGGTACGGTCTGGCTGGCTGTGTGGGGGGCACTTGCAGGAGGCTCGTCCTCGCAGCCCATCCTACGATTTAGTCCGTCAGGTGGACATATTGGTGTGGCTTTGAACATTATCCTTGTGACCAACACGACGCTCCTTCGCCTGATCCAGACGTGGACAAATCTGGAAGTGTCACTGGGGGCTGTTGCACGACTTCGAGAAGCAACACACGAGACGCCACAGGAGGAGTCTTTGCTGGACAAGGATGCGAGCGAAGCCAATGGCGACGCTGGAGGGCAGCTACCGGCAAACTGGCCAAGTACTGGGAAGATCGAACTCGCCAATGTGACGGCATCCTACAGGTGAGCATCTCTCTATGACGCTACACGCCACTGTGGCTTCTTTACTAACAGCTGCATAGCCAAGATACACCCGTGCTCAACGGGGTGAACCTGAGCATCAATCCGGGCCAGGTTGCTGTTATCTGCGGGAGGACAGGGAGGTATGTGATAGACTGCGCGGCCCAGTATAACCCTTGCTTTCGCTGACCGTGTCGTTAGTGGAAAGAGCTCTCTTCTCATGTCTCTCCTGCGACTCTTAACTGTACATACGACCGGCAGCATCACCATTGACGGCATCAACCTGGCCGGTCTCCAGCTCGACGACATCCGCGAGCGCGCATTTGTGACTGTGTCGCAAGATCCGTTCCTCCTCCCCGGCGCCAGTCTCCGTTTCCACTTGGACCCAACCGAAACGCTGCCGGACAGAACGTTGGCTGAGGCACTGCAGAAGACGGGGCTGTTCGGCTTGTTTGTCGGCAGCAGTTACGATGAGCACGATGCTGGTGATGTGGATGGAGCGACCGCCTCGCTATGGGACCGGGCACTTTCGTCTTTCCCCGTGCTCTCGGCCGGCCAAGCACAGCTCCTGTCACTGGCCCGTGCTTTGCTCCAGCTGCAAACCCGGTCCTGCGTTTCTTCCGAGACGTACTCGGACCGCGAGCACGGCAAGCGCATGCCCATTATTCTGCTGGACGAGATCACGGCGTCACTCGATGCGGAGACGGAGGCGGCTGTGTACGATGTGGTGGAGGAGGTGTTTATCAAAAGCCAACAGGGTGCCGGCCACACGGTGCTGATTGTGACGCACCGTCCGGCGGCGTTGACACGACGGCTCCGGCCGGGCCAAGATGCCACTGTTTGGATGAGCAGCGGCAAGGTGGAGAGAGTCGAACCTGTTGAGGTCGAAGATTAGATTGCAGTATTGGACGGGATTGCGTGGAGTGGTATATTGGTCGTGCGACGATTTTGACGACGTGCACCATGGCGTGGAACGGCCTTCGGGGTGACTTGAGCAATTCATATACGAGAACTGTGGACAACGTGATGGTATTTTTTAATTCGGTTTTAATTCTACTTATTTTATGTCATGTTTGATTTATTTTCTTCGTCGACAACCATTTCATTGCATGTGCGGTTGTGAGTTGAGCTGAGGTTTGTTGATGTAGGGCTCTAGCCCCTGACTACAGCTCCCAGCTCCCGTGGTGTCGTGACGTCATTATTTTGTTCCTATGCATGACAGGTGGCACGCGATAATGGACGCGCTGACTAGCCTGACAGGTCCTGGAATTCTCAGTCAATCATTTTTGCGACGCAACAAACGACGGCGCCAACAATTACCGGCACGAGACAACCATTCTACACCGAAACGGACGCCCGTACCGTAGCTCCCACAGCTTGTCGTTGACAATGGCCGGCGTTGGGTGGCTACCACCGCGATTACTGGTTGTTTCGCCACGCACAGCCATTCTGTGCAGCATACCGCGAGCACCGATCCACGCCCTTTCGACCCGACCAGCAACGCTTCCGCCCTTGACCTGGACGGGACGTGTCGGCTTCTCGACGAATCCGCCGCCGGCAGATGGCAAGCACGACAACGACAGCGCCTCGCGACTCCACCCGGACGAGCAGCATTCGCGGGCACGCGAGCTACAAGCCAAGCGGCCATGGCACCGCGAAGATGCGGACCAGCCGCCGGCGCAGAAGACGGGGGCCTTGCCAGCAAAGGGTAGGCAATACATGTTCACGAGCGACTACGATACGGGGAAGCCATGCTAATTGTGTGCAGGCAAACTGTTGACGACACCCAACCGACTGCTCAAGTTTACGCTGCCGCTGCCAGTGGGTGTACGGCAAGAGAAGGAGAGAGAAGCCGGCGACAAGGACGGCGACACGGACGGCCAGAACCAGAATCCACACACAAACATCGAGCCGCTCTCGCTGTTCCTACACCCGCAGCAGCCGCTGTCGTACGTGCAGCGGCTGATCCAGGCAGAGCTGCCGCCCGTGGTGGACGCCAAGGGCCGCGAGCGGCCGCCCAACGTGTACTTTTGGGCCGAAGAGACGGGCGCCGAGCATGCCGAGGGCCGCCGCACAGACTCGGCGGCGGACGCCAGCCAGGCGCGGGGCAGCTCGCACGTCGCGGCGTACTCGGGGCTCGGGCACGAAGCGGCAGAGCGGCACGACGCCGACAAGGACTGGGTGCGGTGGGGCAGCAGCACGGAGATGGGCGACTTCATCCGCGAGGCGGCGCGGGGCCGCGAGTTTGCCATTGTGATTGAGGGCGAGCCGCCGGCGACGGAGATTCGGGTCAGCGTGCCGTCGTTTGCGGACCGCACGTTCTACCAGCGCATGCGCCTGCGGCGGCTGTCGCGGCAGATTGCGCACCAGGCGGCCATCAAGCAGGAGTGCGACGCGCTGGCGCACCGCAGCGCGCGGCGGCTGGCCAAGGGCGGGTTCGGCGCGCTCGTCGGGTGGTGGGCGATTGTGTACTACCTGACGTTTATGACCGAGTACGGCTGGGACCTCGTGGAGCCGGTGACGTACCTGGCGTCGCTGACGCTCATCCTGGGCGGCTACTTTTGGTTCCTCTACATCTCGCGCGACCTCAGCTACAAGGCGGCCATGAACGTGACGGTGTCGCGGCAGCAGACGGCGCTGTACGAGAGCCGCGGGTTCGACGTGCGGCGCTGGGAGCGGCTGGTCGAGGAGGCCAACGGCCTGCGGGCGGAGATCCGCAGCGCGGCGTACGAGTACGATGTGGACTGGGACGAAGCACAGGACCTCGGCGGTGCCAAGGTCAAAAAGGTGCTCGAGAAGGAGGTGAAGCGGGAGAAGGCCAAGAAGGAGCGTGAGGAGGCAGAAGAGGCCGAGGCGGAGGAAGCGGAGGATGAGGAGATGGAGGCCAAGGACAAGGAAAAGAAGTAGGGGAGGGAGGTGGTGATGGGCTGCCGGACAATCTTTGATGTACATACTCGGCGAATACCATGACTTGGAGTTGCTCGAGATCTCGAGATCGATCGTGACGATCCGCCAAACGGAGTCCCGTTGGTCGCCGTGTTTCGGCGGTGCCGATGTGGTGTGTCAGTGTGGTGTGCTCCAGCCCCTGGCCGTCAGTCCATTGCGGCAATCGTGGGACGGTTTCTAGCGTCAGGGCCTGCCACGCCACTACGCCCACTATTGTGAATGCCTGCCGTCCACAAGGCTGAGCAAATATGGAAGGACCCCGCTCCCGTGAGATCTGGAGATGGGCGACGCTAGCCGTGATTGCCCCAACTAAATAAAGCATGCCACAGAGGGGAAAGGAGCTCGAACAGCTTTAAGGGGCGACACACGTACGAATTAGTGGCCCCACCTTCGCAGGCGGGTGACAAGCAGCTGGAAGTGGATGAAGTGGTGTTATCGCTCTGTTGTGCTTTCGCCGCTTCTACTTTCATGAACCAAGAGAGAGACGACTGTAGTGATTTGGTGACAGCTGGCCTCGGCTTTGGACAGGATATTCCACTGTCTTCTCCGGTATACCGCATTCTCCAGGCCTACGAGGTACCGACGTACCTGCCGATATCGTACGATCTGGCGGCGACTGCCGAACGCACTTTCCCAAGCCGGCACGCAGAGCTACCGAGTCGAGGGTGGGGCTGCTTTTCGCTACGAGGGACATCAACAATTTGCAACGTTTTGCTCGGCTTACTCTCGCAACTCTTGTCAACAACCTCTCGATTGGCAACACCGTTCTCACGCACGCGCTGTCCACACCGCCAGCAGCCTGCCGGCCATGGTCAACTCCACGGTCTACCTGCCGGACGGGCAGCACTTCACCGTCGTGCCTGTCTTTGCCGGCCTCCTCTTCAAGTCCAACGAGCTCAACCCGCACCACTCGCCCTATCCAGTCGGGTGGACAATCGTTCTCCATACCGATGATGGTGACGAGGGCGGCGCGCCGTCAGGCTCGGCCGGTGCGCATGGCCGCGGCGTGCACGCCTTTTCGCGCCCCACGCTGCAGGGCGACTCCCTCTTTCTCTCCTCCGTCAACCAGCCCAGCAGCGCCGAGTTCAAGCCGGCCGCCAGCCCGACGCGCCTGGCCGCCATGATGCTGTGGGTGTCGCTCTACTGGTACTTCCAGCAGCCGGCGCCGGATGTGCTGCTGCCGCCGACGGCACACTCGAGCGGGACGCCGCTGGATGGGCGGCCGCGGGGCGAGTGGCGGATCCGGGTGAAGCGGGACGGCATGCTGCGGGTGCGGAACCTGATTCCAAAGCTGGAGCGGATGGGGCTGATTGCGACGCTGGAGTCGTCGGTCGTCTGCGGCAACACCACGAACGGCAGTGGTGGTGGTGGTGGGGGGCCGGGGGGCAGCGACACGCCCCGGGCCACGTTTGGCGACGACGACGGATGGGACCACATGTATGTCACGCGCAGCATGTTTTGGCAGATCCCGCCGCAGCTGTTCCTCTTCTCTCTGCAGCCCGTCAAGCCGCACGACCACCATCGAGGGCTGAGCGGCGGCAACCTGTCGTCGTTCCCTGGGTCGCCCATGGCCAGCCGGCCGTCCTCGCCTGGTTCGCCGGAGCTGGGCGACGCGAGGAAGGCGACGCCGCATGCACTTGGCATCGGCGAGGCCGCCGAGCTGGCCGACAGCCTGTCCTTGTCCACCGTCGCGACCAATACAGCCGTGCCGGTGGCTGCTCCGTACGCCGTCACCTCCTCCCCCGGCAGCCAGTCGGGCACCCCCACGCCGCCCATGCTCGCGTCCGTCCAGAGCTTCCCCATGGGCCCGTTCTACTCCACCTCCCACCTGCCCACCTACTACCCGCCGAGCCCGCTGCGCTACACCATGACCGGCAACGTGCGCCACCCGGCCCGCCCGCGCCCGCCGCGCATGGGCGAGGTCTTTTACAACCGCTACATCCCGTCGGTCCAGCAGTTCCTGTCGCTGCGCGTGGCCTCGCTGTCGCCGCACCCGGTGCCCTACTACGGGCCGAGAGCGTCACCGGGAACAGGCGCGTCGTCGGCGCCCCCTGCCGACCGCGCCGCCCTCCTGGCCACCCTCTCCGACGACGCCCTCCTCCAGACCTGGATGGCCGTGCCGCGCGTCCACAAGTTCTGGGGCGACTACTCGCCCACCTTTTTGCGCACCGCCCTCGCCAGCCGCCACTCGTTCCCCGTCATCGGCCTCTGGGACGGCGTCCCCTTTGGCTACTTTGAGCTGTACTGGGTCAAGGAGGACACCTTGGGCCTGCTGATTGGCGCCCAGGCCGACGACTTTGACCGCGGCCTGCACGTCTTTGTGGGCGAGGAGTGGGCGCGCGGCCGCGTGGCGCTGTGGCTCACGAGCGTCGTGCAGTGGCTGTTTACGAGCGACTACCGGTGCATGAGCGTGTGCATGGAGCCGCGCGTCGACAACGAGCGATTCATTGCGCACCTGCAGGCGGCGGGCTTCAACAAGCAGCGCGAGATTACGTTCCGGCACAAGCAGTCGTGGTTTGGACGGCTGCACCGCGACGGCTGGGAAGGGCCGGCTTTGTAAGGTGCCTGGGCAGGCAGCGTATTCGGTGCATTTGAGCCCATTATTTTGGTTGTCTTTTTGTTTTTTTATATTTTGCATTTTCTGATTCTACTCACCATCTATCGTCTACTCTTTGAATAATTACACTTCTTTTCCATTCTCCAAAAAGCGACACTGACGTCACCGCTCGACTACGTCCGATTAAGATGCTGATGCAAGTCGTCCAAAGTTGCTCCGACTCGCGCGGCGCAATGACTGTTGGAGGGCCGCACTAAAACGGGCGACACCTGTGCTTACAATATCACGGCGCCAGAGCTGATGCATAGCGCCGCCACTAAATTACAGCAACACACCGACTCTATGCGCATTCCTCCGACGACTCGGCGGTGCATGGAAATAAAGGCAAACTCCGTCCAGCGATGACCTAAGCAATTTAATTCGACACAACGTTGCACATGAGGTAATCCCTGACCTTTCTATTCTGCGACCTTCTTTCCTTCTTTTTGTTTTGCTTTGCAATGCATCGACAGTTTTGTTTTCCTTGCGTTTGTAGATCTCGGCGGTCGACGAGACATGCCTGGATCACGTGTGCTATTCCCATTGCGCAATCTACATCCGACGCGGCTCAAACTAACAACCAACAGCACGTAGCCCTTTGTATGAATTCTGTACATTGACGTCAAAGAAGCAGACGTCGCCGGGTATAAAACTGCCGTCGTCCGCTCGTCGTTCAGAGGAGAGAGAGAGTATCAGACATCAACATCAACAAGCACAAGCTACAGCATCTCACAATATATTCTCGTCTTCCACACATCAATTACATATTCACATCTTGGACACAGTCTTTGACCCTCAAACCAGCCAACAGACTGATCTCACAACCCCTTATAAAAGCTGACTCTCCCAACTATACAATGGCCCACTCCGTCCTTGTCGTCGGCGCCACAGGCAAACAGGGCGCCGCCGTCGTCAAGTCCCTGCTCCAGAGCGAAGACGCGAGCCTCGTCGTGCACGCCTTGACCCGTGATGCGTCGACACCCCGGGCCCAGGCTCTGGCTGCGTCCGACCCGCGTCTTCGCCTCGTCCAGGGCGACCAGCTCAAGCCCGACGCCATCTTCGCCCAGCTGCCGGAGGGATCCATTTCGGCCCTCTTCTTGATCACCGTCCCGCCCAAGGAAGAGCCCCAGGCCATTCCGTTTATCGACACCGCGCTCGCCCACGGCGTCCGCCACATTGTCTACTCGAGCGTCGACCGCGGCGGCGACGAGCGCTCGTGGTCGAACCCCACACAAATCAAGCACTTTGCCGAGAAGCTCACCATTGAGCTGCATCTGCGCGACGCGGCCAAGAACGCGACGCAGGCGGGTCCCAGTAACAACAACAAACAAGTGACGTGGACCATCCTGCGCCCCGTCGCCTTCATGGACAACTACAACCCAGGCTACTTTGTGGCCGGCGCCTTTGTGAGCATGCTGTCCATCACGATGAAGCCGTCCACCAAGCTGCAGCTCGTCGCCACCAGCGACATTGGTCGCTGGGCCGCCAAGTCCATCGAGGCCGCCCTCGCCGACCAGGCCGACGGCACCGCCGTCTCGCCCTACGCCAACCGGGCCATTGGCCTGGCCGGCGACAACCTGACGCTGGGCGAGGCCCGCGCCATCTTCCAGCGCGTGGTCGGCCACCCGACGCCCTGGGCTCTGTGGATCGTGGGCAGGCTGGTCTTGCTGCTGGTGCCCGACCTCAAGACCATGTTTACGTGGTTCGACGAGGAGGGCTACGGCGTGGACATTGCCGCGCGCCAGGGCGAGGCGCCGGGCGTGTCGTCCTTTGAGACGTGGCTGCGCAACGAATCGCAATGGAAGATTGAGTAGGAGGGACAGGGAACGGACAAAAAAAAAAAACATACGAAAATGAAGAACAAAGCAGGGGGGGATAACAAGGGATCGTTTTCGCACTCTCTTGATATATAATAACAATAGTAGTAATGATAACTTTAAATGTTTTGATAAAGAAGTTGTTCTCAGTATAGACGTGGATTTAAGCAGAACTATTGCTTTGGTACTCTACAGTTCCCTAGCTTTTGCTGTTAATATCCTGGCTTCCATTGAAAATCGCCAGTATTGCCCATCTTGGGATATCCATGGCTACACTGACACAGCTACAGACGATGGATAAGCTGGCTGCAGCTACTTTGGTGTACATAACAAAGGTCGAAGACGCACAGCCAGGTTGCCGGAACACATTTTACTCTAAAATAGGCCCGAAATACAGCCAGCACAGCGGAGGTGACCATTGTGTGCTTTGTACAACGTATTTGTTAGACGCTACACTGTCACAGACCATTTTTGAGGATGCACATAATATTCGATTTCTCGTTTGCGCTTCGGGTGGTGTTGTCTCCGTTTTCCAATGCCATGCAAGCTTGTCTCTTATTCAAGACGAAGACTTGGCTGTGTCACTGCGCAGCTCTTAACATCATGATTTGTGCTCTCTTGTACCTGCTTTCATGTAGGGCAGGCCATCTTGCTACCATTTTTGCTTCTGCGACGGAGGGCCAAGAATAGACTTGTGATGCCTTCAACTATACAGAGAGCACGATGCATCAATATAAAATAACGCTTATCTCTCCCAGACTTGCCTCCTGGCCGGCTGCTTGGAAGTGTCCATAGCCCAAGACAAGTTTCTCCTCCTTCTTCCATGCGTCCACACGTTTGTCTGCTGTATCTACGCATAATGACGCGTCTTTCTGCCCATCACGGTGTCCTCAGGGCGGCCCTCCTGCTCGCACTCCTCGCCCCGTTATGCCCCTTGGGTCTGGCTCAGAGGCCCGGCCTCATCCAACACCATCATCATGAACAGCACGCCTCTCCGGATGGCAATCAGCTAGAGAGCCACGTTCCCCGCAACCCAGATGCCGTCTGCTCCATTGTCCGGTACTGCCCGGATCCTGTTATGTCCATCCTCGGCAACAGGCGGCAGCAGCAGCAGAGAACGACGTCGTCGACGACATCGACTAGGGAGTTGTCGTCGATTCCGTCCTCCTCTTGCACAACCCTCCATACCGTCAGCTGCACCTTTTACACCGTCTGCAACCTGACGGCGTCGGCGCCCACCGACACCTGTACGAAGACAACGACGACGTCGTCCTGCACCACGCCCACATCCACGCCTCGCTGCAGCTCCAGCCCCAGCTCCAACTCCACCTCCAGCTCCCTCCCCAGCAACGACACCACCAGCAGCACCACCTACTGGGTGTCCTGGTCGTCGCCGCTGCCCACGCCGGCGAGCTACTCCTATGGCCGCCTGACGCCCGTCCACAGTCCGCCGTGGCCGAAACCGCCGTCGTCCTCGTCGTCTTCCACGCTCTGTCCCTCTACATCGCTCGACGGAATCACGTCGTGGCCCCCCAGCTTTGCCACCGAATCGACGACACGGCGCCGGCACCACTCGCGGAGCATTCGCAGCTTCCACTCCATTGTGCGGCCGAGTGAGACGTCACGTCTGCCACCGTATCCAACGACAACAACGTCGTCAAGCACGACGAGCAGTGAGCGCGCCTGTACAAAGACGACAACGCATACGTCCAAAACGCATCACTCGGCATCAAGTGTGTTTATTTTGCCAGAGTAGTATGGAGCATAGTATCTGGAAATGATCCGACAAACTCGAAGAGGTTACCATGATTTGGATCGTACTTTTTTGATGAATTATCAGGTTAGTGGGGGTACACAATGGAAAAAAACCTATTTGTTTAATTTATCATTTCGTTTTTTTCTTTAAAAAAAGCAAAACGTAAATAAATAAAACGAAGGAAATAGAGCGCCAAATAAAAAACGCATGATAACAACCAACGAGTCTGAGGTAGGACACACCTTTTAATACCATATCCCGTGAAAACGCCGTGAGCCATTGTAACATAAACGACACTAGTATACAGAAGATGAAATGACACTAAAACCCAAAAAATCATGCCGAGATCCAACGATGAACGATGCACGATAGTCATGGCAGACATGCTTGTTTATTGCCTTTGCACCTTTCCTCCCCCGTCACTCCTCATCGCCGTCCTCGCCTTCTTCGCCGTCCTCGTCCTCATCTCCTTCTACTTCTTCGCCATCCTCGGTGCCCTCTTCGTCGCTGCTCCCAGACCCGTCGCTGTCCCCGTCGCTGCCCGGATCGTAGTCCTCCTCGTCCTCGTCCTCTTCATCCTGCAGCCGCTGCTCGGCGCGCTGCAGCTCCGTCAACCCGTCGTCCGGCACGCCGTCTCCGCTGGCCCCGGCCGCGCCACCGTCGGCGCCGCCCTCGCCGTTGGCCGTCTTGTCGCCCCGCGCGTTCTCGGCCAGCTCCCGCTTCGCCTTGCGCCGCTCCGCCATGCTGCGGTCTTGCAGGTTGTGCCGCTGGACGTACGTCTCGCTGATGCCGCCGTAGTCTTCCTGGTCCAGCATGCCAAACTCGACTTCCTCGTTGTCGTCGGCGCCCGTACCCGCCCCCACGTCCACCTCAACCACAATGTTGAAGGTCCGCTGCAGCACGTTGGTGTAGCTGACGGCGACGATGCGGTCGAGCGGCAAGAACAGCAGCGGCTTCTTGAAGCCCCAGAGGATGCCGGTCGGCAGGAAGAACAGGTAGCCGTCCTTGCTGCCGCGGAAGGCGCGCACGTGCACGGCCTTCTCGGCCGGGCGGAACGGCTGGCGCGCGGCGCTGTGGAACACGTTGGGGTCGGCGGCCACGATGATGGTGCGCTGCCGCGCCAGATACACGTTCTCGGCGGACCGCAGCTGGCCCTCAATGGCCCAGTGAAAGAGCGTCGTGTACGAGTCGGACACGGCGGCCGCGAGGCCGGCCGAGGGCCCGCCGACCTGGCCCGGTTTCGGTGCGGTGGCGGGCACCGTAAAGACAAGCGGCTCGGTCGTGGGAGGAGGAGGAGGAGGGACTGTCGGTGCCACGGCTGCGGCTGCTGGCGTCGGCTTCGAGAGCGACGCGAGCGCCGCGTGGCGCGGGAAGAGGATGTAGTTGTACTGCACCTGCGTCTTTTCGGGCACGGGGAGGTAGAAGACGTATTCTGCAGCACGTTAGCTCCTGATTACAAACGGGCACTCTACACGCGTGGGGTCGGGGGAACCTACCAAAATCCGTCCAGGCGTAGACGATGCCGGGCACGGGCGTCGTCGTGTTGGCGGCCCGCGCATACAGGTAGTTCTTGGTAAAGCACAGGTCGTACTTTTTGCGCTGCGGGATCGACACCGAAATGTCCTTGACCTCGAGCAGCACCGTCTCCGCCGCGGCAGCGCTGAGCAAGTCGGGTTCTCTTCCTCCGCCTCCGGTGCCGGTGCTTCCGTTCTGTGATGCCGTTTCTGCCGTCCCTTGACGCGCCGGCAGCGCACTGTGACTGTGTCGGTTCGCCTCGTCCTCCGCCTCCACGCGTCGCCGCTTGTGCGCCGGCTCGCCCCCGCCATGCACTTGCTCGTACACGTAGCCGGCAATGCTGTTGAAGAGCGGCGTGTGCGCCGGCGATTTGGCCGCGGCGGCCCGGATCTGCTCGACGAGGTCGGGCCGCGATTGAAACGCGAGGCTGAGCCTCTCGGTGTCGAGGCTGGCCATAGTTTGGTTGGTGCTGGCGGGGATGGGAACAGTTGTCAGAAAAGAAGATCCAGAGTCGCAATGGCTCAATATGGTGTAAATTCGAATTCGGGGCAATGGGTCCGGCCGGCAAGGTCGGAGGAATGGACACGGTAGAGTTGTGGTGGTTCTGGTTGTGGTGCACGATTGCTGTGTCGCGTTTGGTGATGTCTCAAAACAATCGTTTTTCGGTGTAAACGCGGCGTGGGAAAAGGAGTGATGCATTGGCGGTACCACTGCCCAAAATCATGCAGACAGGCACATGCTGGCTAATTGGTTGCGTACATTTTTAGCGCCCGCTTCTTCTTTCAGGGCACGTTACGATGTAATACAACAGACCTTTGGCCGTTCCGCAGACGATCACCATCTAGCAAAAGATAGCAAAACTACGTCATGTGACACGGTTCACAGGTTGAGCGTCATCATTTGGCATATTACGTTGCTAAAGGCGGTAAAACTATTCAATTCAAAGACGCCCAAAAATCGATGACTAAATAATTGAGATTGACAACATATCGAAAACAAAGACACCCGAGCCGCGTAACAAGAGCAGCTTGTTGTCGACATGCGCGTAGGCTGCATAGAAAAAAGAGGAGGTAACAATGAGAGAGAACTCCACGGCGCCGGTAAGGAACGATAAGAACGTCTTGTGTATATGAGAGTGAAACAAGGATCGAGGGCAAGTGGACACTAGAATGTCGAAAATGAAAGATGAAAGTAACGGCAGTAGACATTGCATGCCGTAGACGAAAAAAGAAAACAAAAATGCTGCTTCATTTCGGCGGGAGAATGGCCGGATGAGAAAGGAGGTATGTGGAGAACGCAAGAGAGGTGAAGGAAGCAAGTAGAATAGATATGGACAGGAGAAGGAAATAATCGGGTAATGTAAAAGGAAAGAAATCCGGATGCGCCTTCGATGCTGTAAGAAAAAATGACAAAAAGTTTATCTTGTAAAACCAGAAAGACCAGAATATGGGAATGAGAAGACGAGAGAAGAAGACAATCGCAAGCAAGACAAGGTTGCCGGCCGCCTACAAGCCGTCGCCGACGCAGAACAGCTCAATCTCTCCGACACCCGCATTGTACATGTTGCGTACGCCGTCGCGCCACTCCATAAACGCAATCTGTATGTCGTCGTCGCTCTCGATGCTCACAAAGTCGCCGTCCTCGTCCTGGTACCGCAGCTTCAGGTTGCCCTTGCCGATGCTGCTGTTGGTAAACCGCGCCAGCTTCGCATCGATCCGGTCCACCAGCGACTGGTACGTGATGTTGAACGCCACCACCAGCGTCATGTAGTTGGACGTGTCGTAGTTGACCTTGACTTTCAGCTGCGTCGGGATCGGCAGGTCCGAGCTGCCCACCATGCCTGACGTGCCCATGCCGGGCGTGCCGGTGCCGAGCGGCGGCGATACCGCGCCCATGTCGTTTGGCAGCGACGGCTGGTGCTGGTGCTGGTGCTGGTGCTGGTGCTGCGGTGGCGCACTAGTCGGTCCGGGCGTTGTCTGGCGTGGGTAGACGGGCTGCGCGGGGAACTGCGCCATGGTGGCGCCGTACGAGGCGGTCAGCTGCTGCTGCTGCTGCTGTTGCAGGCGGCTGGCCTGCACACCAGGGCTCTGCGTGCTGGTGCGGATCGGCAGGTCGTTGCGTGGGCTGCCCGTGTTGGACCGCGGGATGGTCGAGTCGTGCCGCTCATGCGTCGGATGCAGGTGGGGCGGGATGCCAGGCACCGCGGGAATGTTGCCCTGGCTGCCTCCGGGTGTCCTCCGCGCCGGCTGGTTCTGGATGTCGGGGGTGCTGTAGCTGCGGCTGCGTTGCTGCTGCGAAAGGGTCTGCGGGTTCTGCGACATGACTGGCATGGAGGGGCCGCGCGGATTGCGGCCGCCACCGCCGCCAGGTCCGCCGTTGACCATGCCGTACGCGTTGGAGGGCGAGGGTCCGTCGCGTGATGGTGCGCGAGGCATGGCTGGTGCTGTGTAGCGGTTTGTCTCGCCGTCCCAGCCGCCGGGCTGCGGTGTGCCGACCTTGGGGAACGCATAGCCAGCGCCGGGCGGGAAGAAGCCCGACGTTGTGCTCGTGCGCGACGAGACGGGCGATTCGGCTACGGGCGAGAAGTAGGACTCGCCGCCGCGCAAGCTGGGCGACGACGCCTGCTGTGCGGGCAGCTGCTGTGTCTGCACGCTGAGCTGGCCAGGGAGCATGGGCAAGGGGAAGCTTGGTGGTGGTTGGCGCATCATGCCGGCGAGAGACTGGCCGCTTTCGGCTGTGATCGACCGTGTACGGAGTGGTTGGCCATTGAACTGTTGTTGCTGCTGCTGCTGCAGCAGCAACTGCTGCTGCTGTGCTTGTTGGTTCATGACGAGGTAGTCGTCATCTTCGTCGGGGTCTTCGGCGTAGGGGTTCTCGATGGCGGCCACACCGCCGGCGGAGGTCTGCATCCATGCAAAGCTCGGTGCCGGCTGTTCGGGGCTCTGGTCGGGCCGCGGCGCGTTGAGCTTGCGCTGCATGTCGAGGCCGGCCGCCCATTTCTTCATAGACTCTTCGTTTTGGAACTTGATGACAAAGTTCTCGACGCCCGGGTCGCCCTTCCACCAGATTTGGACGGTGTAGGACCCCGGCCGGGAGAAGAAGAGGACTTCCGTGACGTTGGTCATAAAGATGCGCCCCTTAAGCTGCAGCTTGGCATTCTTGTTCCGGATCTTGGGTCCCGTGGACTTGGTCTTGTCCTTCTTGTCCTTGCTCTTGTTGGGTGTGATCTCCTTGCAGCAGAGGAGAATGCACTCAAAGAGGTAAATTTCGTAGTCCTTTTCCTGGTCGCTCTTGCCGGTGACGACGGTGTAGACGCCATGCTGAAGCAGTTTGCCGAACTGGTCGACGCGGTGGTTCTTCCAGTCGTCGACGCGGCTCTTGAGGTCTTCGAGGGCCTCTTCGAGCAAGTCACGGTTGACGGCCTCGTTGGCCTTTTGCAGCGCGCGCTCAGCGGCAGCAATACCGGCGTCGAGGTCCAGGCGCTCATCCTCAAACTCGCTCTTCTTGCGCAGATCCTTGAGGAGGAGCGGGTACTTGACGAGGCGTTGCATGGGCTTCAGCAAGAAGCCATCGAGGGTGTTGAAATCGACGGCGACGGGGTGGTTGGCGGAGCGGATCTTGTCAAAATAAATTTGGGTCAGCTGGGCGGCCTTGCGCTGGTTGGCAATGAAGGGCTGGTAGATGTCAAAGGACTCTTCGAATGCAACGAACGGGTTGCCCCACTGCTGGTCTTTTTGTGGTATGGAGTTGGTCGACTCGATGCGGATCAGGAAGCGCCGCTGCACATCGAGAATGGCATTGATGTTCAAGAAAATCTGATGAACAACGTCGCCGTTGATGATGCCGCGCTGTTCGAGCGTTTTCTTCAGGTCGTACAGGTTCTCGAGGTCTTGGACGTACTTGCGCTCGGTGTCGACAAGTTCGCGGACAATGTAATCGCGGTAGCTGAGCTGCGAGGCTGGTCCGTCGACGGTTTCGTCGACCGAGTCCTGGGCCTGGAGCAGCAGGCCGCGTTCTTGGGCGAGATCAAGGACGTGGTTGACCACGGTTGTGACCTAGGGATAGACTGGGTTAGTGGGTGAAGCGCGTGAGGGGGAATGATAATCTGGCGGCGGAACGTACCTTGACGAAGCCTGTCGTGTCGGTGCCGACGAGGTCGGCAATGACAAAACATTCCGGCGCCGGTATGTTGAGGTCACTGAGACAGGCGCGGATGAATTTGAAGGCGGCAATCTTGGCCCGCTTCATCTCGCTGGCCTCCATGTCGTTCTCGGCCAGCATCAGCGGCTCGGCCGGCTGCAGGGCATTGTAGATGGCCAGCAAGGGCAGCCCAGACCGGAACATTTGCCACAGACCCTCAACGGGATCGCCGCTCGTGACATCGCGCTCGAGGTGCGCGAGCTCTTCGAGATAGCCCTCGAAGCCGGGCACCTGGGCAAGCCGCTGCTTGAGGGCGACACAGATCTGGTAGAGCGAGCGAGAGGCGTCGGCCTTTTGGTTGATGATGTTGCTGGTGGCCACGACTTGGCCCGTGACGGGTGGGCTGGCCAGGGTGGTCTGGCTGGAGAGGGACGTGAGGGAGGTGGTGCTCATAAATGCGGTGCTGCCCGACATTTGGGACGAGCGCGGCGCGCCGCCGGAGACGCCGCTCATGGTGTTCCGGATGGGACCGCTGCCGTTTGCGCCGCCGGCCACAGCGGGTGTGGAGGAGGAGAAGAGCGGCGCGGTGTTTGTTCTTAACAAGGGCGCGTGCGCCATGGCTGCTCCATTCGCCGAGGGGGCGCGGTGAAGTCGGCTTGACGAAGGGATGGGGTGGAGGGGTTACTTAAATCCCTGGCGTCGTCTTCGTCAAATGTGAGGCGAGAGTGAACAGGCTGGTTTAAGGAGGGGGAGGGGAGGGGGGAGGGGGGGATAACAGCAGCGAGAGCGTTGTTGACAATGAAAGGCGGCCAGACGTGCAAAGAAGTGTCGATGAAAGAACGGACGAGTCAAACGAAGCGAAAGTGAAAGCCGCTGGCAGGGTTGCAGGGCACGAGATGAGCGAGACGGAGGGTTTGCAAGGTCGAAAGGAGGACACACGAGATGCGGTGGTAGCCGCGTGCACTGGCGATAAGCGCTTTGTGCTGGCACGAGGCGATTAGGGTCAAGTAGACGGCGAAGAGCGGACAGGTTCTTTCTTGTCACAGCATCTAACGGTCGCGTCGCCGGAAGGCATGCGTTGGAGGAAACAAAGGTCGAAATCCGAATTGGAGGGTATTGCCGTGATTATTGGTGGGCAGAAATCGGAGTGCAGATAAGGAATGGGTGGGTTCGAAACTGTACAAAGGCGGCGAGCGAAGACTGGAAAAACAAAGCCGGCAAATGAGGCCCAAGAAACCGAGACGAGATGCGAAGAGGCGAGATGCAGGATGCAGGAAACGGAAGGCGTGCCCCAGATGCAAGAACCGCTGGGAAAGAACGAAAGTTGCTGTGTCGGGACGCTCTTTCTTAATTTGGAACGTTCGAAAAGGGTGCAGAATGGCAAAAGGCAAGGCAAAAAGGCAGGAACGACGGATCAGGGGTGGCGGGCAAGGCGGGCGGTTGGTCGGGAAGATTTGTGTGGATGTGACGGTAGTGGAGGGCGAAAGGAGTTTACGACGGGGCCTTGGACAAAGATGGAGGGGCGGCCAATGCAGAAACAGGCCAATATCCAGTGCGAAATAGGACTTTTGGGCAGCCTTTGGGCGGCCTTGGTGACTCGATGTCCTGTCCCATAAAAAAGGGGGAGGGGGGAGAAAAGCGCCAGGCGGGGGTGAAAAGGGAAGGGGCCACAGGAAGTGGGGAAAGCGGCCCAGAAGGAGGGAAGTGGTGTCCTGTCCAAACTGGGAGCGGTTTCTGGAAGAAAGGAAAGAGCCAGAGCCCTAGGGACCTACGGTGCACGGGGCAGGAACAGGCACTGTCCCTTGGACGACAGCTGATGTTCATGTCATTTTTCAGGGTCATTTCAGGGCAAAGAACAGGCCAAAGCGAGCGCTAGAGAACCCTAGAAAAGGGGCATGGGTAGCGCTAGTGGCTTTTCCGGAACCCAACTGACGCCATTTCAGAAAACAGTATGGACACAAGCGATGCACACAGTACGAATATGTCTCGCCGCTATTGTCGTTGATGCTCGCCGTTGGTTGTTTGGGCGTTTTCAGCATTGAATCTGTCAACGTCTTTCGTTTCAAATTGCGACTATCGACGCTAGTCCCTGGACGGACAGTCGAACCCCGGCTCGCTGGGCCTTTTGCTGGAAGAAATGAACATTCTACCCTTTCGATTCAGAGTGGGGGAGCGATAAGGGGTGGCAGCACAATGGGACAGGAAAGGGTATGAATGGGGTGAGAATTGGGAGTGGATGTGTATGGAATAGGGGGCGGTAATAAAACGCCAGTGCATGCTCTGGACGTGTGATGGATTTGTTTGGGCGCGGCGACAAGGCGTGGGTAATTGCGGCCGCTGGAAACGGCAACAGCTGAGTCGAAAAGACATCACCAGGAACATCATCAGGGCAGGGGTTGGCAGAAAGGGGGAGATGTGTTGCGCGTCGTGCACGCAGAGTACGAACTGCAAAGTATGGTCGGGCACGACAGTCGCGAGAGAGAAGTAGCAGGAGAACATGCGGCATATGACGAACACAAGAACGCAGGTGTGCCCGCTGCCGATATATAAAAAGTGTAAGATGTGTCGTGCCTGCACCCATGTAGAAAAGTATGTGCCAGCATACGGTGCAACGAGTAGCAAAAGTGCGTACCCCATCCGACCCGCGAGGTGCGGGTTGTGAATGTGCCTCAACGCCCAGGCCACCTTGTTTGATGTTCCGGGAACCAGAAGCGGTACTGCGATTCGGCGTCCGAGACAGCTTTGACCCATACGATGCCGCTGTCTCAGCAGTGGCGATTCAGAACAACGACATCCAAGAGCAAGGCATTATGACGACACTGCAATCGCATTCTTGGCTCTAACGTCCGGTGGAATTTTGCCCAACATTCCCTAACGGCCCTTTTCTCGGAACTGCGGGCGGACGGGTGCACTATAGACCTTCCAGAAGCTGTCAAACCAGCCGGGGCGACGGGCGGACGGGCAGGAGAGCAGAAACTCTTTTGTTGGCTGTTGAAACCATGCGTTCATGCAAAACAAATGTGGCCCGCCGTTGGGGGTTGCAAATCAAATGGAAGCAGGGAGCAGCTGAAGAAAACATGAAAAATGGTTTCATCCGTCCCAGCTCAGTTATTTGATCACGTGGAAGACTCGGAGTTGTCTCTGATTCACATTCACATAGGGAAGAAAGAGTTTGCGTTTATGTCGTTGACGAAGCCGATGTTTAATTTAGCTGTGCCCATGCAACCTGTACAAACGACCAGTCCTATTTCATACAAATTCAACGCCAATATGGCGTTCTGCACTAGCATGCCTCTATAAACTCCCCAGGATAGAGTGGAGACGCCTCTACTGTGTGATGGTTCTACTTAGTTGCAGGCATCATGGAACAGACGGCCTCCTCAACGACACCGAACCCATGACGCAGTCCCTCTTGCCGCCGCAACAAACACCGAGATATTTGTTTGGCTCGTTTCCTTGTATCCAAACTATTCAAACAACCCACCATCTGACGACCTGACGACGACTGTCGACTTACTGGGCGTGACGCTTGACCCACCGCAGCTTCCTCGCCAATGCGCCGTAAGGCTAGCCGCCGAGAAACGGCAGGTGTGGCCTGGCCCACTGCACGGCCGCCAGTGACGGGGGGCCGTGGGCCAGTCAATCCGTCGAGATGATGTGCTTGTCATGATTGTTTTCACTTTCTACTCATATGACAACTCGTACATATGTCAAAGGGAAGCACATAATAATCCCCGTCAAGAAAAGGCGCAAGTAAGATACAAAGGTCAGCCAGCGTGAGGCTGGAGTCAGTGCATAGACAACGTACGCATGTATCCTAGCACGGCCTGGTACGGCGTGTGCTCTGGTTGCCTATGCAAAAGCTGTCCTTGTATGACACGTTGTGTTTTATGCTTCGTGCTTCGTGCCCCGTATGTTTATATGTTTATTTTGCTGGACACTCACATATTGTTGTTGTGTTGTTTTGGTCGCTAAATTATTGAGAGAGTCGCACAGCAACATTTCCTGCCTGTGATTGGTCAGCCTGACCTCACCCACCAAATCGCCCCGCTTTTCTCCGCGCCCTCACCAGGCGCCGATCTCCAGCCTATCACGACAGCAGGCGAGGCAGCCCAGCCTGCCAGCCTGCCGTTACCTCCGTTTCCGCCACTGCCGACCCCTACTCCATCCGACATACAACCACGCCGGCCCTTTGACCAGCGATCTATGTTCAAACGATCAACGTGACGCGATCAACGACGGGTGTCTGGCGATTCGCCGTTCATCAACATTACGACGCGGAACAAACGTGCGATCGAACGGGCCTCTACACACGACCCCCCCCCTTCCCCCCTCACCATCGCGTCATTGACGAAGCGTGACGGGCCATCACCGTCGGCTCACAGTCCACCATGGACCCTTTCCAGACGCAGCAGCCTGATGAGGGCTACTCCGAAGACCCACTATCGACGTCCGGGTCGCTGGCTGTTGCGAGCAAGTCATCTGTTGGAGATGCTGAAGGCCTGCCACCAGCTCTGGCACGCCACATTTCGTCCCTCTCGGTTGCGTCCAAGATTCGTACGTTCTGCCTTTCGTGTTTGCTTGTATGAGTCGAGTCGTTGATTTGGACCTCCGCTGGCTAACCCGCTGAGAACTCACCGAAGCCCTCCTCGACAGCTTGCCGACCAGCGCCATCGCCCAGATCGTTCAGCAGCTGAGCCCGCGCCTGTACATTGACTTTATCCGCTACCTGCCCGCCGAAATCTGCCTCAACATCCTCGGCTACCTCGACCCGCTCTCTCTGATTGCGGTTGCGCGGTCGTGCCGTGCCTGGTACGGCCTGGCCTCGGACCGGAAGCTCTGGGAGCGCCTGTACTACCTGGAAGGCTGGAAGGCCATCACATCCGAGCTGCAGAAATGGGAAGAGACCGTCAACCGCGACCGGCCGGCGCCGTACGACGAGACGAGCAGGGGCCACACGTCTAAGAGACGCGCCATTACTTCGTCACGACGCGCCGCCGACGGCGACCGGGACCATGTGATGCTGGACGCGGACCGTATTTGGAAGTCGGACATGACGGCCGTCGACTCCTTGCCCGAGGACCAGCCGGCCTCGAGCTTGTTTGGCAACGACAAGCGAGGAGACAACGTGCCTGACCCGGCAGCGGGCACGTCCTTTTCGTCTATGTCGACGGCCGCCTCGTCGTCGTCGTCGGTGGCGGCGGCAGCTTCGGCAAGCAAAAAGGGCAAGCAGCGTGCATCGTCGCCACCACCACGCCCGTCCGCAGAGAGCGTCGCGCCCGTGCGCGAAGCTTCGCCAGAGGGCCTACCGAAGCAGAGCCTCTGGGTGCTGGACTCGGCCAGTGGCAAGTACCGCATGAACTGGAAGCACCTCTACACGCTGCGGCGGCGGCTCGAGGCCAACTGGGAGCTCGGCAAGTACACCAACTTCCAGTTCCCGCACCCCGACCACCCCAACGAGGCCCACGGCGAGTGCATCTACACCATCCAGTTCAACCAGGACTATCTGGTCAGCGGCAGCCGCGACCGCACCATCCGCATCTGGAACCTGCAGACCCGCCGCCTCGCGCGGATGCCCCTCGTCGGCCACCGCGGCTCCGTGCTCTGTCTGCAGTTCGACTCGGACCCGGAGGAGGACCTGATTGTGTCCGGCAGCAGCGACTCCAACGTCATCCTGTGGCGCTTCTCCACGGGCGAGATCCTCCAGCGCCTGCACCGCGCCCACCGCGAGCCTGTCCTCAATGTCAAGTTCGACAAGAACATCTTGGTGACGTGCTCCAAGGACAAGACCATCAAGGTGTTCAACCGGCGCCCGCTCAAACCAGGCGATCTGGGCTATGCGGTTGGCGACGGCAAGCCGTCGTCGTCTGCCGTCGACCCCGTGCCCATCCATCTCAAGCGCTACGGCTACGACGACGAGATCAGCCGCCTGCCGCTCAAGCCGCCCTACACCATGATTGGCAGCCTCGAGGGCCACAGCGCCGCAGTCAACGCCGTCCAGATCCACGGCCGCGAGATTATTTCCGCCTCGGGCGACCGCAACGTCAAGATCTGGGACTGGCCCAACCAGCAATGCGTCCGTACCTTGGTGGGCCACAGCAAGGGCATTGCCTGCGTGCAGTACGACGGCCGCCGCATCGTATCCGGCAGCAGTGACAACGAGGTCAAGGTGTTTGACCGCCGCACGAGCCTCGAGGTCGGCAGCCTGCGCTCGCACTCGAACCTGGTGCGCACCGTCCAGGCCGGGTTCGGTGACCTGCCCTACAGCGCCGAAGAGGACGAAAAGGCCGCCGCGCTGATGGACCAGCGGTACCTCGAGGCGGTGCAGAACGGCACGCTCCCGGTGAACCCGACAAACGTTCGACGCCGCCACCGCAGCGGCAACCGACCGGCCAATGACGACGACGATGACAACGGCATGCTGCGGCCCGAGAACATTCGCTTCACGGGTGCCAAGCTGCCCCCCGGTGGCGGTGGTGGCCAGTACGGCCGCATCGTGTCGGGCTCCTACGACACGACGATTATCATCTGGCGTCGCAACAAGCACGGCATGTGGAAGCCGCAACACCACCTGAAGCAAGAAGAAGCCGCAGCCGCCGCGTCGGCAGCCACATCCAGCGCGACAAATGCGCTGCGCATGGCCCGGCGCCAGGCTGCAGCAGCTGCTGCTGCTGCCGTGGCCGGCGAACCCGGAAGCCAGCCGCTGACACAGGCGGCGCTTGGAGCACTGCAGCAGCAGCAGCTGCAGATCGGCCAACAGAGCGCGGCGAGCGGAAGCCATGCTACAGCGACAGTCGCCCCGGGACAAAGTTCCACGCCTGCACAGCAGCATCAGCCTCTGCCCGGCACAGCATCCGCCACCCCGCAACCGTCCTCGTCGCACGCGATGCACGTTGACCTGCCGGACGCGGGCGCTGCCTCCTCGTCGGCAGCGGCCACTGCAACAGCGCATACACCGGTGCAGACGCAGCTGGCACGGCTGATCGACGACCTGATTGCGCAGGGCGTCCATGCTCTCCAGCAGGCACTGTCCACGTACCCGGACCTGCTCGAGATGCAGCCCACGCTGCAGGCCGCCATTGACCGCCACCCGAGCCCCTTTGTCCGCTCACAGCTGCGCCAGGCCGTCAGCTCGGCCCTGGTTCGGGCCCAGATGGTGCAGGCCGCCACCGGCCCACGTCCAGCACCAGCCGGCCTTGCAGCGACAACAACACAAGCTACGACCGGCACGTCGGCCGAAGACAGCGCACAAGCTGAGACGGCCCAGGCGGGCCAGACGGCCGCTACGCCAGCTGGCGCCGCGCCGTCATGGTCGACTGTGGTAGGCGTGGGCGCCGGAGCCAGTACGGCCGGGCCCAGCGCACCGCCCGCCACGGCCATTGCGCCCCACACCGTCTCGCTGGCCGCGCTCGAGAACCACCAACAGCAGGTCGTTTTGCCGCCGCCGGCGATCGTGGGGACCAACACCGCTCCCCATCCCCACGCTCAAGCTGCTGCTGCCGCCGCCGCCGCCGCCGCTGCCGCCGCTGCCGCTGCTGCAGGACCGCCGCCGCACCATCCGCATATGCACGCGGGTGCAGCCGCTGCGGCCGCCGACGACATGGCGAACCCGGCGCGCGTCTTCAAGCTGCAATTCGATGCCCGCCGCATCATTTGCTGCAGCCAGACGGCCATCATTGTTGGGTGGGACTTTTGCAACGGTGACCCGGAGCTCGAGGAGGCGGCGCGGTTTTTTGGGACGATTGAGTAGGATGCGGCGGGAGCTGGAGAGACGGCGGTGCGAAATATGGTCGGCATGAACTGGGCGTTTGGATTTGATTGCATCAGGCTTCATTTGAGAGCTTTCCGCCATTACACGCGTTGAACAATTTAAAATCGTGTTGCTAGTAACATGAACGAGAAAGGTAAAGGAAAAGGAAAAGAAAAAAAAACTACATGTGGCGAAGCACATAGAAACAGGACGCGCGCATCGACGACCTTGTCGTCCATCCTTCCCCCAACCCGTCTCTTTACCGAGCCACCTCTTGGACCTTGCTTTCGGTCTCGGGCGCCTCGTCGATGAACTCGGGCACCTCGTCTTGCATGAAGCTGGGCACACCGGTCGCCGCGCCCATCTCGGCCTCCAGCTCCACGTCCTGGCCCAACGCCTCGAGCTCGGCATCCAGTTCCTCCTCGTCCACGTCCTCGGGAACGTCCCAACTGAGTGCTTCCTGGATGTCGTTGTTTAAGTACTGCAGCTCGTCGAGCTCGTCACGTATCCGCTCAATCTTGTCCAGGTCGACTTTGCCCAGCTGCTTCCGCAGGTTCTTGTTCGCCGTATTCAGTGCACCCACCACCGCAATCGTACTTTCCGAGCTGTCCGTCATGCCGCGCGCGTTGTCCATCATCCATGCGTTATTGCTGTGTCTTTCGCGCAGAGCCTCTTGCTGCTTGCGTCTCGTGAGGACTTTGATGGCGTCCCTCCGGAGATTTTGTTTGGCACGTCCGGGGGGCAACTTGTTCATCTTGGAGTAGATGACCGCCAGCTCTGCATTGTGAGCGGCAATTTTGGTTTCTGCGGACTCGAGACTCTCGTTGGTACTGGCGCTGACTTTATTGAGGGCGGCGATGGCGTCGGCCTTGGTGTCCTTGGACCGGGTGCCGAACAGGCGGTTCATAGCGGGCAGAGCAACAGAAAGATGTCGCGCTGGATGCACGACGTTTCTGGGAGAAGGGCGCGATATGGAAAGCAACCAGGAGCAATTGCTCGTGTTGGGGGCGATAGAGTCGGGTGGCGCCGATTGCAACGTGTTCGGCGCGGGGTTGCGGGCTTATTGAAACGGGATGAGTCGACTGACAATAATGGGGCGGCGGTCGAAATGGCCGTGTAAGTGGTTTCGTGTAAGTGGTTTCGTGCTATGTGAGTCGAGGCTTTCGTCGGATTCTTTTTGTCGGATCGTGATAGTTGAATGAAGACAACTGAGAATTAGGAAGTCACACATGTGAGTTACGAAGGAAAGAACAGACGCCACCAACCAACCATATGTTCTTGCCCAAGACAACGAGGCTGGAGTTTTAGCGCAGCAGACGACGTCAGTGGACAGGCAGCCACCATTTCGGCGTAAATTAGTGTGCTGACCATTCCTGGCTACAATTAGGTTGTCTCGTGACTTTGCTGCAATTTGGACATTTCCAGTGTCTGGTGCTTGAGTCTTCAAATTACAAACTGCTAAGACGTTCAAGATAAAACAATATACGCCGTACTAGGCTTTCCAGGTAGTTCAAATAAGTCATCTTTAATTGTGCTTTCAAGTATACCGTCATAGCTCTCAGATCAACCATAATTATTAATCACGGAGTCATAACCAAATCCACACCAGGAAATCAGCTCACACTCAGCGACAGTATGTTTGTCTAGGCTGCTGGAGCCTGCTGTATTTCGGAGGATATAAATGAAACCATACGAACGAGAGCGAACGAGAGCATAATATAAGAGTGTTTGCATGTAATGCTGACGAGAACGTAGCAGCATATATATGTGGGACGGTGCACGTTGATGTCTACTATGTTTGAAAAGACATGAGCGACAAACAAAATACCGACCAAGCGCCTCACGAACAGCAAAAAGCTTTTGGAGTTTCTCAAGGCATTTGTTGTCATCGGCACGTGACCTTTATTTTTACATCAGGTACGCATATTCTGAGCCTAAATTCTGTTTTGTGGTCGCGCTATATATGATGTACTCCGTCATCAAACACATCCCTTTTATCTGCATGGTCTGATCTGCATGGACCATGGGGGAGCAGAGGGCGAAAGGAGCGGGCCGCGTAGGGGAAAGGTGCAACTTTGGAATGGTTGTCTTGTGGCAGTCTGACACGTATTTCCTGCATGGTAGCCTAGCATACTATATCCAGTGCTCGTTGGCGGTAATGCGGAAGCGTTGATTGGCGTCATGCTGCTTCGTATGGAAAGTTGTTTTCTGGTCTGCAGCTGGCTGTTTTTCAATTCAAAAACAGCTTTTCCCAGTAAGGAGACGAGCATTTTAAGGAGACCAATTCCCCTTTCCTTCGTTTTCATGGGCAAAACAACTGTGTTTTGGATTTCAAATTATGACTTGTTTACTGCCACTTCTGCATACGGCGGGCGTTTCCCACATGCTTTGACCAAACTACCATCCACAGCGACACATTTACCACGACTAGAGATCGCCATCTGCCCCAGGCAAAGTGATGGATCCTCTGAGTGCCGTTGCGTCTAGCAGAGCACTGGCACGGGCCATTTATGAGACGTACACGACAATCCACACCATCAAGGGCCGTCCCGAAGCGTTTGACAGGGTCAACAAGAGCCTGCAGCTTATTCAACTGGCCCTTTGGAAGATACAAACCCACCGCTCTGGTCCCAGTGCCGATGCTTTGCTGGCAAACGCCATTCGGCCAATCGCACGCCGGTGCGAACAGAAGATCAGGGTGCTTCACGACATTTTTGTCAATTTGCAGCATGGTTTGGGGAGCGAGTCCTGGCAGAGACAGACGTGGGCGGACCTTGGCCATAACTGCCGCAGTGTCCTTCTCGAGCTAGCAGAGGGAAACAAAGTCGAAACCCTCATGAAGGAAATCCTGGCGGACTTGGCCATCGTGGACCAGTACCAGACATTTGGCGTGGCCACCGAGAGCCAGGTAGCACAGTTGCAGAGGAAGATGACGGAGATGTCAACGACAAAGCCCGTCACGGCGGACGCGGGCCTCGCATCACCAAAACCGCTTATTGCTGGTGGAGGAACAAGTTACCAGAACAATATCTATGGTCGGAACCACCAAGAAATCTCGGGGATTGGGCACCAGGAGATCGGTAAGACAATGAGTATTGGTACGGAACAAAATGAAATCCCTTTTGCCTTTTTAACACATGATTTGGTTGCCTAACAGTATTGGTGACGTAGTTTCTGGCTTAGACGAAGATGGAACAAAACGACAGTCCATCAAGAACTCTCTACAGACGACACCATACAAGGACGACAAAAACCGGAGTCCGATTCCTGTCCCCGGCACGTGCAAGTGGTTTGTTGGGCACAGGCTGTTCAGGCAGTGGTGTGACAGCAGCGAGTCAAACATTCTTTGGGCGTCTGCAGATCCCGGCGCTGGCAAGTCTGTCCTGGCGCGACATCTCGTGGACACCATATTGCCTCGAGAACTCGCATCCAGCTTGATCTGCTATTTCTTCTTCAAAGACGAGGATGACGGCAAGCGATCGGCTAAAAGTGCGTTGCGATGCATGCTCCATCAGGTCTTTGAGCAGAGACAAGAGCTCCTTTCTGACAAAATCGTCAACCGATTTGGGGGCGGCGGTGGTTACGAGACCAACTCCTTGGCCGATACTTGGGACATCTTCATGCAAACACTGTCGCAAAGACTCCCCAGCGAAGAACATCTGAGCGTTGTCTGTGTCATCGACGCCCTGGACGAATGCGATAGCGGTGAGCAGGCCGAGCTCATGAGGATACTGTGCAACTACTACGAAGTACTCGGTCACGATCCTCGATTCAGCATCAAGATGCTCATCACCAGTCGGCCCTACAGCTCAATTCGCAAAGGCCTTCATCCTCTGGAATCGAATGGGCTCTCCCTTATTCATTTGAGGGGTGAGACGGACGAGGAGGTCGAGAAAATCAAACAGGAGATTGATCTTGTCATCCAGGCTGAGGTCGACCAGCTGCAGTCTTATTTTCAGCTCGACGCTACCGAAATGGAGACGTTGCTGGCCGGGCTACAAAAATTCGACAACAGGACCTATCTCTGGGTTCATCTCACACTGGACGTCATCAAAGCCCAGTTCGACGAAGAGATGGATCTGGCCACCATTGCATCGAGTCTACCACCTTCGGTTGACGCGGCATATGAGCGAATGCTCTCAAGCAGCCCCGACAAGGAGAAGGCCAAACGGCTTCTGCATTTTCTTGTTGCAGCATTGCGGCCCTTAACAGTCGAGGAGCTGAATTTTGCGCTGGCTTTGCTACCACACCACCGCAACTATGATGAGGTGGTGATGATACCGGAAGCACGGTTCCGTGAACGCATCCGAGAGCTCTGCGGATTACTTGTGACCGTCATTGACTCTAAAGTGTATCTTCTGCACCAAACGGTGAAGGAATTCCTCGTGTGGGACAAAGACATCGACAGCGAGGAGACCTCGTCAACACACGGACCTCGCTTGGTGTGGAAATATTCTCTCCATGGACAAGAATCGCAACAAATTATAGCCAACGCTTGCATGCGGAGTTTACATCTTCATGATGCTGAGGATATGTTATCGTCCGCAAAGTCCACCACAAACACATTCCTTTTGTATTCTGCTTATTATTGGGTTAACCACTTTCTCGCATCGGAGACCAAAGCGAGCGATGCTGCGTTGGCTCTTGTATCTATGCGTGGACACGCTCCGAAGTATCCCGCAGCGTGGTTCATGGTATACTTTTTCAATTTTGAGACGAAGTATCCCCTCGGCTTTACAAGGTTGATGGTTGCGTCATATTGTGGTCTCGAACAGATTGTCAAGCGTCTGTTGCGACACCCCAGCGCCGATTTGAATGCAAAGGATAGTGTAGGTCGGTCGGCACTCTCCTGGACTTCCAATATGGCATGTGACCAGCTCAGCTTTGAGACATTACACGGTCAGGTCGATGGCTTCGCAAGGGATACAATGGTGGCTGCAGCAGGGACAAGATACGCAAATGTCGCCCGATTGCTAATAGATGCTGGTGCAGAGGTCGATTCGATGGACGACCACAACCTGACGCCCTTTTACTATGCCATCAAGCATGGCTGCAACATTACCGCCCGGCTTCTTCTTCAATTCGGAGCGAATGTCAATACTGTGGGTAACTCGGGCCAAACTCCGGTGGACGTGGCCACTACCAGAAGCGAGGAAGCCACCGTACGATGGTTGCTTGAGGCTGGAGCAGATATCATGATACATGATACAACTCGCCGGTCACTCTTTCGATGGTCCATCCTCACGGGGGAAGAAAAACTTGTGCAGATGCTGCTCGATGCCGGTACAGACGTGGCCATTGCGAATACAACCGATGAGGTCGGTGTAAGTCCATTTCACTTGGCCATCCTCGAAGGTCGGAATTCTGTTATACAGATGCTGCTCGATGCTGGCTTAGACACGAATATGCTCGACGGGTTTGGTGGAACGTCGCTTACGACAGCCATCCGCCATGACCTCGATTCTATTATAAAGATGCTGCTCGATGCTGGTGCCGATCCAAATTTAGTCGACAGCTTGGGTTCAAGTCCCCTTGACACAGCCATACGCAACAGTCGAGATTCTGTTATACAGATGCTGCTCGATGCTGGCGCCCATCCAAATATGACCGACGAGTCGGATAAAAGCCCGCTTGACTGTGCCATCGTCGAGGACCGGGATTCAATTGTACGAATGCTGCTCGATGCCGGAGCGGATCCGAATGCAGCCGGCGACTTGAACAGAAGTCCGCTTGAAGTCGCCGCCTGCGATGGCCGGGTTTCTGCTATGCAGATTTTGCTCGATGCTGGAGCTGACCCGAATGCAAAAGAATCTCTAGGATTAAACCATCTTACAGCAGCAGTCCTCAATGACAGTGAATCTGTTTTACGGGTTCTGCTCGATGCAGGTGTTGATCCGAAAGTGAGCGACATGCCAGGCTTAACTCTGCTTGAATTAGCCGCTTTACGCGGCCGGGAATCTGTGGTCCGCATTCTGCTCGATGCTGGTGCCGATCCGAATGCTAGCGATGGTCAACAAATGCGATCGCTTGGAGCAGCCGTCTCCCAAGGCCGGGAATCTGTGGTGCGGATGCTGCTCGATGCTGGTGCCGATGTCACATTGTACGGTGAGGGACTGCTTCTACTAGCCAAATCCCGAGGCCAAGATTCGATTGTACGGATGCTGACCGAGGCTGGTGTGGATGTGGGACTGGACGACGTTGATGGCGTGAATCTTCCTCAAATTGCTCATAGCTAGGATTCCGTTAAAAGCCTTACACTCGGGGCACGGCACGACATGAGAAATGTTGTGAAGGTACAAATTTTCTGCTTGAGGTTGATGGCCTTTGAAATAACCTGGGAGATTGGCAAAGCAGTCCACGGCTCGAATTATCAGTGACGAAGCCACCCCTGTTTGTTTTTGTTACGAGGACAAAAATATTGGAGTCGGTTGTACCTATCTTAAACACTTGCACACTGCTCAATATGTGTCAAATATATATCAACATTCGCGGTTCCAAAATGGTTCCTGTATTGGCTTTGCCGATTTACCAACAGGACACGTTCTTCATAAAACGAGAATCGGATACTTGCTTTTTACTGGACGACTGGTGGTTTCAACTTGTCCAGGCCAACTCGTTTGGACATGGGAGAGTCCTAGGCAAACAGAAAAGCAGGTTAAATCGTGGACGGTCACTGACATGTGATGAGCATCCGGCAGCGCAAACTCACCAGCATCCCGGTCCAGCCAAAGGTGTTGAGGATCCAAGCCATCGTCGCAAAGGTTGCACGCCAGAGCACCGGTTGGGGCGACGTGCGCAGCAGATCCGAGGCCACCTGACGCGCATAGTCATTGGTGGGCGTCCAGTGAATGCCGTCTAGAAAGTCCTTCTTCTCGATGCGCTCCTTGAGCGGCGCGTACACACTTCCCTCGGGCAGGTGGCAGCGCTCGTCGGCGTTGTCAAACAGGTGCGAGGCCACGGAGCCGGTCACGATTGTTACCACACGGACGCCCAGCGGCGCCAGCTCAACGCGCAGCGTGTCGCCCAGAGTGTTGATGGCGGCCTTGGACGCGTTGTACGCCGTCTGGTACGGCGGGTGGAGCACCGTGTTGACGGAGCTGATGTTGGCCACGACGCCGCCGGCGGCCCTGAGATGGGGCAGCAGCGCATGGGTCACTGCAAACACGCCAAAGATGTTTGTGTCGAGGACGCGCTTGACGTCGGCCAAGTCGCAGTCGGCAAAGGGCATGACGTGGTTGAGGCCCGCGTTGTTGACGAGGATGTCGAGCCTGCCGCCGGACGCGGTCGCGACGTGCGCGACCGCCGCCTTGATGGACTCTGGCGACGTGACGTCCATCTCGAGCGTCGTGATGCCGAGCGCCTTGAGCTCGCTCATCTTGGCCGTGTTGCGCGCCGTCGCAAACACCTGCAGGCCGCGCTTGTGGAACTCGCGCGCCAGCGCATCGCCAATGCCGCCGAGGCTGCAGCCCGTGATGAGGACCGACTTCTGGGCCGCCATGTTGAGGTCGATATCAGTGTGCGAAACGACGTGCGTCGGAGAGGCAATGTGCTTCGTTTATGGAAGGCGGTTTGTTTACGGTTACTCTACGATGCCCATCGCTCTGTCCGTGCTGTTGACATTCTCCAACACAAACGGAGGGAAGGAGGGAGGTCGTTTTACCCCGTATTTCACAGCCTCGCTGAAAACGACCAGCGCCAGCTCCAGTGTGTGTTGCGTTGACACACTGCGCCAAAAAGGGGCTAGACCCTCAGAGCCAGTTGGTCCTGCCATTGACCCCGCGCTAATCCAAGACGAGGAAGGACCAGCCGACTGCTGCTGTCGCGCCCTGCAAAAATACTGAAGCTCTGGGAGCTTAAACTTTAGGCCTGAAAAACACATGCCCCTTTTCGAGTCCATTCACACTTTTGTCGACGGCCGTATTTTTTTGTGAACCAGCACACGTCCTCGACAAGACACCTTCAAGCCCAATTCGTTCCTCCCCCCCCTTCCGGCCTACACCCTCCACTACGATGGCCGACACAAAGGTGTACCGTGCGACCACCACCGCACCGGTGAACATTGCCGTCGTCAAGTATGCATGCAGCCTCACCGCTCCCTTCGACGGCGAAGCCCTCGTCTTCTCGCTCATCTGCTGACCACCGTGGCTCCTGTTTAGGTACTGGGGCAAGCGTGACCCCAAGCTCAACCTCCCCACCAACTCGTCGCTCTCCGTCACCCTCGCACAGTCCGACCTCCGCACCTTAACCACGGCCACATGCTCGGCCGCCTATGCAGGCCAGAACGACACCCTGCTCCTCAACGGCGAGCCCTCTGATGTCTCGGGTGCGCGCACCCAGGCTTGCTTCCGTGCCCTGCGCGAGCGCCGCGCCGCCCTCGAGGCTGCCGACCCGTCTCTGCCCAAGCTCGCCAGCCTGCCCCTGCGCATTGTGACGGAGAACAACTTCCCCACGGCCGCCGGCCTGGCGTCGTCGGCCGCGGGGTTCGCTGCTCTCGTGCGTGCCATTGCCGACCTCTACGAGCTGCCCGACTCGCCGTCGCAGCTGAGCTTGATTGCCCGGCAGGGCTCCGGCTCGGCGTGCCGCAGTGTCTTTGGCGGCTACGTCGCCTGGCGCATGGGCGACAAGGCCGACGGCAGCGACTCGCTGGCCGAGCAGGTGGCGCCCGCGTCCGCCTGGCCCCAGATGCGCGCCGTCGTGCTCGTCGTCTCGGCCAGCAAGAAGGGCGTGTCGTCGACGTCGGGCATGCAGCAGACGGTAGCCACGTCGGGCCTGTTTCAAGAACGCATCCGCACCGTCGTGCCCGACAACATGGCCAAGATGGAAAAGGCCATTGCGGCGCATGACTTTGCCAGCTTCGCCGAGGTCACCATGCGCGACTCCAACTCCTTCCACGCCACCTGCGCCGACACCTACCCGCCCATCTACTACATGAACGACGTCTCGCGCGCCGCCGTGCGCGCCGTCGAGGCCATCAACGCCAAGGCCGGCCGCACCGTCGCCGCGTACACCTTTGACGCCGGCCCGAACGCGGTTGTCTACTACCTCGAGCAGGACGCCGATGTCGTGCTGGGCACCTTTTCCAGCGTCCTGGGTGCCGGTGTCGACGGCTGGAAGGGCGGTGCCGCGCCGAGCACGGCCGCTGCCGTCGAGGTCGACGCCACGGTCGCATCGACGCTCAAGTCGGGTGTCAGCCGGGTCATCTCGACGGGCGTGGGCGAGGGCCCCATCAAGTCAGAGGAGCACCTGGTCGGCGAGGACGGTGAGCCTGTGAAGCGGTAAGACGGGCCTTTTGACTTGGGAGGATGGAAATACGACATGCTTGTGGACTCATTAAACTAGCGTTTTTAATGTATTTGTGGTTTATCCAGATAAAAATAAAATGTCACGATGCCCTCCATGCGTCTTACTTGAAGGCGTCTTGACGAGGCTTCCCGGTCAAGGTACAACTGTAATATCCCAATCAAGTCCGTTCACCCGTATTTGTCCACAATAACGTGCCCAGTATCTAGTACAGACGCCAGCGTACTGAAGCGTTCAGGCACCTAACTACATTCCCAACTGCGTCAGCTCTTAAAGTAATAAAAATGGGTCCTGTTTGCGTAATGACGAGATGGTCGCGAACAGTCGTTACTTCGTAGTGTGCTGTAATTGTTACTACGGCGCATGTTTCGCGATGAATACAGGGCGGTTTAAGTGCTGATGGCATTCCCCGCGTCACGTGGACACGTTCCCCCAGTTTTCCAGAATCCATGCATGTCGACGCGTAGTTTCGATTGGGGAAGGCAGTCACGACCGACGTCCGTATTTTGCATCGCACTTTCCTTATTCAGCTTCCGAGAGCGCAAGGTGCGAATGCCGCGCTGGCCTTTTCTTGCCTCGTTCGTTTTTGTAGCATCTGCCAATTTGCATTCCTCTTCTCTACATCCACGCTGCATGCATCCTCACCAGCCATAGCTCGTCGCCCTCCCACACCCCTTTTCATTCACTAAGCCTTCCATCAGGGGCCGGGCTGGTGCTCAATCATCAAAATACCCCATCAACACTTATCCAGGTCCCTTTTCATCCCAGCGATATCCCTTTTTCATCTCCCTATTTTCATTTGCGCCCTTTTGCGTCCTTTTGCGTTCTTTGGCGTCCTTTTGCGTCCATTTGCGTCCATTTGTTTCCTATGTTGCGTTTGCCACTGGTCCCTTCTACGTGCCGCCGCTACGGACCGACGCCGCCGCCAAGATGAGCTCGACGGCCTACGACATCGACACGGCCGGCAACGTGCTGTGCACATACACCGACATCAACGACCCCGAGAGGTTCAAAGCTGTATGTACTCCGGGGCCTTGTCTTTTGTCCTTCTCCTGGCAACATGCCTACTGACTTTGCCCCCCAGGAGCGAACCCATGTGCCGCTCGGCAAGGCTGTCTTTTATGCCTTTCTGCCAGCCGGGTTCCCGCACAGCGTGACGGATGACTACCTGTCGTATCAGTTGTACGACTCGCTGCAGGCGTTCTCGTCGGCCATCGCGTCGCTGCTTGCTAACCGCGCCGTGCTCGAGGGCCTGGGCGTCGGCAACGCGTCGCAGTCGCCCACAGGGGCGCTCGTGCTCAAGATCATCCAGGACACCTTCTCGCGCATGGCGACGATCTTGTTCGCGCACCGGATGGGCCAGGCCATTGAGCCCGAGTGCAAGACGTACCGCTTCATGGCAGACCTGTTTAACGACAGCGCGCTGCTGCTCGACCTGCTCACGCCGGTGCTGCCGTTTCTGCCCAAAGTCTGCGTCATGGTCGTCACCAGCATCCTGCGGGCGCTGTGCGGTATTGCCGCCAACGCCAGCAAGGCGAGCCTGTCGGCGCATTTCGCAAAGAGGGGCAACCTAGCCGAGCTCAACGCCAAGGAGGCGTCGCAGGAGACGGTCATCAGCTTGCTGGGCATGCTCGCGGGCTACGCCGTGGTGCACATGGTGCAGGACCGCACGATGGTGCTGTACTGGATGGTGACGCTGGTCTTGGTGCACCTGTACATGAACTACCAGGGCGTGCGCTGTGTGAAGATGCTCACGCTGAACCGGCAGCGAGCGACGATTGTGTTCCGGGAGTACCTGGACTCGGGCCGCGTGCTGACGCCCTCGGACGTGGCCCAGCGCGAGAGCATCCTGCGCAACGTCAACGGGGAGATGGCGAGCAAGGACGGCGACTACACGGGGTCCTGCGAGCTGCGCAGCTACGGCGACGTGATGACGAGCAAAACCTGGGGCTACCATTCGTACAAGTTTGAGCGGCCCGACTACTTCATGGGCGTGTGGCACTACCAGGCGCGGTTTTTCATTCGCATCGCTATGAAGGAGCACACACACAAAACCATTGGCCCGCTGCTTGCCTGGTTCGACGCCGTGGCGCACGCCTTCCATTTCAGTGCGGCCCTGAAGAACGGCCTCAGCAGCCACTACGAGAACGAAGGCCCCCACGGTTATGTGTCGGCGGAGGTCAAGGAGGGCTTGCTGGCGGCACTGCGCAGCGCCGGATGGCACCTGGACGACGGGCAGCTGGAGACCAACAGCCCCGTTCGGGTGCGGACCGGCGGTGGCGGCGATATGAAGAGAACGGCGGAGCGCGGACAGGCCGCCGCTCCACCGGCCAAAGCCGACTAGGTCTTTCCGTGGATCGCCACCGGGATGTTGCAAATGGTTTGGATTGAGGCCTGTCTTGAGGCCCAGAAGCACGGATGACGACGGTTGGACCGGTCGTCTGTTCACATTTTCTCTTCTTGTTCTTGTTTTACGCTTTGTACTTTTGTCATGATATGAGATTTGTGTTTCTGCCCTGTACTATATACATTTGGGGGCGTGCGTCCAGCGTATACAACGTTTTGTTGTCCGCACGCGCAACGCCGGTATCACCGAATTCTAATTTTTATACAGTCCAATACCCAATGCAAAAAGGAGCCGTCCGGCCATTCCCTCGTCCTAGCGTCTGAATGTGTTCGTGTCAAGTCCACCCCTTCTCTTACTGCAGGCCCAGGCCGCGCAGGGCACGCATCTTGACGCCCTCCCAGCTGTTCAGCTTCGGCCGCACATCCAGGTAGAAGCTGACTTGTGGCTGGCCTGCATTGGGCGACGAGGCCGTGGCTGCTGTTGCTGCTGCTGCCGCCGCCCCCGGCCGACCCGCATAAAAGTCAATCACATACTCGACCTGCGTCCCGCAGCGGTCCACCACCCAGTCGTGCCGGTCAAACGGCGCCGTGTACCCCAGCAGCGTGTTGAGCCGCGCCTTGGGCGACATGCTGGTGCTGAGGCCCGCAAACGAGTGCAGCCGCGGACCGCCGCACTGGCCCGGGCCCGTGCCCGTGTAGGGCGCCTCCCACGCCAGAATCTCTTTCCAGGCGCGCTCGTTGACGGCGTTGTGGATGGGCACGACGACGCGCATGTCGGCGACGCGGGCGCTGTCGTTGCCCTTGCGCTTCATGGCCTCAAAGAACATCTTTTCGGAGGGGTAGACCCAGTTGCCGGAGACGGGGTCGGCGCCGGTCTCGACTTCATGGTTGACGGGGCGGCTGCGGGCCGCCGCTGCCGTCTTGTCCTCGTCGGCCGAGGTGGTCGTGCGCGGGATCGAGGAGACTTCGCGGTCGGTGCCCAGGCCGCGGATGGTCGGGTGGCGCAGGGGCCGTTGGTGCTGTGATGGCGCGGCATGGGACGTCGGAGCAGAGGAGGCGCTCGAAGGAGACGGCGACGGTGAGGGCGATGCCCAGAGGCTGGGCCAGCCGCCGAAGAAGCCGGACTTGGGCTGGGCAATTTGTGCAGGGACACTGGTCGTCGGCTGTGGTGAGATTTGTGTCTGTTGGGCCTGGGCCTGCTGTGCCTGTTGCGCCCGCGCCTGCTCGAGCCAGGCGTCTCTCGTCTTGTGGTCGACAGGGCAGACGGCTCCTTCGCCGGCTGCAGAGCCAGGGTTCCCGCTGGAAGACATTGTTGGTGTGTGCGAGTGATTGTACGAAGACGTCGTCGCGATGTGGATTTTTTTGGTCCGGCTGATTGGGGTCAAATGTCGTCAGCGCAACTTTTTGAGAGGGTTTTAGTCGCTTAGAGCGCTGGGTAGCGTTTGTTGGCGCCATTGAGGGGCTTGTGGCGGGCAAATCCGGTCTCTTTTCCAGCGGTCCCGCGCAGTAGACGAAAATCATTTGATAAGCGGTTGTGATTGGTTCTCAGAAGAGGTGGTATACAACACAGCACGAGCTGTTGCATACAAATACGTAAGTATTACTTTTGCCGTTTTGAAAACTGGATGTCATATTTTCGAAGTACATGCCTTTTTAGTTTCCGTAACTCTGCCCGTCGTTTTAATCCCAGTCAGCCCTTTTCCATTTTTTCTTGAACATTGTCCAAATCGTCACTCATAACGACGCCATCCGCACGCCTTCCTCTACTCCAGCATCTTCTTCAGCACGGCCACCTGCTCCAGGACGCTCGCCTTGCTCGTGCCGCCCTGGGCCGAGCGCATCTCGACGCTCTTGTCGTAGTTGAAGACCTCGGCAATGTCCTTTTCGAAGCGCGCGTCGACGCTCTGCAGCTGCTCAAAGGTCAGCTCGTTCATGGGCGTGCCGGTCTTTTCGGACAGGGCGACGCACGCGCCGGAGATGTGGTGGGTCTCGCGGAAGGGCACGCCCTTGCGGACGAGGTAGTCGGCGAGGTCGGTGGCGAGCATAAAGGGGTCGAGGGCGGCGCGCATCTTGTCGGGCTGGGTGGTGAGGGTGGCGAGGACGCCCTCGGCGATCTGGATGCTGTCGGCGACGGTCTTGACGTGGTCGAGCATGGGCTCGACGGACTCCTGGAGGTCCTTGTTGTAGGTGCTGGGCAGGCCCTTGAGGGTCATCATGAAGCCGGCCATGTGGCCAAAGGCGCGGCCGGCCTTGCCGCGCAGCAGCTCGAGCGAGTCCGGGTTCTTCTTCTGGGGCATCAGCGACGAGCCGGTCGAGTAGGCGTCGGCGAGGCGCACGAAGCCGAACTCGGCCGTCGAGTAGACAATCAGGTCCTCGGCCCAGCGGGAGATGTGCTGCATCAGGGTGGCGCCCCACTGCAGGGTCTCGGCGACAAAGTCGCGGTCGGCGACGCCGCCCATGGAGTTCCACAGCAGGCCGTCGAAGCCCAGCTCGGCGGCCATGGCGGCGCGGTCGATGCCAAAGGGGTTGCCCGCCAGCGCGCCGCAGCCGAGCGGCGAGCGGTTGACGCGCTGGATGACCTCGCGCAGGCGCGCGAGGTCCGCCGCAAAGGCCAGGCCGTACGACAGCATCCAGTGGCTCCAGCGGATGGGCTGGGCGCGCTGCAGGTGCGTGTAGCCGGGCATGATGAGGTCGACCTCGGTGGCGGCGCGCTGGGCCGTCACCTGCAAAAACGAGACCAGGAACGCCTCAATCTTGCGCAGCTCGTCGCGCAGCCACATGCGCATGTCCGTGGCGATCTGCTCGTTGCGCGAGCGGCCCGTGTGCAGCTTGCCGGCCACGTCCTTGCCAATCAGCTCGCCCAGCCGGCGCTCGTTGGCCGTGTGGATGTCCTCGTCGACGCCCGGGACAATCTTGAAGGTGCCGGCCACCCACTCGGCCTCGACGGCCTGTAGCCCCGCGTCGATCTTGTCAAACTCCTCCTTGGTGAGGATGCCGGCGTGGAAGTTGGCGCGCGCAAAGGCGATGCTGCCCAGGATGTCCTGCTTGTGCAGCACCTGGTCAAAGTAGATGCTCTCGTTGTAGGCGACCATCAGAGGGTCGAGGCCGCCGGTGAAGCGGCCGCCCCAGAGCATGTTGGCCTGCTTCTGTTGGGATGCCATGGTGGAGGTGGTTGTTGTGGTGGCGGTGTCGGAGGGTCAGGTCGATGAGGGCCAATTGGCACGGAGGGTGTCGTAGAGAGGTCGTAGAGGGTGAATTGAATGCTGTCGGCGTAGGTAGAAGCTAGAACTTGGCAATTGAAACTGGCCAACTAGGGATTGGGTATCGTGAGCGAAACAAGAAGTGGACGTGTCGTTGGGGGAAAAGTCGGAAAGCAGCCCGCCAGCCTTGTGCACTTTGTTGAGTCACGTTGGAGCCATAAAAATTTTAGGGGCCGCAAGCGGCAGGAGCTGTCGATAAGTGCTGTCATTGGTGGTGGTTCATAGCAAGCGACAGGTCTCCACAGTAAGGGCCGACTTACACCGACGACAGCCATCGAGCCATCGTCAAGAAAAGCATAACACTTTGGCGAGTTTACGTTTTACGTAATTTTGAAATATTTTAGGAAGGTATGTCGATTTTTTCTTAATTTATTATACAACTTTTCTCGGGTTTCGGTCATGTTTGGTCAGTAGCTACTGGGCGTTACGATTAATTCGGATTCAAAATGTAAAGCGATAAAAACCAATACCAGCTATTTTTGGTGAGCTCAATTCTTTCCGATTTGCGTTCCTATTTATTACAAAATAGACCGCACCAGATAAGAAGAACAAAATGAAAATAATACCTCGGAGACGATTATGCCAACACGACGTTCAAGCCCGTCAACAGAGCTAATTGGCTAGCAGAAAACAAATCACAGCATATACCTGCAGGGAGTTTCCTTCAGCTGCTTGATCTACGCCTTATGAACAGAAATGGATAGTCACGAGGTATAAGGAGGCGACTGTCCCACTCGCCGCCCAATGCGTCGAGCTACCCCGGATTCTGGGGCCGACGACGAGTGTAGATGTCAATATCCGAGTGCACGATATACGTGGCTGGCGTGCTGCTCTCCTTTCCGCTTGCTTGAGTCCAGATCCAGCGTTTTATGCCTCGTGTAACTATCACCACCTGCACATCTCACGCCTCACAACATGCCCGGCGATCAGGTCGAGCAGCCGTGTTCGCGCGCCCAACATCACGAGTGCCTCTACCATACATTCACATACCCCCAGTTTGACTACAACACACCCATCATGTATCAGCGCGCGTTGCCGCTCTCTGTGACGTTGTGACGCACCGTGCCTTTGTTAATGGCGGGCCCAACCTACATCAGAATCTCCTTTCTTTAAAAAAAGGGCCGACGTCCCACGACCGCTTGTAAATACACTGGGCCATCTTCCATGAGGACCTCACGGCCGCCTCCCGCGCGTTCAAGACGTACACCATTATGCGGCACACACAGCAGTACAGCCTGCCCGAGCTGCAGGCGCGCGTGTCCCAACTGGGCATTGATGTCCTCGACTACGACGCGTGCACGACCATGTGAGTGTGCGACTGGGCAACCATTATGGCGCTCCACGCAAGCGACAACTTCAAGGGGATGGCGGCGGACTGCGCGCACTTTTTGGACTTGGAGACGCCGGGCGGGCTGCGGGCGATGGGCGCGCACGACGTGATTGTGGTCGGAGGGCCGGTGCTTGGCGTGGACGGGGGCACGGGCGGGATGAACGGGGTCGAGATGCCAAGCTATTGCAAGTTGTGTCGTCTCCATCCTGAAATCATCTCCGGCAATTGTCACAGACGGCGCTGCTCTGGAATAACTGCCCGTCATTCACCTGGCCTGCCAAGCATTGCATTCGCAAAGCGTCTTTTTATGCATCTTGGCAAAATAAGACTCGTACAACGAACGGGCACGGACTGGCGGTGGTTGTCCCTCTGCGTGTTTCATCTTTTCGATGCCGTTGGGCTATTTTTGACCTGATATGGTCTCTGACCGCAGATGCTCTAGTGGGGTCGGCGGCTACTGCCGGCACTGGCGATCCACGGACTAGGGGCCTAACAAGCGCTGGATGCTGAGGGCCAATCGTTTGCGTGCAGTCCTGGACGACCGCGACAACAGCCGCCAGCATGGGTAGGCAGTCTCGCAGTGTCGTGCCCACGGTCGACCTTTTGTTTTCCCCATTCGTTTGCTGCTCACGTTCTCGCCTCTGGAGGCCGCCGCTGCTGCCTCCGTTTGTCCTGATCGCATGCAGATGGAGTGATGTTGGCAGGTATCGCGAGACCAAGTTTTGCAAGTTTTGGACGTTTTCTTCTACTTTGGTTTCTTCTTCTCGCAACATCATTCTGCCCAGACTCGGTTAGAATCGCTCGATGCTGCGCTGGGCGGAGGACGCGACGTTGTCGCCGGGTGGCGAGTGTACCAAAGGCGGTAGCATTTTGCATTTCCTTGGTTTTGGTCAGTAAAGACTGAGAGGCCTGTTTCCTCAATGGGCCGTGATTTGAATGGAGGAATGACTCGCACTAGCGGCCCGTCATTGGCTGTGGCACTAGAACAGGGGGCGCAGGCCACTGGCGGGGATGCTCTCGTTTCAATGGTAGGGACTGACTACTGTGGATTGGTTGGACGGGACTGGCCTAGCTTTGTCGTGCCCTGAAATGCCCTGAAACGCCACCACAAATTGCAAGAAAGACATGAGAAAAAGGCCAACGAGAAGAAGAATGAAAGAAGAATGAAAGAAAGAAACAATCGCGAAAGCGACAAAGAAGACACCCAAGGCAAAGCCAAGAAATGCCAAGGCAAGCGACCATGACCGTGACTGATGCCTTTTGACCTCAGAAGCGCCAGGCATAAGAGAGCTAAGCAGCGAGGCAGCTAAGCACCTAACGGCGGCGACAATCGCTCCAGACGACAGGCCAGGACGAGCTGATCTGAACAAGGAGCGTAGATCTAAACAGCACCTGCGCACCGATTCTGCACTGCCTCACTGCTCGCTTCTCCACTGCAGCGAGTGGCAAGACTGAAGCCGTGAAGCCATGGACAGCTGGTGTCGTCGGCTCCGACTCCTTTAGATCTGTCTTTGTCGTCTCTCCGACTGTCTCGCATATTGCTGCTCCTCGTCACGACATGGATATTCCTAAATCAACACCAAGCTTCCTGTACCAAGCCTCCTCTGATGCAACTCAACGTATTCATAAAATGGGGGCCGAAAACAACAACGGCGTCATATATCGAAAGAGAAAAAACGAACCCAGATCCTCAGAGGATGTCAGTGAAAAGAGACCCACTCGTCCCGCTGTCTCGGTAGGCGCTGTGGAAGGGTCTCTTCACCTCAAAATAGATTTTCCCCAGCGCAAAATAAGGCCGCTCATCGCTAAAACGGACGGCTACGCACGCTGATTGGCCCCCCACTTACATTGTGGCCTGCCAAACAAAGGCCCAGAGGCGGTCCTTTATTGAGTCCCATTGTTGTCTCTCTTTGTCGTGCCATTGACGGCCTCAAACGAGGAAGACAACGGGGGATGTTTGATCCTATTCAGACCCCTTTGGATATCATTTCTGACTCGTGCCTGGCGCTACCGTCGCCCGAATGACCCAAAAACACCAAACTGACAAAATGCGCTGTGGTCCAAACAAGCAGAAGACAGGGGCCTCACCATCCTCATCCTCTATCCTCCATACAATGCGTGCCACTCCATAACGTCTGCACATCGAGCACGATGACCCTCGTAGTCGCTTCTATGTCTCGCCCTTCATGTGTCGTATCGTGTCGTCTCTGTTTGCCGCGTTCCCCTCGACGTCTCTTGTTTTCCCATTTTGTCTCTTCATATTTCCTTTCTTCCTGACCTTTCTTCGATTTCTTTATCCCCCCTTCTTTTTCCTCGTCCGTCCTTTCGTCTTCTTCCCTGTTTCGCCCCCGTCATATACCTGGTTGTATACACCTCGCCTTATTCACAGCTCTGGCCCTGCACCCTCTCCACCTCTTCACCATTGCAGCCTTTCCATAGAGGCGTGCCTTTCTTATTGTCTGCTGGCCAGGTGATTCACGTCTTGCAAGGGTCGTCTTCTTCCTTGTTCTCACTACTGGTTATTCTTTATATTATTATCTTTGTTATATCTTCTCCTTCTTCCTTTGATTTTCTCTTTGACGGCCCTCTTTCTTCCTCTATTTACATATCCTCTTCCATTTTATTTCCCTCTCTCCGTCACCCATTCGGTTCTTGGTTTGATACCACACTATTTTTAATACTCTATTATTTGCTGCATTATTTACTTCTTTTCTATTTCATTGTTACAACGTCCACTTGCATGAACGGGCACCGCATAGACGCCACCGCAAGCACCACGAGCGTTCTTAATACCTTCACGGTCCAGCCCCGTTTGCGTCGCCTTCTTCTCCTTTGAAACAGTTCTCTCAACTAGAACGACGTACACACAAATAATCATCACCACACGAGCATCACGACATCGATACACCGACACACAATCCGGGACACACTCCCAAGCACACTCTTCCTCATTCCCTTCTCCTTCGTCCCCGCCCACTCTTACACACACCGCCACCAACATGGGATTCTTTCGAGAAAAACCGGACGCTCAGCCCTATCCCGACGTGCCGCCCAGCCTCCACCATGACTCGTTTGAGATGCAGAATTTCAAGCTCGGCAACCAGGCCGGGGCGGCCGGCCCGCCGCCGCCGCAGTACGACTCCGCCGGCAGCATCACCCCCTACCTGGGCCTGCGGGCCCGCCTGTCGCAGATCTGGTTCAACCGGTGGACCATCCTGCTGCTGCTGGTCCTCATCCGCGTGCTGATCCTCATCAGCGGCCTCCACGGCAACATTGACGACGCGCAGGCGCAGGCGCTGGCGGCGTGCACCAAGGTCGAGGACGTCGGCAGCGCCATGGCGTCGATGCCGCATTATCTGAGCGTGGGCGTCAACGACCTGGCCGCCACGGGCATCTCGCAGACCGTGCAGGGCCTCGTGGCGCTGCTGGGCATGATCCTGACGGGCGTCGAGCAGCTCATTATCTTTGTCATCAACTTCTACATCGGCACCTACGTGTGCCTGTCGTCGGCCCTGATCCACGGCGGGCTGGACGTCGGCATCGGCGCCGCCAACGAGGCGACGGACCTCATGAACACCGCCATTGGCAAGATCACGACGACGCTCAAAAGCGACGTCAGCGGCGTGCAGGACGCCATCAACGCCGCCTTCTCGACCATTGCGTCGGCGTCGAGCATCTTCGGCAAGACCATCACGCCGCCGACGCTCGACCTGTCGGGCCCCATCGACGACCTGTCCAACATCCACATCGACGACACGAGCTTCGTGCAGACGCTGCAGTCGCTGAACGCGACGATCCCCACCTACGACGAGGCCGAGAACTTCACCAAGAACGCCATCAGCATCCCCTTCAACGCCCTCAAGACCGTCCTCAACAACACCTACGGCGCCTACACGTTCGACACCTCCGTCTTCCCCGTGGCCAAGAAGACGCCGCTCACCTTCTGCTCGGGCAACGACAACATTACCCAGTTTTTCACCGTGCTCTACGACATTGCCGACCACGCCAAGACGGCCTTTCTGGTCGTCCTGGTACTGCTCGCCGTCCTCGCCTGCGTGCCCACGGCCTTTATCGAGATCCGCCGCTGGCGCAGCCAGCAGCGCCGCGCCAAGGTGCTCGCGCAGCACGGCTTCGACCCGCTAGACGTCGTCTACATTGCTAGCCGGCCCTACACGGCGGGCTTCGGCATCCGCGTGGCCAGCCGCTTCTTCCAGGTCGGCAAGCGCCAGCTGCTGGCCCGCTGGGCCATTGCCTACGCCACCAGCTTCCCGGCCCTGTTTGTGCTGTCCCTGGCGGCCGCCGGCTTCTTCTCCGTCGTCTGCCAGTCGATCCTGCTGGCCGCCGTCCAGAAGGAGGCGCCCGCGCTGACGTCCGAGGTCAGCGGCTTCGCCGACGACGTCGTCTCGACGCTCGAAAACGTGTCGACCGCCTGGGCCCACGACGCCAACGGCGTGCTGCTCAACTTCCAGAGCGAGATCAACAACGACATTCTCGGCTACGTCGTCAACGCCACCACCGCCGTCAACCACACGCTCAACGTCTTCACCGCCGAGATCAGCAGCGGCATCAACGCCGTCTTCAACGGCACCGTGCTCGACAACACCGTCCAGCAGATTGTGCGCTGCCTCATCGGCATCAAGATCGACGCCATCGAGGAGGGCCTGACCTGGGTCCACGACCACGCCCACGTCACCCTGCCCCTCTTCCCCAACGACACCTTCTCCGTCGGCGCCAAGGCCTCCATCACCAACGACTCGTCGCTCACCTCCTTCTTGGCCGACCCGGGCAGCGTCACCAGCGACGACATCACCGCCGCCGTCGACAAGGTCGTCACCGCCCTGCGCAACAGCGTCGTCCAGGAGGCGCTCATCTCCACCGGCCTGCTGCTCGTCTACGTCGTCGTCGTCCTCGTCGGCATGCTCCACGCCATGACGGGCATGGTGCGCCCAGACAAGACGCGCGGCGACGGCGGCCAGCGCTTCTATCCGACGCCGGGCGACTTGGACGGTGAACCGACGAGCAACAGCGTGGCCCCCGCCAACACGGCAGCCCCCTTCTTCCCTCGCTTTGACGGCGGCGCCGAGACGGCGGCGGTCGATGACGCCACAGCAGCGCACCTGCGCGATGAGAAGCTGAGCGCGCGACGAAACATCCCCGGGAGCAGCGGCAGCGGCAGCGGCAGCGGCAGTATTTCTACCTCCAGCGTCGGCGGCGGCCGCCGCGTCGTGTACGAGAAAAAGGGCCACTGGCGCGGCAGCAGCTATGGCGATGTGGGCGATGCCGGCGGCCGCTAGGACCGGCCGCCGCAGTATGCGCCGCGCGAGCCGTCGCCCATCGGGCGGCCACAGAGGCAAGCACACCGACATGCTCACAGACACGCGCACCTGTATGTGCCACCGCCATACGAGGCAGAGTCCAATGTGGCCGTCGTGCCGAGGCAGCTGTGCTGACCTTTCCGTCGTTTTCCTTTTCGTTGTTTCTCTTCCTTTCCTTCCTCACCCCCGGTAGATGGATACCCTGCACATGCAATGGATTGGGCCGTTTTTGTATGAATTCTCAGTTCATTTTCTTTTGTCACACATCGTCGCTTCTTTCTCACGTCATTTTCTGCCCCTTTGTTTACAGTGTCTTGCCGGCGTTCTTCCAGGATACAGGCGCAGGCGTTTGGACACCATGTAACTGCATTTCGCTCTTAATACAAACAACCACATGTCTACGTATGCAACCCAGTGAACTTTGTGAGAACAAGTCTTTGTGATTTTGGTATTCGTACAGTATGCTACAACACAAGCCTCCTACCCCCTCCCCCTATGACGACTTCTTGCCGTCCGTCTCCGCCATGAAACCCTCTTGTGGCGCCATGTCAAACACCGCCTCCTCGTCAATCATCCGTTGCGTCTCCTCCGTCAACAGGCTGTCCTCCGCGATGTCGTGTTCCAAGAGGGCCCGGGCCGCCTCTGCCGCCGCCTGCGCCGCCTCCAACCCTTCCGCCGGCAGACCCAGCGCCACCCGCTCCTGCCGGAACTTCTCCTGGACCGTCGGCGTCTGCATGATCCGCCACCGCAGCCGCCACCCCCACGGCCCCAGCTCGGCAATCCGCGCCGGCTTCGACCCCAGCAGGTACGCGTCCAGCCCGCCCACCTTGTCAATCGTGCGCAGCACCCGCGTGCTCACGCGCGTGCGGATTGGCACGCCCAGCGACTCCGAGAACAGCCGCTTCTCCTGGATGTTGGGCCACCACTTGCGGCGCACCTTTTGCGGGTTGATGACCTCCGTCTCGCGCGACACGTTGTTGCCGAACCGGATGCGCGCGTTGCCGTAGAGGCCCTTGTTGGACTGCTTGAAGAGCTGGCGCGGGCCGAGCGGGTACGGCGGGATGTCGGGGCGCTTGGCCGTGGGCGAGGGGATGGGTGGGCCCTCGGCGGGCACTTGCTGCTTGTAGGAGCGTATCTGTTGGATGCCGGTGGTCTGTGCAGCAGAAGAGGTCTGGGAGAGGCGGAGGGAGGCGGCGAGGAGCGAGCAGGAGGTGGGAGAAGACGTCGAAGAAGACGAAGCATACGCCAATGATGGTAACCGCTGGCCGGCGCGGGCGACAGAAAACGGTGAGGGCACCATTGTCGCTGGTGTGTGGGGCAAATGGCGAGGATACAAAATGTTGTGTCCTGCGACAGACTACGATCGTTCGCGGAGTGCGTTGAGACGTCGTCGGTCGTGGATGTTTGACTGTCACGTCTTACCGTTTCGACGTTCGTCGTGCGATTGAGAAGCTCTTGAAAATTTACGGTGGTGTCGCGCGAGCCATGCAGTGGTCGCACATTATTGGCCACATTGACCCAAATGGACCCACCAAGAATTTGCCAGTCCGACAGGGCCCGCTAACCAGCTGTACAGCGTAAAGTCGCCTGTTTTCGACTACACGTCCCCTATTTGCGGAGACGATCATGAACAGAAGTGAATGTTGATATCAATATTTGTCAATAAATCCGGGAAAACTGTCACACGTACTTGACATCGCTACCATGCTTCCTCCTGTGGATGAGGCGGTTCTGCGGAACAACCCCGACTTTGCCGCACTCTACAAAACGCTCACAACGGTGATCCTCAATCCGGATGGATCAACAAAGGCACATGTCAATGCAAAGGAGCGGGCGGCCGTTAGAGAGGTTCGTGACCTGTGCTCTATACATTTCCTCGCAGTTTCTGTTTTCTGGAATCACCCTGTTGACGCTCCCCCTCTCTAGAGAGCAAAAGAAGCGCGGTTACGAGCTGCCAAGAACCACATCCTTGTTCAGGCCATCTCTAGCATTGCCGCACCGCCACCGGCATCCGAGACTGCGGGTGCAGCGGAGGGAAAGATTGGTGGTGCCGCAGCTCGCCGAGCTGCGCGTGCTGGTACCGTTCCCCGGCCGGCGCCGCTCGTGCCACCACCCAAGCCGGCCAACGACCTGCCGCCCGACCTGATGGACCTGCTGATGCTCCTGCCGCCACTCTTGCAACTGGCCAATGAGCCAGAGGAGTCGTCATCTTCTTCGTCGTCGACACTCTCCGGCGAAGACGTCGAGCTGCTCCTGTCCAGCCCCCCCTTCACATCCCTCCCCCAACACCTGCCGCGCATTGCCAGCCTTGTGTCTGAGAACCTGCAGACCTCCGCCCGCGGCCTGGCCCGCGTCATGAACCCGACCACCAATCCGTCGTACCTGCACCGCGCCGTGCCTGGCCTACCTGCCCAGGTGGTGGCCCTGCAAAAGGCCATAGTGGACACGCGCATCAAACTGGCCGCGGAACGGCACGCCACCGCCACCGCTCTGTTGGCGCTGCTCGACCTCCACGCGGCCAACCTCACGAGCCTCATCCGCGCTCTCGAAGCCAAGCACGGCCCCGTGGCGCGGTCGCTCGAGCTGCGGGCGGCCGAGGTGTCCCTGGCGGCGCAGGCCGGTGAAGTGGACGCCCAGGCCACGAGGGCGGCGGCCGTGCGGGCCGTGTATCCCCAGGAGGCGGTGACGGCGCTGCGCAACTACGCGAGCCACCTGCGCGACAGCAAGATGCGGCTGGAGGAGACGATCCGCGAACGCAAGGCGTTGCTGCGGGAGTACGGGATCGACGTGGATGCCGACGACGGCGAAACGGACGAAAAGACCAAGAGCAAGGGCCGTACCATGCGTGAAATGGCACGGGTCTACCGCGAGATGGGGCAGCAGGTGGAGGACGTGCGAAACGACTTGGCACGGCTGGGCCGGTGATGACGAGACTGCAATACGTTGTGATGCGTTTGCACCAAATATGATTTACGACTTGATGACAGACAGATACAACGGAATGACATGGATACGGGACTCTCTAGGAAGGAGTCGTGCCATAGACGGCGCGGTGACAGTGACGCAAGGTGAAGGAGAATGGTGTTGGGTCATTGATTTTACTTTCCAAGTGACAAAGGAAATAATAGAAAAAGGAACCAAAAAAAATACAGAGAAGCTTCCAAATCCGTGACTCGTAAATAGTATTTTTTGTATTTCGTTTCTCACTGTTGTCCCCACTCCCATATCTTTCGTTCGTTGTGCCATTCTAGATCTACTCCTTTTTTGATACCGCTTTTAAATCATGTGGCCGCCAAAACGATCCTTCAGGCCGCCGACGACAGCTTATCTACTCTATTTTGAAACGACAAAAAGGAAAGAAGGTGGACAACCACGGAGGAACAACCGCTTAACCCGTGACCTTGAAGATGGCCTCGGCCAGGCGGCCGACGTTGGCGCTCGTGATGCCGGCCACCGAGATGCGGCCGTCCTTGGTGGCGTACACGGAGTGCTCCTTGGCCAGCGCGTCCATCTGCTCGGGCTTCAGGCCCGTGTAGGCAAACATGCCAATCTGGCTCGTAATGTGCGACCAGTCGTGCTTGCTGCCCAGCGCCTCGAGGTTGTCGCGCAGCAGCTTGCGCATGGCAATGATGCGGTCGGCCATGCCCTTGACCTCGCCCAGCCACTGCGCCTTGAGGGCGGCGTCGCCCAGGATGGTGCCGGCGATGCGCGCGCCGTGCACGGGCGGGTTCGAGTAGAGGGGGCGCACGAGGATCTTGATCTGCGAGTCGACGCGCTTCACCTCGGCGGCGTCGGCGCAGACGACGCTAAAGGCGCCGACGCGCTCGCCGTAGAGGCCCATGTTCTTGGCAAACGACTGCGACAGCACCGGCTGGTGGCCCTTGCTGACAAAGTAGCGCAGCGCAAAGGCGTCCTTGGCGGCGTCGCCCGACGCGAAGCCCTGGTAGGCCATGTCGAAGAAGACGGAGTGGCCCGCCGCCCGGACGGCCGCCTCGATCTCGACCCACTGCGCCTCCGTGGGGTCGACGCCCGTGGGGTTGTGCGCGCAGGCGTGCAGCATGAAGACGGAGCCCTTGGGGGCGGCGCGCACGTCGGCCAGCAGGCCCTCAAAGTCGAGGCCGATGGTGGCCGGGTCGTAGTAGCGGTACTTCTTGACGGTCAGGCCGGCGTCGGTGAAGACGGCGTTGTGGTTGGCCCACGAGGGCGTCGGGATGTAGATCTCCTTGGGCCGGTCGGCGCCGCCGGGGTAGAAGCGCTCGAGGAAGGCCGCGCCGATGCGCAGGGCACCCGTGCCGGAAATGGACTGGGTGATGGCGATGCGGCCGAGGGCCGGGCTGTCGGCGCCGTAGGCGAGCTCGGCGGCGCCCTTGGTGAAGTCGGGCAGGCCGGTGATGCCGGCGTACTCCTTGTTGAGGCGCTGGGCAATCACCTTGTCCTCGGCGGTCCGCACGGACGGCAGGACGTACGGCTTGCCGGCATCGTCGCGGTAGGCGCCGACACCGAGGTTGATCTTTTCCGGGAACGAGTCGGCCTTGAAGGCTTCCGTGATGCCTGGGAAGGGTTAGTCGTGTGGGGAGCAAAGGGGAAGAGAGACGAAGAGCGTGGGGACCAAGGGCGAGCTGGGGCCAGTTCGTACCGAGAATAGCCTGTCAACGGCAGTAAGCGAAGCACAGCGACTGGATCAGCAAAATGTACCACAACGGCCAAAAGGCACCACCCACAGCGCAGGAATCTACCGACGCGATGCCGAAGTAGAGGGGAGCTTGTGCCTTTTCCGAGGTTGAAGGTTGAACGAGGCAAAACAACTTACATCCTAGAGTATAAATGTTAGCCCATGTCCTTGTGCATTTGCTGCTTCTGTTCCGTTTGGTTTCCTTGTTTTCTTTTCTTTTCCTCTTCTTTTCATTCCTTTACTACTTCTTCTCTCCTTGTTCTCTTCTTCTTCACTTCCTTTCTTCCGTACACAATTCCTCGACTTACCGGAGGACCTTGGGGCACGTTGGCCCACGACGAAGCAAAGCGACCGGCAGGCACCGCAACAGCACCGGCGCGCCGGCTGGCGACACCGGCCTGGCGTGCCGACAGTCTCAGGACAGATAGCATTGTGTTGTGAAGAGGAGGGAGGCCGACACGGGGGAGGAAGCGTCGAAGGGTCGAAGTCGAGAGCGATGTCGAAAGACGGGGGAGGGAGGAGACAGGAAAGATTCAAAAATCGAACGGCTCGCGACTACAGTGCACGGCGATTGAGGGGAACACAGGCCAAATAAAGGGCACCACCTGGACGAAGAGGAAGGATTGCGAGGAAAAGGGAAAATGAGGAACTAGAGACCAGCGGAGAGAACCGGACTGCGGAGCAGCCAGCTAAAAACCGCAAAAGAAGCGCGTGAGTCGATCGTAGATGGTGCAGGTGGGCAGAGTGGGCGTAGGAAATAGTGGAAATGTGGACTGTGGGACGTTGTGGGATGCTGTGGTGTTGCAAAATTGACTCAGAATGCTGCAGAAAAACAAAAAGAAAAGAAAAAAAGAAAAAGAATGAGGCTGTAGCGGGTGAGGGCGGAACACATGTCACAGGGCACCCCACACGGATAAAATGCCCCCAAAGCAGCTGAAAACCCCTGAAAAGGCGCGCCAAGCAGCGTCGCAAAAGATGGAAACAGCGGCTGGTCGCAAACGACAGCCCCTCCGAGCCAGGTCCGAGCCTGTGTTGTGTTGACCTTTTAGCGGGTCGCTGAGCCGGATTGGCCAATGATTGCTCGTGCCGCGCAGCAAGAACGGCCCATGTGGGGGCTCGCGGGAGTCGGTGAGTGCTAGAAGTGCGGGCAAAAAGCGCAGCTTGTACGAAATATGACTGACGTGGAAAGCTCTACGATATATCGCATAACCGCCCCGAAAAGAGAACGAGCGACAGCCAAGCAACGACCAAAGCGGCAGACGGCGGTGTCGGACTATGGCGGACACTGCCAAACTGGGCGGTGAGGAGCCTTTAAGTCCTCTGCTGGAGACTTCATCTTTGCTTCTTCCAGGAATTCCGCTTCGGCATCGTGATGACACAACCTTCGATTTACCCAGACCAAACAGGGGCCCAGCTTGGATCCTGGCAATGATTCCCCTCCCAGTCGACTCCACATCTCACCCCAGGGGAACCGGGCCTGGTAGTCCCGAAGAGTGCAAGCGGACTTTGGCATCCGGAACGCGGACAACTCTCAATGGAGCAATTCGTGGGTTGATAATCAGAAGGGAAACAAGCCCTGGGAGAAACTAGATATTTTGGTTGTACCCCGACGTTAAAACCCCGCCGCCGACCCTCATCGGATATTTCCATGTACATGTACAGACCGGACAATCGGTTTCCATCCTGCATTACCATCACGAAGCTCTACGCCCGCCGAAAGGCCTGCCGGCCTCCGATCCACGTCTCCTCGATGCCCACCGATGCCACCAGCCGGCTCGCCTCGACCGTCCGCGGGTCCGTGTCCAGCACCACAAAGTCGGCCTTCTTGCCGGGCTCCAGCGAACCCACCTCGTCCAGCCGCCCCAGCTGCCGCGCCGGGTTGTATGTGATGCCCGCAAACGCCTGCTCGACCGAAATGCGCTGGTCCGGCCCCAGCACGGCGCCCGTCGCCTCCAGCACCCGGCTCGCCGCCGTCTCGACGTACTGCAGCGGGTTGGCCTCGCTGATGGGCGAGTCGCTGTGGAACGAGTAGGTCACGCCGGCGACCACGGCGTCGGCGACCGGGTCGAGGCGGGCGGCCCGCTTCTGGTCCAGCACGTACGTCGCAAACGCGTCGCCCCAGCGCCGCACGTGCGCAATCAGGTGCGACACGCCGAGCCCCAGCTGCGCGGCGCGCGCCAGCTGCGGCGGCGCAATGTCGGCCGTGACGTGCTCGAGGCGGTGCATGTGCCGCTTGCGGCGCAGCTTGCCGGCGCCGCCGGGCCCCCCGTAGACGTCCGTGGCCACGGCCTCGGCCGCCAGCACGCGCGCAAACACGCGCAGGGCCTGGTCAAAGGCGCGCGCGCCGTTGGTGTGCATCACAATCTGCCACCCGCCGCGCACAAACGGCTGCACGAGCGCCACGACGCGGTCGTCGTCGGGCGGCGCGTCGAGGGCGTGGCCCTGGCGGAAGTTGAGGATGCCGTAGTTGTCGGGCTGGCCGCGGTACGGCTCGTAGACGGCGGCCGTGAAGCCCTGCGTGGACCCGTCGAGCCACAGCTTGAGCCCGTACACGGCCCCGGCCGCCTCGCCGCCGTCGGCCGTCAGGTGCCACGGCGGCAGACGCAGTAGGTCGGCCACGGGCGCGAGGCGCTCGACCGTCTGGTAGGCCACGGCACCGTGGAAGCGCGGCAGCACAGGCGTGTCGGCGTCGGCGCTGGGCAGTGTGTTGCGCTCCAGAATCTGGCGCAGCAGGGCGAGGTCCGCGAGCCCCGCCAGCGTCCCGATGCCGCAGTCAAACGCCGTCGTGATGCCCTTGCTGGCCCACCGCTGGAGGATGCGGCGCCCGCCGGCCACGGTCTCCTCGGCCGTTGCCTTGGGTAGGTTCGTCCCGAGCGCAAACACGGCGTCTTCAAACAGCAGACCCGTCAGGGCGCCGTCGTCGGCCCGCTTTTGGTAGTTTTCGTCGTCGGCCGGGTAGCCGGGCTCGCCGGGACGCTGACCCACGCCGAGCGCGCGGAAGACGACCGAGTTGACGTACGCAATGTGGCCCGACTGGTTCAGGACGTAGATGGCCGTGTCCTGCTCGTTGACCCCTGACAGCGCGTCCAGCAAGTCAATAGTCAGGTCCGGGTGCCCCGCCACCAGGGACGGGTCAAAGCCGTAGCCAGCGAGCCACTGGATCTCCGTTTTCTTCTCCTTGTTGGCGTCGGCACTGGCATCGGCTGCCCTTGCCACCACGGCGTGCCGCAGCTTGTCCAGCGCGTCCTGCTGCGTCCGCACGCCGGGGAAGGTCAAGTCGACAAAGCGCTTCTCGTCCGCCATCAGAGCCGTCATCAGCAAGTGGACGTGCGGGTCGATGAAGCCGGGCGTGATCACGCGGTTCCCATAGTCGACTTCGCGGATGCCCTCCGTGCCCACGGCGGCCCGCACGTCGTCGAGCGAACCCGTCGCGACGACGGTGTCGCCGCGGACCGCGAGCGCTTCGGTGGCATTGAACTTGCCGGCCGCGAGCGTCAGGACGGTCGCCTTGAAGATGACCGTCTCCAGCGGCAGCGGGCTCGCTGTCGCTGTCGCCGTAGTCGTTGCTGGAGTGTTCGTTGCCGTCGCTGTTGACGAATCAGGCGCTGGCGTATTTGTAGTCGACCTGTTGTCTGGTGTTTGTCCAGTAGTGCTCACCACTGTGTCGTCCGGTGCGCTGACATTTGTGTCCTGGATTGATTCGACAGGAACGTCCCGCCCCTGGCGGATCGATGCGACAATAAGCTTATCCACCTCGGCCGTCGAAACATCCGGGATCAGCGCCTTGCTGAGCTGGTCAACGCTGTCACCACACATTTTGTTATTCGTGGTTGCGTTCGTAGTGATTTTTGGTAACTTGACTTGCCTTGCAACCACCCCAGTCTTGTAAGAAGTCCTACGCGATTTTTTTTCTTTCATTTTGTTCTCTTCGACGTATTCTATTTCTGTCTTTAACCTTCTCGTCGTCTGCAAGAAGATCACGCTCTCTAAAGTACATATGGCGTTGCGAGCACGCAATCATACCTAAATCGTAGAGTGACGCGGGCGGAGTAGCACATGTCATGTAGTATGGGTTAATTCGGGTAGGATGTGGGGGGATTCGCTGGCCGGATAGGGTAAATGATAGCTATCGATTTGGGGGACACTTGACGATTTGAACGCCGTCAGCCATTCTTCCAGGACGCCGTCCGGCAATGCTTCCGGGACGAAGGCCGGACATCGGATGCCGTGCATTCGTTTATTTCCCCGCGCGGGGGAAAAGTGTCACAAAACTTTAGTCACAATGTGCGGGCAATGAAAACTGCCAAAGGCCGAAGTTGACATGCTATATTACTATAAATCGTACTTATACTCAGTGGTTCGTAGGCTCCTGCTCAGAAGCTCAGAGCTTCACCGTGATGGAACTTTACATACTACTTCCCGAGTATACAATACAAGATAGGCATTTAAAAGCACGCGTGAAAACGAATGCAATAGAAGAGATACATGGAAGAGTATCGCGTGGATATGCTACGGCGATGCTGTGCCTGCAAACCGGAGGTGTGCCCAGAGTTGAGGCGCCAGGAGCGGACGACTACCTCGTCCGCCGTCCGCGCCAGCCTGCTCGACTTTGACGCCACCGCCGGCTCCAGGTCTGCGAGTCCACGACGGTAGTGGCTTCGTATGCGCTGGTCGTTGCCCTTATAAGGCTGCGCACCACGGCCTCCAAGATGGCCAAGTATACTGCACAGCATGCGTTAAAGACACATGTCCTTGATAGTCAATCTTTTATGGCCCGTGCATCACACACACACTGCACCGTGGTTTGTGGATCATCGCGATCTCCGTCAGCGGCAAGATGTTGCAAATCACTGCCATTCACCGCGGATAAACACTATGGTCTAGACCTCGAGCATCCGGGCAGCTCACGCACAGCACAGACTTCGGAGTGAACGATCTGTAAAACACACCCCCGGCCACAAACAGTCCCCTGGCATTAGGTGCCGCGCGTTCTTGGCACCCGCTAAGCTGCATCCGTGATAGGTGCCGACTTAACGCCCAGCAATCATACCACGTTGTCTTGGCGATCTGCGTGAGTCGACTTTGATAGCGACGATGTCGACGAGACGACGTTCAAGACAGACTTGCATAGTACAAAGAACGAGATAACGAGAAAGTGAACAAGAGGAAACAGCAGAAGGGAAAGTCCGTAGCGAATGAGCAATTTTACAAGATCTCCGTCTTGAAAAAGTGGTCGAAATGGAGAGGGCTGCCAAAACACGGACCAGACGGAGTAGCGTCCTGGCAACCCACGAAACCACACCATTCTCAGATCCCCGAAGTAAAATAAAAAAAATGATGACGAGGCTAGCCTGCGCAATAATTACGACAGCAGTGGGACTCTCTAGAAGAGCGTCCGCCGCCGACAGTCGCTGCTAGTCTTCTTTTGAATATCTTTTTACTGGATGACTGTGGAAGTAATGAATGTAAGAAATAGAAAACGTATTCATGTTTTGTCCTGGTACGACGCATGTTCGTCTGGCTGCGCAAGACGTGTGCCGCAAAAGGGGGGCCAAGTTCGACTTGTCCAGCCCGCGCCGGTTCACCCAGGTTCAAAATACGAGGCCTGGAATATGTAGCACCATGCAAACCCGTTTTCTATTTTCGGCCTCCCATAGACCACCGGGGGAGTCATCAGCCCACAGGCGAATGAAGAGAATGAAAAAAGGGAAATTCCACACGTACGTCGTCGAGGGAGCCAGTTGCAATAAACAAAACCACAAACAATCCTTGCCGCTTCTAGATTCGTATACGTCCTCGTCCTCCTTTCCTTCTTCCCTTGTCACGTTCTTTCTTCAATCCTAGTTGTTATACGCCCGGTCATCTCCTCTGTTCACTTCTGCGGCACTTGCTTCACCGTTTCTTGGCATTTCTCCGGCATATATTGAATTCAATTTATCTACAGTCCCATCCGCCACAATTAGCCGGCATACTGGAGGTGGTCATCTTTTTCGTTATTTTCTTCGCGTGCATTACTGTGTTTTTCTGCAATCACCTCCACGACGACCACCACCGCCATCATGCGTTTCTCCAAGACCGCCGCCGTGGCTGGCCTCGCCGGCTTCGCCTCGGCCCAGACCTACACCGACTGCAACCCGACCATCAAAACCGGTACGTCGAGTCTGCGCGATGGCTCACATCACGATTATACATTCCCACTAACACTGCAGACTGCCCGTCCGATGCTGGTCTCGACAAGGCGTCGTACTCGGTCGACTTTACCGGCGGCGCGAGCTCCGAGTGGACGCTGACGTCCGCGTCGGCCACCTACAGCGCCAGCACCGGCGCCGCCCTGACCATCGCCAAGGCCGGCAACGCGCCGACGCTCAGCAGCAACTTTTACATCTTCTTTGGCCGCGTCTCTGTCTTACTGCGCGCGGCCCCCGGCCAGGGCATTGTCAGCAGCATCGTCCTCGAGTCCGACGACCTCGACGAGATCGACTGGGAGTGGATCGGCGGCCAGGACAAGCAGGTCCAGACCAACTACTTTGGCAAGGGCAACACCACCGTCTACGACCGCGGCACCACGGTCGACCTCGATGCGCCCACGCAGTCGGCGTTCCGCAACTGGACGCTGGTCTGGACGGCGGCGTCGACGCAGTGGTACGTCGACGGCCGCCTGGTCCGCACGCTGGCCTACGCCGAGGCCCTGGGCGGCAGAAACTACCCGCAGACGCCGATGCGCGTCAAGGTCGGCAGCTGGGCGGGCGGCGACAGCAGCAACTCCAAGGGCACGGTGGAGTGGGCGGGCGGCGCGACCAACTACAACGACGGGCCCTTTACCATGTACGTCAAGAGCATCGAGATTGAGAACTACACCCCGGCCAGCCGCTACACGTACGGCGACACGACGGGCGACTACAAGAGCATCGTCATTGGCTCCTCCAAGACGTCGTCCAAGATACACTCCAAGAGTTCCGAGGCTTCGACGGCGGCCTCTTCGTTGGCTACGTTTGGTTTGAGTTCCCTCTCCGGTGCGTCCAACAACGCCTCCAACGGCACCGCGTCGTCGTCCAACCGCACTGCTGCATCCAGCTCCAGCTCCAGTTCCAGCTCCAGCTTCAGTTCCAGCTCCAGCTCCAGTTCCAGCTCCAGCTCCAGCTCCAGCTCCAGCTCGTCCTCGGCCACGTCGACGGTGGCCGAGGTCTCGGGTGCCACCGCCGGCTTCGGCCGCTGGTCTGTTTGGGCTGCGTCTGCCCTCCTGGCAGTTGCAATGTTCACCTTATAAAAGGGGCTTTCCCTACAATGGAGCTCCCAATGGATGTCATTCGTACATGTTTTCTTATAGAATACGAGTCACCTGTGCCTGTTTGTCTTGCCTAGACAACTATGTCTCATTTACTTGCCGTTTATGAAGTTAAAAGCGGATGACGCCATAAATAGAAGGATTAACACAAAGATTATCGCACAAAAAATAAAACAAAAGAATAAAGTGTACATTTCACAGTAGCTGGGTATAGGTATTTTCGAGAAACAATAGAAGTACATTTATTTCAAAGAGACAGACCATCAAGACAACAGCTCAACACCGCCCACATTGAACAAGTCCTCGATAAGCTGCTGCCCGTGCTGTCCCATACGGTCTTCGTAGCGACCCGGGAAGTGTTTCTGCAGCTCGGCGAGGCGGCGGCGCAGACGGTTGGCCGACAGGTTGAAGTCGCTCAGCCGGTGGAAGTGGCTCTTGAGGGCGTCGCTGTCGTCGTGGTCGTAGTACCCTCTGTGGCTGTCGTTGCCTTGTGACGGCTCCTCCCCCTCGTCTCCCCAGCCTGCGTCCTCTTCGCCGTCGTCGCCGTCGTCGTTGTCCGTCTCGCTGTCGAGTATGCCCAGACCGCTATCTGTATACCACGTGGGATGGTACACCTCGATGCAGATCCGCCGCGCCTGCGACTTCAACACCTTCTTTGTCTCGTTGCGTATCCGGCGCGTCTCATAGTACGCCTCCTTGTTGGCCCGCATCAGACCGCGGTCGGGCATCAGGAGCGTCGCCGGCGGCGGATCGCTGCTGTGGGCGTACGGCCGTGCGTCGGCCATGCTCTGCAGCCGCTGGGCGGCGCGGTACAGGTGCGGACAGGTCGGCGGCACGGAGGCCAGCTCCCAGATCAGGAGGCGCAGCTCCGCCGGCAGGCGGGGAAAGGGATGAAAGACGGGCGGTGGTGCCGCGGACGACGAAGACGAAACAGGACTCTCGCCCAGGGTGACGGGTGGCGCCATGCACAGCAACACGCGCAGCTCAATCTCGAGTGAGCGCACGTCCGCGGCGCAATGCTGCGCCTGCATGTTAAAGACCTCTGTCCGCCCGGCGCTGGAGTTGAGCTGGTAGCAATAGGAGATGTGGACCCGCGTGCGCAGGTAGGCGAGGCGTTCGTGGTAGGCGATGGGAATAGGCGAAGGATAGAAAATGGCCGGATCGCGGTGCTGCAGAGCGCCCGGGTCTGTGTACCGATCGGGCGGCGGTAGAGGATGCGCGTGGACGTCCATGTTGCCGGCTTCCGTGACCATGAGGGCGGTCTCGAGCTGGCGAAGCTGCTTGATCATGCGGTGGGCAAGTTCGCGGGTGGTCGGCGGGGATCCTCTGCGTGGGGCGGTGGACGTGCATTCGTGCACGCCCCAGATGCCATCCATCTTCGAGTCGATCATAGCAACGAGCTGTGTCGGATTGTTGGACAGTATTCGGTTGTGCTTTTGCTCGTTGATTATTGTTGTAACCATAGTTGTCGATTTGTATTGCGCGCTGGCCTGTCTCTCTAGATTCGCAGGAAACTGTCTTCATGATATATGATCTACTACGAGGTAACTGAACTCTAATTTCAAATAAACTTTTCTATGCACGTTCTTAGATAATATGTGATTAATATTCGTGTGTTTTCTAGGTTTTTGAACTTTTTGTGCGCATGGGGGATGGGAGTCAGCGAGGTTGACTGTTTGTCATGAGGCGCGGTGTTGGCTACATGACTGTGAGTAAGGTGTATCGAGTATGGCGCTACTAAAGAAAGGCACACCGTAAGTCGCGACGACCTCCCATCGACACATCCAGCATCAAGTCAGCGGCATGGGGTCCTGACATGGTGCTGTTGTTGTCATCGTCTACGTGATGTGACGCGTGGGTGAGGAATCAGCGGATGCCCGGCGCCGGTGGCCGGCATGCTGCGGCCTGTCACGTGAGGAGTGAAGGTGTTTGGTTTGCGTCGTTGTAAACCATGTGACTAGAGTACCGTTGCACTGTGTTGTATGTCTTCCGACCGACGACCGACGGTGTGGGACTCAAAAGCCAGCGATGATATCCACCAGACATAGACAGCACACGCAATCTACTCTTGACAGGTTCGACAACGGCCCGAAGGGTATACCGTGGCTGATGCATCTCGGCGACGACTATCTACAGTTGCCTAGAGAAAAGTGGCTCGTGCTAGGGTCTACATACTGGGCAAGCTCGAGACGTCACGCCTATACGTCGATGAGCTTGTCAACCATGGGGTGCCCAGACGGCTACGCCAACCGCTGTCGTCGCGACGGCCACGGGGGACCCGACATGAAATTGACGACGCCGCCTGTTGTGTGACATTTTGCAATCCAACAACCTAGTGGCTCCCTTCACCGAGATCGCCGGCGTCTCTGCGGCCGGCCGGCATGAGTCAGTACGGCATGGCCAGTCTTGGCGTTTGCGGAGTCGACCCATAATATAGAGAGACCGCAATACGACGGGACGTGCTCCGTACAGAGGTATCTGGTTCTATGCGGACAAAATCAAAGCGCCACTTCTTGCTGCTGCAATGCGACAGGGACAATATTGTCGGTTGTTTCGTGGTCGTCGACGGAGATGGAGCAAACGTTGCGCCGGTTAGGCCAATACGTTGTGTTGAACATATTCAAAGGCAAAAGGAAAGAAAAGGGCAGGGGTGGAGCGTCCATGAGCCGAGCTGCAGGCCAAATTCAGAAGGGTACATTGCTATGAATGAATGACGGTTACTTTAATTATCCAAAATCGACAATTCCATTTGTGGTCTTTATGTGTGTGTGTGTTTATGTTTTTTTTTTCTTCTTTTTCCCCAAAACTCCACCGCTACAATGTCACACGCCAAGAAGGCTGAGCAACGCCAATGCATCGTATCTCGCATTGAATTCTGGCGAGAGATTCGGGACGGTTACTCCCATCTTCAACAGACTACAGAATGAGATCGTGCTGACGTGCCAAAACGGCGACACATAGTTGGACATCAATTCGCAGCGTAGAGCCTTGTATAAAAGCAAACTGCAAACCTTCTTTCTCAACCTGTTGAAGTCATTCCATTAACCACCAACGACACCGGACAAACTCAACATGGCCGACACAAAAGACAAGACAGAAATGACGGAGGGCATCCCTCTCCGGGACGCTGGCGATGCCGACACACCACCGACCAAGACAGAGACGAAGACGTCTCCCCTCAACGCTGCCTTTGAGAAGCTGGTCCGCGACACGCTCGACCGATGCCACATCCCGGGCGTCGCCGTGGCAGTTGTGGACGGCGACGACACGTGGACGGCGGGCTACGGCATGGCCGCGCTGCCCGACGTGCCCGTCCGCCCGTCGACGCTGTTTTTTGCCGGCAGCACGACCAAATCGTTTACAGCGGCGGCGGCTTCGCTGCTCGTCGACGACGACACGACAGAGGCGCTGGCGCGCGTGCAGTGGACGACGCCGCTGAGCGAGCTGATCCGCGACGACTTCGTGCTGGCCGACGCGTACTGCACGGCCCACGTGACGCTGGAGGACGCGCTGTCGCACCGGACGGGGCTGGCGACGCACCAGCTGACGATTGGTCGGCTGGCCACGGCGTCGCCGACAACAGCGATCCGCGACTACGTGCGGTCGCTGCGGCACTGCGCCATGACCAAGCCGATCCGGACGGCGTGGCAGTACTGCAACGGCATGTTCATTGCGGTGGGGCACATGATGGAAGTGGTGACGGGCCAGACGCTGGGCGCGTTTATGAAGGAGCGCCTCTGGACGCCGCTGGGCATGACGTCGACGTTTTGGACGCTGGCCGAGGCGCAGGCGTTTGTGGCGGAGGGCAGCACTGGCGGCACTGGCGGCACCGATGGTACCAATGGCAGCAGGGCGAGGGCGACGCTGGCGGTGCCGTACGCCTGGGACGAAGCGGCCGGCCAGCACCGCGCCGTCCCCTACTTTGACGGCGTGCTGGGCGGCGCCGGCGCCATCATTTCGACCGTCGAGGACTACGCCGCGTACCTGCGCTGCATCCTGCGCAAGGCGGCGCCCCTGTCGGCGGCCGGCCACGCGGCGCTGCGGCAGCCGCGCGCCTTTTGCCCGCCGGGCGTGCAGCCGCAGCTCACCCAGCCCATGACGTACTCGCTCGGCTGGATGCTCTCGACGTACCGCGACGACGACGTGATGCTGCACCCGGGCGGCGTCGAGGGCATGACGGCCACCATGGTGTGCGTCCCCGCGCGCGACTGGGCCGTCGTCGTGTTTGCCAACGCCGACAGCCCCGGGCGCGAGGCCATTGCGTGGCACCTCGTGGACGAGAGGCTGGGCGTGCCGGCGGCCGCGCGACTCGACGTGCACAAGGACGCGCAGGCGAAGCGGGCGTGGCGCGAGGCGCGCAACGCAGGCGCGCGCGCGCGCCTGTACCCGAGCGTCCCCGACCCGCCGCGGCCCTTGTCGCTGCCGCGGCTGCACGACTACGCCGGCGTCTACACCCACCCGGCGTGTCCGGACGTCGTCGTCAGCGTGGACACGGACAAGGGCAAGGACAACGACAAGGCGACGCCCCGTCTGCGCGCCGACGTGACCGGCGCCCTCCCCGTGCGCTTGCTGCTGGACCACGTCACGGCCGACTACTTTGTCGCGGGCATGTACCTTTTCCGGCACGCCACGGTCCCCGACGCCATGGTCAAGGCCGAGTTCCAGCTGGACGCGAGCGGCCGGGCCAAACGGTTCGGCGCGGCCGTCGACCTGTTCAGCCCGACTGGTGATCTGCTGTGGTTTGAGAAGCAGGAGACGACGTGAGCGTCGGCATGGGCGTGCGGCAGTGGACATGCGGACGGTCATTGCAATGGTTTAGATTTAAAGTAGACAGTATCTATGGAAGCATGAAACAATAGTACACACACGCCCGCCTGCACCTACGCAATCACAGAATCGTCGTCGTCGCTCTTGGCCAGCGTCTGCTCGTCGTTGAGCTTGGGGTTGCGCAGCGCCAGCGCCAGGCCGATGATGGGCACGCACAGCGCGATGCCCGTGATGGTCAGCAGCCGCTGCACGTGCTGGTACGACTCGATGATGGCGGTGCGCTCGACGGTGCCGACGGGGTACGCGGCGGCGGCGGAGAGCGGGTCGCCGTAGACGACGGCGGCGAGCGTGCTGTTGATGGGGGCCAAGTTGCGCTCGAGCGTGCGCGGCAGCACCTGCGACCAGAGCGCGCCGCTGACGGTGTTGCCGAGGGCGGAGCCGATGTTGTACGTGGCGAGGTAGAGGCCCGTCATGACGGCGAGGTTCTCGTGCTTGAGGCACGTCTGCAGGGACGCCTGCGCCGGGTAGGGGAACAGGCCGCCGGCGATGCCCAGCAGGACCTCGGCGCCGATGACGCCGGCGCGGCTGGACGCGGACGCAGTCGTCGAGCCGCGGTAGTGGATGAGCAGCCCAAAGGCGACGAGGAAGAGCACGGTGCCGGCGAGGATAAAGTACTTGAGGCGGCGGACCTTGAAGACGACGAGGCCCAGCAGGAAGCCGGTGACGACGCTGCAGAAGGAGTAGAGCGACGTGATGCGCGTGGCGGCCGCGACGCTAAAGTCAAAGGCGACAAACAGCACCGTGTACAGGTAGTCGCCCTGCATGTACCAGGCAAAGTTGAGCAGCAGCGCGATGCCGAGCGGCGCCCAGACGCCGCGGTCCTTCATCAGCGCAAACGGCACGAGCGGGTGCGGCGCCCGGGTCTCCCACGCGACGAAGACGGGGATGCAGACAAAGCCGACGACCAGCGGCGCGATGATGTGCGCCTCGCGCCACGTCGCCGTGAGGCCGCCTGCCAGCGTCAGCGGCACGAGCACGAGCGCAAACACGGCCACCATCAGCACGATGCCGACGGCGTCGAGGCGCCAGAACAGGTCGACGACGAACCCGCGCGTGCCCTGCTGCGCGCGCAGCGACTGCGCGTAGGGGCTGACGAGGCCGCGGCGCCGGGCGCGCCGGCCGACGGCCAGCAGCGTCGCCAGCAGCGGCACGCAGCACACGGGATAGATGATGCACCACATGCCGATGCCCCAGCGCCACGTCGTGGCCGCCAGCACGCGCGACGTCACGTTGCCGCTGACCCACGTGTTGATGACAAAGGGCAGCGCCGGGATGTACGAGAAGAGCAGCCGCGCGCGCGTCGACGTCAGGTCGGCCACGATGACCTCGACGAGCAGGATCACGGTCGTGTAGCCGATCTGGTAGAGCACGGCGCCGCCGGCAAACGCGCTGACGCCGCTCGACGACGCCTGCACGGCGGTGCCCACGACGTAAAACACAATGGACACGAGCACCAGCTCGACGCGGCCAAAGATGTCGGCCACCTTGGCGGCCGTCGGCTGCGCGGCCGCCGCAATCACCGACCGCAGCACGTTGATGGCCGCCAGCAGCGAGTGCTGCGCGTACGACGCCGTCGCGTACGTCTGGAACGTGTAGCGCACCGTGCCGTCGAGCCCGTAGGCGTACGCCACCAGGAACACGCCAAAGAACAAGAAGACGCGGTCGGTGCGCGTCAGCACGGCCGCCAGCGCCTCCATGCGCGTGACGCCCGCCGACTGTGCGTGGAGGCTGCTCGGGCGGTCGGCCGGCTTGGTGGTGGTGGTGGTGGTGATGGTGGTGGCAGCGTTGACATCCTTGCTGTCGGTCTGGATCTCGGGCGCGGACGTTGCATACGCCGGAGGGCCAGCGTGGGCCTGCTTCTCGGCCATTGTCGAGGTGGGGGAGGTGGTGCAATAAAAATGGAGGGAAGACGATGGGAGGAGAACAAGAGACAGGGAGAGGACAAGACGGAAAGACGACAGCACGAAGAGATGAAAGATCGGCGGGAGGCAAGTCTCATAAATTAATACCCGAATGACAGGACGACGGAGTACTCGGTACAGTTTGCGGCTCTGAATTTTCGTCTGCAAGCTCCTTGGCTCTTGGCTTGTCTGGTGTCTTGTAGTCGTCTCTTAGCCTGCCGCAATTTTTATCTCTGCATCATCTTGTCCATCTCTGTCCACTAATTTTCCCTCGTCTCCGCCCTTCATCAATCTAATCAGATGGCCAAGACCCAAGGACTGGTCCAGTGCGCGAGTTTGTCCGAGGTGCGGCTACTAAGGTAAAAATTGACAAACGCTGTCCACAAATACATCCACTCGCAGGAAAAAAAAGTAATAAATGGACAAATCAGATAACCATCCAGACAACCCTAGTCCCGAGGAGGCAAAATGGCCCGTGGATCAACAAGAAATCGAGCAGCCGGTCTCTTCCCTTTCTTTGCTGATGTCCTGGAGCTCAAGCTTCTTTCAACCTTCATCTGGCCCAGCTGCAGACTTTTTTGGTCTCTTCCCTCTGTCTTTCCACGCCTCGCACGCCTCCCCATCCCACCCTTCCACATCCCCTGTGGATGCCGCGTCGGTCCAGGGTCCAAAAGAAGAAAAAGAGCCAAGAACATCCCACGCCTCATTTTCGAGGTCGTATTTACGACGTCTTCTTGTCAAGTCTCCGCGACCGGCGAACCCATGTGACCCTGCGATGCCAAAACGACCGCCTCCGGTATTCCACTTTCTGTGCAACCCGCCATACAATACATTCCGTGCCAGGACACAAGTCGTTTGGTATTTTGTGGGATGTGTCATGGCGGCTTACATTGTTTTCTCACTACGAACTTAGTGTGGCAACTTCATGCCTGGGCGACAACCCTCAGTAAAGCAACCAACCAGCACGGAATGCCCTTACTGTCCTTGCAGGGGGGGTTAGTCCGGAGATTGGACGGCGACTTAGGTCTCGTCAGCTGCCACTTATCAATCTACAGTATTGCAACATACGAACATTCTCTTTTGGCATGACTCCGGCCCCGGAGCTGGGACTAATGCCCCGTGCTCTGTAAGGGACGCTGCGTGCTCTGTAAGGGACGTTGTTTATGTAAACTACACAGTAGAAACCCGAACTGTCTCACAGGGTTTTTTAAAAAAAAATCAAAAAAAAAATCTCGCAAACCCTACTATGCCAAAAATGGAAGCTGCCTGGCCAAATGGCACGAGAGAGCTGACGGCCGCGCATCTTATCAATCACCGCTTTATCAATCTGCCGATGCTGCATGGGAGAATCTGCCATGGCACACTGTCCTGCAATATAGAGCTCATGCTCAAGCTCTGACGCACTGTGCATCGCATTACGAAAATTGGTTCCGTTAGGACTTGAAGGTTCTCTTGAGAACTTAATGATTATTTGTATGGGTACATTCGTACCACGTTCATAAAAAGTAAATCTATAACGTTTTCCGACGGTTTTTTTTGGCACATAAACGAAAATAATATTTTAATGCCCATGTTTTACCTGAACATCGGCCTGTATGAATGTTTTTTCATTTTTAAAACGATTAAATGATACAAGGCTGCAGAGAAATAGGTGCTTGAAAAAAAAGCCACCGCTGAAGTCAAAGAAAACGCTGACGCTGCATATAAATACGCATATGGGTATCATTTAATAAAAAAAAGCATGGAATGAAACGTCCCGCAGTGCAACCATATATGACAACGCACATATGTACATCGTGTTAGTGTAGCTGCCGGTCGTGAAACCGCTCGTAAAGAGAAAACGGAATGCAGCGATTTATGGAGCAGGATGAGGAAACAGAGTCACAAACAAGGACAAGAAGAAGAAACGACACAAACAGGCAAGTTAGACTGTCGGCCGCCCGAAATAGTCGCCGCTAAAGGAGCCGTCACAATGGCACACATGCGGCCCACCGACTCGGTGCCAGACGTTCAGAACACCAAACCCGCTGCAGTAGTAGCACTCGTCCTGCGGGTCCGAGCAGTCCAGGCACACCACGGTCGCCGCACGCCACACGCCGCCAATGCGCCCGTGGCCCTGGCAGAAGGCACAGTCGCGGCGGGGTCGGGCGGGTTCACGGGTGGCGGACTGGGTGGCGGCTTGGACGGGTGCATTTTCGGACCCGCCGTTGTCAATCTGCGGCCGAGCATGCGTCCGGCTCGGAGGATGGGCCTGAGGACGGGCACACGACCGTGGCTGGGTTTGAGACTGGATCTGAGGCTGGGTCTGGGGACGGTCCTGTGGACGAGGCTGTGGACTCCCAGATGCATCCGTGACTTGGACGTCGACGTCTATGTTGATGTGCAGGCTTCGAGGCTGGGACAGAATATCCGGTTGTTGTTGTTGTTGTTGTTGCTGTTGCTGTTGCTGTTGCTGTTGCTGCCGCTGTTGCTGTTGCTTTTGATGCCGTCGGCGCGGCTTGGCTTGCTGGACGTCAGGATCAGACGGTTTGGATTGCTTAGACGGTTTGGATGGCTTGGATGGCTTGGATGCCCTCGAAAGGTCTGATTCTTGGCTGGGCATACGAGGGTTGGAGGCACCCATGACTCTGACTAATATCTCTGCTGCCGTCTCTTCATAGGCCTCCGACGTGTCGTCGACGTCGACCATCGGCGTGAGGCCTGGTGACTGTTGTTTTCGTGCTTTGTTTCCTTGCGATTTCTTCGGCTTGGTAGCTTCGCAGCGGATTTTGGGTTCTGCCGGTTTTGGTATTTTCGGGGTTTTTGGTTTCTGAGGCTCCGACACCTCTGGAGTCTGAGTGGTTTCGGTCCGTGTCGTGGTCCCTGTGCTACCTGTGGTCTCCGGTCTCATCGAAGGCCCAACCCCTTGCGTGGCCAGCGCCTCGGCCAGAAGCGCATTGAGCAGCTCGGCCTGTGTCTGGGGCACCACGTCGTCGTGGCCATGTGCAGGTGTCTCGACTGAGGGTTCCATATTGCATCAGGGCGGCGTCCAAGATTGGAGCTGAAGCGTGAGTCTGTTGAGATGGACATGAGGTCTGCTGCGTTGCCGGGCGTTTCAACCGATTTGAATGTTGATATTCATTCGTCCAGAAACAGATTCGGCAAATTTTACGTCTCAGAACCTCTATTGGGTTCCCAGGAGTGCCAAACATCTTTACAAAATGGGCTGCTGACTACAAGATCACGGTGTGATGCGTGCTAGTCTCCAACTTTAGCAGCGCCGAGTCATGGCATTGGACTTGTTAATCTGCGAGTGGTAAGCCACCAAGGTTCCCTCTTGGCTTATCAACTAGATGACACACGACGTCGAAAGGCTATGTATGCTTGTACAGTGTGAGAAGGGAGACTCATGCTGTCTTATTTCAAGCTCCTCTTTGGCGGTTTCTCCACGTTAGTACGCTTTAATGCCATGTGAATTTAAAAACAACCAAACGTTCCACCTTCGAGTTTGGCAAATTCCAAACCCGACAATTTGGTCGCTCAGGTTCGACTGACATGCGGCCACCCGTCCGCTGTTGTCATCGGCTAGAAGTCCACATGCTCGTCACGTTGCGCACGGGTATCTATGGCGGGGGATCCGAGTACGTTGAATTGCCGATCAAGGGTGCGATGTAGCACATTTCAACAAACAACAAAAGCGGCGCGTGCAACGACACCTATCACTTGTATTGCGACATATCTACGATATTCACGAGACGAATCATAAATGTAACAATAGAACAAATACACAAAGGGAGGAAGCATGGCGTGTCTGTGGCTGTGGCTGTGGAAGCTATGCGGAGTTGCAAACAAAGAGACGCTACACTTTGCCCGTTTGCGGCCCGCGTTGCCCAATACGTCCCAACGAGGCTGTTCTGTTCCCCCTCTTTGTTCAATGCGTTTTCCATTTACGCTTTCGACTCTGGCCATGGATATTGTATCGATGGCTTTATATAGAACCGTTTCTCGTTTCATTTTCCTGTCTCTCCATCTTCATTTTCTTTTCAGTTCACTTTCCTACAAGTCAAGGCAAAGTACATATAACGACATCCACCTGTCCTTGCCGGCTCAAAACGTTTCCCATCACTGTACGCATCCTTTGCTAGGCCTCTGCTACGATGTCAGGAACACGGTCAAGCGAAAACAATGACGCCGAACTCGAAGCGTGGGCGAACTGGGTCTATCCTCCCGAGTTCTACGACAGGCTCTCCAAGATTCATCTGACTGAAGGGGCTCTCGCGGAACTTGATCGCCGCAACGCCGTTGCAAAAACAAATCCAGTAATTGCATCTACCCGCCAGTGTGTGACGGAAGAAGAAGACGACGTGGCTCGGTTTGCGCGGCACGGCGGTCCTGACCTTATGGATGTTTGCAATGTAAGAATCCTCTGGCAACCATGACCTCCCTTGCCTCTTCTCCTTTATTTTTATACCATACCAAAGAGGTAACAAGACAGTATGGCTACACCGAATCTCGCCTAGTGGACACACTGGACAAAACCAAGCAGCTGCACCCAGACGCAGCTACGACGACAGAGACCAAGACGACCGAGTCTACGCCTTACAGTGCCAATTTCGAACAGCACCTGGCGGACCACGGCGTGCATGCCACATACAGCTCGCAGAAGCCTGCCAACTGGGCTGAGATCCGATCCGTTGTAACCCAGCGGCGGCCGTCGCTGTCGTCGTCGCAGTTCTCAGAGGGCGCGTTCAACAGGTTCGAGGACGAGAATGACCGTGCCAAGAACAAAGCCGACGTGATGGCGCACGCAATTCCGACAATTCTTGACTCCAACGACCGCTGTGAGCATCGTCGGGCGGAAGGGCGCAATGTTCTTTTCGACAATCTCGCACCGCTCACGGACGCCACGGTTACAAACCCAATGCCCGACGTATACTACGGTGCCCGTCCTGATGATCTCGCCCGGCCGATACGTGACGAACTTGGCCCCAATATTATGCCGTCGGCCGGCCATGACTTGCCCTTGGCGCCTAATTTCTTTGTGGAGGTAAAAGGCCCCAACGGCAGTGGTGCGGTCGCGAATCGGCAAGCTCGCTATGACGGAGCCGTCGGGTCGCGTGCTTTACACCATCTACAAAACTACGGTGAAGCGGAGCCAACGTTTGATGGCATGGCCTACACATATAGCTCGACCTACATCAGCGGCACGGGCACACTCCAGCTCTACGCCCACCATAGTACCGCGCCGGTGACGAAAGGAGGACAGCCGGAGCACCATATGAGCCGGATTAACGCCTGGGCCATAAATGGCAACGCCGACAGTTTCCGCCATGGCGTCACGGCATTCCGAAATGCACGAGACTTGGCCAAGCAACATCGAGATGGGTTTGTCCAGGCGGCAAACGGCACCGTACAGAGGGAGCAGAAGGAGCCGAAGCAAATATCCCAGTCTGCTCACGTCCCTACAGACGTTGGACAGTCTCAAGAACAGCCACAAGAAGACGCAGGCGAGAAACAAACAAAGCGGGCGGGCGCCAACAAGAAACCGGCTCCAGCTCTGGGAGACACTAAAAACAGACAAATCAACCCGCCCAAGCGACGGTGCCCGACGCCGGCCGTGGAGGTGTCGGTGCGTCTCACGCGAGCCGCAAAGAGACGTCGATGCGCTGCCGAAGTGTAACCAGCTGCGAACGGGTGACTGGCGGAAAAGGAGAACACAAGGCAGCGTGCAGGCGCCGGGTGTGAGAGAAGTTCTATAAACAGAGATGGATAGCAATTCACAAGTTTTGACGACAGGCGCAAAGACAGGTGCTCATCAGAACGTTTGTGCTAAAACTTGACACAGCGGGCAGTGTGTCAAAGGTGTCCAGAGGAAAGAAAGATGTACGCAAGCAACTATGTGGTAAATACTAAAGCGTACGGTAAAATAAAATTGTGAAAACTCTTGGCGTGAAGACCACGACGAAACAACAGAAACAAAATGCGGGAACAACATAAGAACACAATGGTTGCACACGATGCACCGTTTCCTATAGGCGGTCAGGCAGGCTGGGACACTTGGGCGCTCTGGAGGACAACGGTATCGTGTACGTGGTCGCCTTTTCGGCCCTTAGGATTGTGATGCTCGTCCCTTCTAGGATGGTGCTCCGGGCAGACCTCGCCTTCCGGCGTTCCGCAGACTTCCAAAAGCCGATGAACGGCGACAACGGTCGACGGAGCTTCACTTCTAGGTTTGCTTCCTGAATGATAGACGACAGTACCCACGCGGTTGGGCGCAGCGTAGATTTCCTCCACAGACGGAAGCACGTTGGCGTCGTTGACAGGAGCATAGGAATGCTGGCCTTTGCTAGTCAGGACGAACCCGTCCGTGTCAAGACTGGCCACTGCTTCGAACTCGTCCCCCTCAGACACGCTGGAATGTCTCGAGTGCAGCTGGTCGTACAGAGACGAGCCGCCCCACACAGCATGCATGGGATCCAACCAACAGCCATCATACAGCCGCGTGTGCGACGACGACGCGTCGGTTGTCGTTTTGCTGGCGTTGGAGGAGCGGAGCGAGTAGCGACCAGGGGGTGGTTCCGGGCGAGACGCCTCTGGCTCGGGGGATGCCACGCTCGAGGCTGTGTCCGTAACGCTGCTGGACACGCTGCCCGGCGGCAGTACAGCATATTCAGACGTCTCTGGACGACTGTGGCTGCCATGGTAGAGGGACTGGTCGTCGTCGTCGTCATCTCCGTAGTCCACCTCATCTTCGGGGGTGTCGCCCCGGCCGTTGTACCCGTCTCCGGCGGACGGGGCCCTGCGTCTTGCGCGGTACTCGCCACGGCGGGACCGTGACGACGGCCCACTCGGTTTCACGACGGCCGTGCGTATGCTTCCCAAGCTGCGGTTCGGTGTCTGCCTGCTGCGCTTGGCTGGACGCTCGTGTTGGGCGGACGGCGAGGTGGACGCCCACCGCGACAACGACGACGACGCCCGAGGGGTGGGGGCGGCGAGGTACTCTGAGAGTGCCGTCGGCGACTGCTCCATCGGGTACTCCCCAACCGCCCAGTCTGGGCTGGGACGGTAACGTTGCGTCGTTGTATCGGGGCGACGTTGTGGTGTGGGACTGCGCGACAGGGACAGGTCGACGTCACCGTCAGCGGAGCCGCTCGACGTGAAAAACGCGTGTTCCAGACATTCGAGGGCCGAGGGCCGGTCGGCTGGTGTGTCAGCAAGAAGCTGCATGCCCAGGTCGAAATGGGCCGGCAGGCCGTGGGACTGAGCAGCCAGCACCTGTCTCTGCGTGACGACGGCGTCGAGGTACGGCTCCCAGTCGTCGCCACTGTCGTCGGCTATGTCGAATGACGTTCCAAACAAGGCGAGAATGAGAACGCCAATCGCAAACATGTCCACCTTGTTTGTGCGAGCCTTGTGGCCGTTGACAATCTCTGGCGCCATGTACAACGCCGTCCCGCAAGTGGTGTTGAACCGGGTCGCATCCGTCGCCAGGCCAAAATCAACCAGTTTAATTTGGACGGGGTCGCGGCAGGCCAGGATGATGTTGGCCGGCTTGATGTCTCTGTGTGTCATCCCTCGACCGTGTAGATACGCTACAGCTGTGAGAAGCTGCCACAGCACGTCTTGGATTTCGGTGACGCTGAGCGGTGGGTGTCCTTTGTCCGGGTCGCAGATGTCCTGGAGATTGGGGCCGTCCACGTACTCCATGATGAGCTGTGCACGCTGGCCGGGCAGGTCGATAAAGGCGACATATTGTACCACGTATTCCTACGTAAACAACCCTTAGCAACAATGCAATTAAGACGTAAACGAGACGGGAAAAAATGTGCCCTGTGGAGGTGTCGTGAATCTGAACGTACATGTTTGAGGCTTTGCAGCATGGCTTGCTCTCTCCATTCCACCGCGCCGCGCTTGTACAGCTTCATTGCGTAGACTTGCCCAGTGTACTTTTCCACGGCCTTGAACACCTGTCCAAAGCCGCCCTGCCCAATCTCGCGATCCTGCATATACACAGGGGGCCGCTGGGATGCATTGGTTGTCGCGACCTTCGTGTGGATGTCGAGCAACGCCAGGCTCGGCTCGTCAGCTTTCCCGTACTTGGCGAGATATTGTCGCCAGTCCACTGGGTCACCGCCGCGTTGAATTTCGATCTGTAGATCGTCGCTGAACTTGATTGTCAGGGTTTCGAAGTTCATCACAACCTGAGCATTTCGTACCCGTCTGATCTCGTTTTGCCTTGAGAAATGAACTCGAGTACCGTGCTTTGAGTGATTGCGCAAAAGAGTAGAGCGCCATTTTGGCAGGGGCAGCAGGGCGAGATGTCGCTCGCTGATTCTGTGATCGTCAATCAAAATATCGCACGTGGCTGTGTCTCTACCAAGAACAAATCCGATGGTCTTGTCTCTCGGCTGACTGTCCGTGGTAATCCGAATAACAAAAGGCGGCGTCCAGTCTGGGGCTGGCGTGCCGTGGTCATCGTTGGACGAATCAACAATTTGACTGGGTTCATCGTCTTCCCAGACATCCGCGCCTTCCTGGCAAAAAAACTTTTCATTGTGGTAGTTATTTAGGACGTCTGCATCTCCAGTGATGGTAAAAATGATTGTGTTGCTTGCCATGATGAAACAGCTGATCGTGACTGCGTTGTTTGACTTTGGTGGTGTTAAAGAAAAGACAAAAGTGTGGAGGACGAATACGTCTACTTTACAATGAACAAGGCGACGGGATAGGTTTGGCAGGTTTCTTATGGGAAGTTCTTGTGTTCGACAAAAAAAAAAAGACCATAAGGCAAATTAAGGTTTTCTTTGCGCCATTCAGGCAAGTCGATGCAGTCATCCTCACTTGGGCGTCTGGTCAAACCAAGGGTGACAGCACCTGTTACAGATTATACGTTTTGACATAAATGGTTGGCTTGAACGACTCGTCGCAAACGCAGGCCCACACACACGCGCACACCACGGGTTGACAGTCGAGGCTGTGATGCAGTGATTTTACGACGCTTCGACGTCTCGGTGCGAATAACATGACCTCGGCGGCTAGGAGCGGGCCGTGTGCTGTAGACCCGCTATTCTATTTGTTAGTTTTTGCTGCCCTGTCTGCGTCAAAGAGGGGTCAATCACCAACGGACAGAACGCTTGGGCGGCTGTAGGCACGGAACTTCCCCAAGCTGATTAAACCCAGGGGCTAAAGATGACCTAAAAATGGCCGCTCGGCGCAGGTTGAAACGCCCGTCGGCAAACGCGACGCGACCGAGGAAAGTCGTCTCTTTCTCATTTTTCACAAAACGCTACATCGCCACGGGCCACGAAATATCGCTACTTACCGTTACCACGACACAGTCCTCCTTTTCCCCTCTTGTCCTAGCCTCCGTTGTCCTCTCCAGCGAGCACAAACCGACATCGCCTTCTTCCATCCCATAATCCAAACGCCACGAGGCCGACGTATCTAACCAAACATGGCGGGGCCCGCTGATAACGCGACGACGGCACGTCCTCCAAAATTACGGCTCTCGCCATCACAGCGACGGTATTATAAGAAGCTGTCGTGGTCAATTGCCAACACGCACTATAGGATCAACATGCTTGCAAGACTCGGCCGTCCTGGCCAGTGGATTCTACTTCATGAGGATCTGTATGATCCGGCGTTGGACCCTCGCCCGCAATCACGAAATCCCGACGACGAAGTTCACGTTCGCGGCCTTACCTACCATGGGGTTCCGATTCGAGACGCGGGCTTCATCTGGGCCGGCAAAGGGCCGGTGCCCGATTTCCTCGACGTCACGTTTTGGGAGGGCCAAATCAAAAGCCTCGTCGAGAAGACTAAGCAAGTTAAGGCCAGGCTTGTGCATCCTCGATTCACGCCCGAGGAACTGCAGGTCATCGAGTTGTTGGAGGCACAGCCTCGCCATCTCTTCCACACAGAAGTGATTGACAGACGGATGCGACTAAACGGCCAAAAGAATGGAGTGTTTAACGCCTTGTTCGACCTCGCGCAGCTGGGGCGGCCCGGTCAATGGGTCTTGCACCACGAGGAATTTTACCACCCTCTCATCGACACACGACCCCAAACACGTGCTGCCGAGAACTGCATCGTTGTACGTGACTCGCATCTCAAAGGGGATGCGCGGACCATGGGCGACGGGATCCTGGCCGACTTTGAGCTCAGGTGGGCTGGGAACGGGCCGCCACCGGATTTTGACGACTACTTCTTTTGGGAAGACACGTTCAACAGCCTGCACGAGAAGACTCTTCAAGTCCAGGACGGGCATCTGAAGCCTCGCTTTAGCCAAGACGAGCTGCGCACACTGGAGGCGATGGAGAACGACGAAGACCACGCGTTTGCAAAGTACCTCAAGGATCGCATCGAGAACCCACCAGTGGTGGAGACACCAGAAGAGTTTGAAAAACACGCGGCGCTTGCCATTGCGCGAGGCCAGGTCGTGGTGGTGATGGAGGACTTGTGGGATGGTGGATTTGCCGGAAAATGGGTCTTGCACTGCGACGATCTGTACGTCCGCGAGTACGACACGCATTCCCGGGAACAGGACGAGGCCGAGGACAACGACAAGGACGAGGAGGCTCCGCGGCGAATCATCGTTTTTGATGATCCTGCCAATCTTCGCTTTGACACCCACTTCCGGCCCCCGCCAGATTTCGACGACATTTCCTACTGGGAAAAGAAGCGAGAGGAACTGCGACAAAAGAGACAAGAGGTCAACGCGGGCAAGTTGGTGACGCATCATTTTTCAGAGGGTGACCTCATGCGAATCGAGCTGCTCGAGCGGGCCATCCAAGAGCGCCGCGAGCAAGAGCAAACGCAGGAACGCCGCGTTGACCGCATGGGGCAGAAGACGGAGCAAATCTCGGCATGGCTTAGCCAGAACGCAAATGGTGCAATGCCAACAATGTCAACAACAGGCCCGTCTCCGTCTCCGACACGGCCGCCGTTACCGCCTGCCCATCCATTGTCCGACGATGCCACCGACGATGACGGACGACAGGACCATGCAGCAGACGACGACAGGAGCGCCAAACATGCCGGAGCAGGCCAGTCGAAAGCGTTAAAACGAAAGCGGGCGACAATCAGCGACGACAACAATGACGGTGGCAACGGCAACGAAGTCGACGACAAACCAAGACACAACATACAACCCGCCAAACGCAGTAAAATGCAGCCGCCGCCGGAGCCGTCGCCAGCAGTACCAAACCGGCACCGCCGCTCAAGGAAACAGACATCAATATCATCGAAAAAGACACGACGCCGTCCGGCAGATCCGCCAGCAAACTCGCCTCCGAGGAGAAGTCCACGCATAGCGGCACAGCCGCCAAGGAGGTATCTGCACAAGTAACGAATGTAGCATACTCTGCAGACATAGACATTGCCTTTGTTTGGCACAATGAATGTTCTTTCCAGTGAATCGTGATCAGAATACCATGATTCCGTTTTCTTTTTCTTTTTTTGACAACCTCCCTGCCTACCTTCTAAATACAGTAAACTCAAGCACAAGGAATACAATGTACATGACCAGCAGCACGGCGCCTACCCACGGCCTGGACCCCAAGAACACAATCGGGAGAAACAGTGCCGAGGACACCCACATCGCGAGGAGCTCAAACGGGACGACAGAGCTGGAGAGCTCCTCTGGATCGCCGGCCACAAACGTAATGCCCAGGCACAGCGTCAGGAGGAAGATGTTGCTTCCCGCCGTGTTGGCGACGACGATGCCGCCATGGCCGCGCACGCCACCGATCACGGCAACGAACTTCTCCGGCAGCGTCGTCGCAAAGGCCAGGACGGTGACGCCGAGGACGGTGCCAGAGAGGTCAAAGGCGTCTCCAATGGAGGCAGCACTGTGCGACAGGATGTAGCCCGAGAGCGACAATGCGAAGAAGCCGACGCTGAGCAGAACGACGTGGTAGACGATGCCATGTTTGGGGCGGCGTGGCGGCTGCTCTCCACCAGACCCGTTGGCGAGCAGCGGCGACTGCTCGTCAGCGACCGCATCGCGTGGCGCCTCTGCCTCGTGGCCATTGCCTCGCGTGCTGTCATCATCGCTATCCGAATCGCTATCCGAGTCGACATCCTCCGGCGTGTCCAACACACCCTTGTAGATGCCGTAGCCAACGGAAGCCAGATACAAGGCGAACACGGCGATGAAGACGGCACCCGCGATTCGGCCGAGGCGGCTTGTGAGGCCCACGACGGCTGCGAGCGTGGTGACGACAAAGAGCAATGCAGCATATACCTTTGCGCTGTGGTCAAAGGTCAAGCGGCCGGGATGGACGAGGAGCCCCAGAGAGAAGGCACCGAGAATGTTTGAGATGGAGGAACCGACGACATTGCCGACGGCCAGAGACGAGCGGCGTTGGAGGATCGCGGCCACAACAACGGCCAGCTGCAGAGCAAATTAGCGTCCTCGTCACCATTCCATATTGTAGCCGATTCAAACACACCTCTTCCCATTCTGCGCCAGCGGTGAGCAAGGCGACCAAGGTCTGCGAGACGCGGAGTCGGCGCGCGACAATCGCGGTGTGGTCGATGAAGCGATCCGCGCCGAATTCAAGGAGAAACAAACCCGCGACAAAGGCGCTGGCGTTGAAAGCGACGCTATCCCAATCCATCTTTGTATCAGGAATGTCGGATGTCGGAATCATGTCCAGTGGCCGTAGGCCGTGGGCTGTAGGTTGTTGGCTTGGTTGAGGACGAAGCTGAGGTTGGGGTTGAAATGGACAGGGCTGTTCAGCCTTGTTGGTTGCATGTATTCGAGTGGGGACGCGAAACTTAGCATTTGCTAACGGGACGTCGGGGGGAGCTGGTGCAGTAACGTAGCCAGTAATATCCACTGTAACCTTGCAGGTGGGTGGCCTACAGGGTACACAGGCACTGTACCGCACTTTCTCGCAGCCTTAAAATTGAACCCACAAAACATTACTTTACATTCTCATGTCGTTTCAATTGCGACACATGCCGCTATTTAATTCGGCTACATTTCCAGGCACAACAAATCCCACCGTTACTTCATGCCCATTGTCGTTGCCATTTCTGTCCTTGCAGCTCTCCTTCCCACACAGGGACGGGCGCTTCGCCTCTCGTCGCTCCCGTCCGGCATACGACAATCATGACAACAGCAACGGCTGTCATTCCCAGTTCTCTCTGTGTCATTGTGCTGCACCAGACCAGCATGACTGTCGAGTTGGGCCACTTGTATTGTTGACGATGGTCGTTGTGAAAGAAGTGCCTGGGGCACGGTGAGGGGGAAACAAGCTGATGTTTATTAGGCCCACGATATGTGTTGACAGAGAATAAATAGAACCAGTCAGAGACTGGAGGAATAATAGAGGTCTTTTAGATCTCTAGCAACTCCCATCGAGCGGTATGACTGCTAAACGACAAGTAAACGCGGCGGCAACGGACGGGAAACGCTCCTGAGACGGACAGTACTGCGACGTAGCGTGGGACGACTCGATTGGGAAAGGCAAAGCACTAACGAAGCAACAGGCGGATCATTATTCGAATGTAAGCCCTGTAGCTCTTTTTTGAAAGAAGAATTAAATTCCCCACCTCCTTCCATCCGGCCATGGCATCGCGCTTGGCCCGCGGTCGCCTACTTGCTCGGACGGAACGTAATCGTCTTGGTCTTGAGAAACTCGTTGAGCCCGGCATCTGCATTGAACCGGCCGAATCCGCTGCTCTTCACGCCGCCGTGCGGCAGGCCGGCCTCGTCGTGCACGCTCATGCTGTTGATGTGCACCGCCCCCGTCTCGATCCGGCGCGCAATGGACAGGCCCCTGGCCAGGTCCTCGGTAAAGACGGCGCCGCTGAGGCCGTAGTCGGAGTCGTTGGCAATGCGGACGGCCTCGTCGTCGTCAGCGACGGAAATCAGCGACACGGAGGGGCCAAAGCTCTCGGTCTGGTAAATGTCCATTTGGTCCGTGACGCCGTCGAGGACAATGGGGTGGATGGTGCGGGACGAGGTGGACGACGACGCAGAGGCCGGCGCTTGCCCGTGAAACACACCGGCGCCTTTCGCCACGGCGTCTTGGACGAGGCTGGTGACCTTGTCGTAGCCACCAGGCAGCGCAAGCGGCTGAGCCGGCGCCGCCTCGCTGAAAATGGTGGCGATGGCCTTTTTCAGCTCCACCTTGAAAGCCTCGACGACATTCCTGTGGACGAGGATGCGTTCCGTGGACATGCATATTTGACCGGCCTAGGACAGCTGCGTTAGACTCTCTGTGTTGCACAGCACCATCAGCAAGGTACCGTCCGACCTACATGCAAAAACGCGCCCAAGCAGCACTGCTGCGCAGCATAGGCCACGTTGGCGTCCTCGCAGACAATGGCGTTGTTCTTGCCGCCGAGCTCCATGAGGACCGGCTTGAGATGCCGTCCGGCCAGTTCCGAAATGATGCGGCCGACCGCCGTGCTGCCCGTAAAGTTGATCTTTCGCACGGCCGGGTGCTCGATGAGGCTGCGCGTGACCTCCGCTGCGTCGGCCGGGCGGTGGTACAGCACGTTCAGGCAGCCGTCGGGCAGGCCTGCCTGGCGGAAGAGCGCGCCGATGGCCCAGAAGCAGCGCGGGGACACTTCGCTGCCTTTGAGCACGCAGGTGTTGCCCGCCGCCAGCGCGTAGACGACCGACCGGATGCCGAGAATATACGGGGCGTTCCTAGACTGTCAGCATGCAGCTTACTCGAATTTTTTGTGTGTTGCAGTGTTACACAAGGACGCTGGGCGTGGAGAGCCGTACCAAGGCGCAATGCCCAGAATAACGCCATAGGGCTCCTTGACCACCAGGGCCTGCGTGTCGGCGTCGTCGCAGATGGGCGCCGTGCCGCTCAGGGCGCCGCTGATGCGTCCAGCACAGTCGCGGATGATCTCGCGCGACGTCATCAGGTTGAACTCGGCGAACCCAGCGCCCGAGCCCGTTTCCTGCACCATGTATGCCTGGTACTCGGCCGCGTGTGCCTCGAGGAGATCGGCGGCCCGGAGGAGAATGTTTCGTCGAACGGCGGGCTTCGTGCGAGACCACGCCGGAAAGGCGTCGCGGGCGGCGTTGACAGCGGCCACGGCATCCTCGCGCGACGCCGACGAGGCCTGCCAGATGGAGCCCGTGCCGACGTCGGGAGACACGACAGGAAACACAGTCGGCGTGGCAATCTCCTTTCCGTTGATAAGGAGAGGAACAGTGGTGGCACCACCACCGCTCGCAGGGACGATGTTTTCAATGGCCATTTTGGCTGTTGGCAGTGTGTCGATGTTTGCTGGCTATCGACCGTTATGTGACGTCTGCAACTGGAAAGAGACGGACTATGAAATAGCAAGCCGTGTGCGGAGGTCATGAGGGGCAAACAAATCGTCCCGCCGTCGCATTGTCGTTATGATGTCGCCAAGTCCATCATCCTCTGGAATCCTGCAAACCGGCCATCTGGGCGCTAGTTGGCATGTTCGTGGTTCTCGCCAAACGTACCTTTTCTAGTGTCTCCGAGTTTGGGGGCTTGGCTTGTCCAGGGGGAACAATTTTCCCTCAACACCCCTCTCTAGCGGCTTGTGGGGAACCATCTGGCGGCGTTTTCCGAGAGAAACAAAGAGCATCGGCAGTTAGATGCGGAGAGCGTTCTTGGCGTCGGAGCCATGTGGGATGGATCGTCCGAGTGCAACACGAAGTGAAGAGATGGCTGAAAAGGCCTCGACCACCATCCGAGCACTTGTTTCCCTTTTTCCACACAGAGGCTGCGACCGATGATCCGCTTTCCGTACACCATACACCTTACTAGTTTCGGATGCCATATTGGTTTACCTTTTTATACTTGATATCGTCCGTGTTGCGTTGCACGCGCTCCAGTAAGTCCGTCAGGTGGCAGTAGCCGCTGCCGCCGAGTCACTGAATCTTTCTGAGTGTCTGCGGTCAACTAAAGTCATGAAGAAGTCTTGTCAACATTTATCAGTATATTCATTATAAGTCGCTAGGACCCGTAGGAAACTAGGTAGCGGTTTGACAACCTCCTCGGCGGGATTGGCGTTGTGCGGCTCGTTAGTCGTCAACTAAGGCGCCCGAAGTGACCAATGTTTATATACTTGATTGAAATATAGACTACTTTACTGCGTGAAATACCTCTTGATGAGAAATATATGTGTTGTTATTATCGTAGCGAGCACTGGGATGTGCCAATAAGGTATACCTTCTAACTGACACGAACATAATATGGAATGACAAGCGGAATTATATTCATTTTGTTCTTTAATAATCATCAGGTATCTCGTCGAAGCAACGAGCGTGAAAATAAAGGTAGGAAAAAAGAAAAGAAGTCAACGCAACGTTGCCTATATCCCGACTATCCATCCCCATATGCGTAGTTCTACATGAGGTTTCCTGGGCGGGCCATTGTCACTTCCCAGTCAGCACGGCACCGGCGAATTCGAATTGCCGTCCGAGGGCGTCTCCATGGTCAGCTCCTAACGGTCCAGATCGACGCCGCTGAGGTAGCTCTGCTCCGGTGTATCTGGCGCCAGCTCGCAGCCCGGGTGCCATAGGCTGTCTGGGTTCACGAGGCCCGGCTGATCGGGTCCAGGCCGCCGTCGCTATGCTCGACGATGTTGCTCAGTTTCCGGAATCCACGCCAGTCGTGACTCAAGTACAGTCTGTCGGCCACGACATAAACGGCCTTGTGCAGCTCGCGGGGTCGGATCTAGAGCCGCACCAAATTGCCAGCCAAGGTGGTGACGTGGTGGTAGTTCCTTGCCAAGGGCTCGTGGACGGGCCGGTCATCTACTGCCAGAGCGCAAACCTGTGTACAAGCCGGCCGAACGCCTCTGCCCTGCCTAACACCCGGTCAAGTTGTAGCAATACGTACTGGCGGTGTTTTGTGATCCGCGCCACCCGCTTCCTGGGCAGGACGGAGAGACAGAGTGAAGTCGACGTCTCCATCCTTCTTCCGCGAGTGCGTATTGACCATATTGTGCCGCTGAGTAAAACCGTGAGAACTCGGGCGTGACATAAACATGACTGATAGTTTGTTGCAACAGTGGCGGTTGCCTGATGATGGTCCCATGCACTTCCACTTCAAGTTGGACCGTAGAAGGCTGAACGGCGACAATTCTCTTCATCGCCATCATGCTGGGCACGTGAATACAAACTCGCGGAACTGCTATTGACAGTTAACTGTTTGCCATCGCTTTATTTTTTTTCCGTGTTTTCTAGTTTCACAGGTACAGATGTTTATGTATATGAATATATGCGGAACAAATCTCCAGACTTCAGAATCCCGCTGAGAAATTCGATTACTGTAATGGATTCCCATTTGAACTATCACGACTTATCTGCACTGCGCCGGTGCTGTGTTTGTGTCGTCGTTTGGCTTACGGTCTTCCATATAGGAAGAATCGACGACAACCCACGGCCGTCCTGTTCAAGCCACTGAGTTGGCTGTGCATCAGTTTGTCGGGGACAAAAATAGATACGACGCAAGCACAGGTCTGTCAAATGTGTGCCTGGAAGGATTCGCACTAGCAATTGTCGAGCCCGCTTGTCTCCACGTGGGGAAAGCGTCCCCAAAGGTGCGCTGGTTACAAATCACGGAAAATAACGAGTGTCGTAATTGCATACGGAAGGATCGCAAAGAATCGTTTCTGACTCGGAGCCGCATATCACTGGCTGGTACGTCGTTTCACTTTGTGGGCAGGGGTGGCCTCGGCCAAGAAGTCAAGCAATGCCAAGCGACGGCCAGGCCCGGGAAAAACACGAACGGAAAATGTATTTTGTTGTGCCTACCGAGCAATACTACATGCTACTCACTACATGCTACTCACGCGACTCAGAATCAATAAAAGTGCCTTTTTTTTTATTACCAAAACAGTACAAAAAAAGAAAAAAAGCGCGACACCACGCGAAGGATATGCTTAATAGTCGACGCGGAGAGTGTGTTGAAAATGAAATTTAAATCTCGTATTCATGCCCCATCTTGGAGCCAGAGTACGAGGTACGCCCGGCTGGTGGTGCATTGCAGGGGGAAGCCAAAGCGCAAAGCGCCGGGACAACGGCACAATGACGACGCATAACGGCAACCCACAGTGGGGGAGCTAAGACGACCACTCCGTGAGACTCTTGAGGAGATCGGAATACAAACTCGCATGGTTGGTCTGACAGCTCGGTTGTCGACCTTGGTTGATCTGACATGTGCTGACAACTCTGTATTTCGAACAGGGGATAATTCAAGGCACGGTTTGCTTATTACTTTCCGTGCGAGAAGGCATTGGACGTTGTGGGAGACAAAGTATTGTTTGCGTCCCACGGCAAAGCATATAGTCTAGTGTGTATTTCGTAAATTCGACAATTTGACGCTGTCACTTATTGCTTGGTGGCTCTTTGTGTCTTTGCGGCAGTGGGAATAGCAACTTGGCTTAGTTTTGTCGCCGTCGTCATGCATTTTCTCTGACCGTTGGTACACATGTGCTGCGTGGAGGAAGGAAAGCCAATTGAAACAACCATAAAAAAAAGCAGAGAAAAGTAGAAAAAGTAAAAAGACCAACGCGACCTGTCCGTGGTACAGGGACGGAGACTTTCCTCCTGCTCCCTGTCTCCCTGTCCTTGCTGTCCTTGCTGTCCCTCGTACGTCCATTGTTCTCCCTGAATTCCTGCATTCCAGAGTGGTGCTCCACAAAACACGGCATATCGATGACGGCTCGACAGCGTGTTCTCTGGCGTTTGGCTAACCTTGGCAGAGACAATCGTTAGTTTTTAAGATTTCTGCTAGGGCGAGAGGCTAGTGGCCCGCCGAACCCGCTTCTTTTGATTTCAGTAGCGTCCGGGCGTCGAGTCTGTCTTTGTGATTTGTGAGTTTGTGTTGCTTCGCTTTGGCAAGGGCTGGCGCGCATTGGATCCCGGGCGGTGGTGAGTTCTAGCGTGCCGATCTCATCAGATTCTTTACCGTACGTCATCTCCGTAGCACTGCGTAGTCAGACATAGGCATAGGTCGGTGGACAGTCGTCAGCACAATGTAAGAGGCGACAAGCGGCAATGGAAAGGGGATGTTTTTGTTTGGGAGAGCAAGGGTGGGAGATGAAGGGTTGGGTAAGGAATGCCTTTTTTTTCTTCTTCTTTTTCTCTTGGAAACGACTGATGTAAACTATTTCCTTTGCTTTCCCATCCCTTTTGAAGCCTCGGTATTTCGTCGTCGTATGCCCGTCCGTCCAAGTCGGGGCCACTGTCGTCACCATCATAGATCATCGTCTTCGTCACCACCACCGCCATTCCTCGACTGCATCATGTTGATCGGGCTGTCACCACGGCGGCGGTTCGCCGTCATCAGCATCTTCTCCTTTGTCGTGCTCCTCGCACTCTTCTCGCGCACCGAGATGGGCGTAACGGCCCTCGACACCGTCAAGGAAAAGCTGCCGCTGCCGCCCATGCGCAGCGGACAGGGACAAGGAAAAGAAGAAAAAGAAAAAGAAAAAGAAAAACCACGACCGCACCCCAAGTACAAGCCGCTGCCCTCCGACAACAGCGGCTACGTCCCGCCGCCGGTGCGCGAACCCTTCCCGCTGCTGGCCAACTCGGACGCGTCGACGCTGCCGCCGCCGATCCCCGAGTGGAACCGCCCGCGGCCGAATCTACACACGGAGTACGGCCTGTCGACGCCGCCGCCCCTGCTCATTGGCTTCACGCGGTCGTGGCCGATCCTGCTGCAGGCGGTGGTGTCGTACATCACGGCCGGGTGGCCCGCCGAGCAAATCTACGTGGTGGAGAACACGGGCGTGCAGCAGGCCAACACGCGCGGCCAGCTGACGCTGCAGCACCCGTTCTACCTCAACCACACGACGCTGCGCCGGCTGGGCGTCAACGTCGTGCAGACGCCGGTGCTGCTGACGTTTGCGCAGCTGCAAAACTTTTACCTGTCGCTGACGTACGCGCGCGGGTGGTCGTACTACTTTTGGTCGCACATGGACGTGCTGACGCTGTCGTACGAGGAGGGGCTGGACGGCGTGACGCCGCCGTACAGCGACAAGGGCGTGAATGGCAAGGCCGGGTCCGGGTACAAGACGGTGTACGAGCTGTGCTGCCAGGCGCTGCAGGGCACGCTGCTCGACGACCCGCACTGGGGCCTGCGGTTTTTCGCCTACGACCACCTGGCGCTGGTCAACCCGGCGGCCTACGAGGCCGTCGGCGGCTGGGACACGCTGATCCCCTACTACATGACGGACTGCGACATGCACGCGCGCCTGGCCATGGCCAACTGGACCATTGAGGACCGCCGCGCCGGCATCGTCACCGACGTCAACACCGTGCTCGCCGACCTGGCCGTGCTGTACCGCGTCGACGGGCTGCCGGACCCCGACTTTGTCGACCCCAACCCGCGGCCGCAGACGGAGGAGGAAAAGAAGATTCACGGGCGCGACGACGCGGCTGCTGCCGCGAACAATAATCTCCCTCCCGCGCCCCCCGTCGACAGCCGCCTCGACCAGTGGCGCAAGCTCCGTACCGTCTCTGACCGCATGTTCCAGTACAAGCACGGCGACCGCGAGCGCAACACGTGGCAGGCCGGCCAGAAGGGCGGCCAGGGCGAGAAGTTTTACTATCCGGCCCAGGGCATCGCCGAGGGCATCGACGTCCTGACTGAGGCGGGCCGCGAGGTGTACCGGCGCAAATGGGGCCACCGGGACTGCGACCTGGTTGACGGGGCCGGGCTGTCGCTGTGGGACCAGTGGCTCGTGGAGAAAGATTGGTAGGGTGAGGGTGAGGGTGAGGGTGAGGGGTGAGCAGTGTGTATGATAGTCAACATGGATGGTCTTTGGGCACGGCGTTTGGATACATTGGCGTTGACTGGGACGCCGCTGGGCACAGCACAATGCTTGCAAAATAGATTGCTAAATAGCCGTCCGCCTATCATATTAAATACGTGTAAGGGCAATACCTCCCCGGCGTCTGAATATAATAAGAAATATAAAAAACAAAAACAAAGAATAAAGAATAAGTAGCTGCCGCTACCCTCCATAGTCGACCAATACGTCAATCGCTGCGATGGCGTCCAGAGTCTGGTCCCCGTCGTTGTGAAAACAGCCTGTGTCGTTATACGCCACAAAGTAATCGCCATGACCATCGTGGAGAAACTCGCAGTCCGCCTACCGTAGATCTCGTACACAACAAACGATCCGTCCCACGTGATGAAATAATCAACGTCGCAGTGTTCTCCTGTCCACTCACGTCGGACAGAGCCGCATGACTCCACTTTTACCGCTCAGGCATGCTGAGCCTCCCGCCATTAAGCGCCGTGTTTCATCCGCAATGCGACAACGTTGACTCACACGGCATCCCCCAGCAGGAGACACACCATTAAACGTCGACGTTCACCTCTATTCACAAAATTCCTCGTTTCGCCAACATCGACGCCAGGTTACCTGAATTCTTCTCGTCCGTGAAAAAGAACGTTGCCAATGTCGACAACAACAGGCAAAGACCTGGCAGGCGTTCTGCCCGCCATTGACGGCGTGGAGCCCGCGCCACAAGACATTGCTGAACTCCCCGATGTACATCTTCGCAGTCGGCCGGTGGACCTGTACCGCGTGCACGTCGCCGCGATTCTTGCCCAACTAACGGCGTGCGCCCCGGCCGTGGCCTACGATGCCGTGCAGTCCACGACTGCGTTGGCCAAGGGCGACTTGGTGGTGCCCGTGCCGCGACTCCGCCTACAAGGCAAAATCGACGAGCTCTGTGCCGACCTGGCGGCCCGTTTTCCGGACACCCACCCGCTCTTTGCCAGGCCTGTGCCGACGGGCATTCACCTCCCCATCTACCTGCGCCCGCGCCCCCTTGCGCAGTACCTGCTTCCCTACTTGTTTGAGCGCAGCGCCCTGTACGGGCACGACCGCACAGAGGGTGCCGCCAAACCGAAGCGCGTCCTCGTCGAGTTCTCGTCGCCCAACATTGCCAAGGAGTTCCACGCCGGGCATCTGCGCAGCACCATCATCGGGGCCTTTGTCGCGAACCTGTACGCATCCATGGGATGGGACGTGGTCAAGATCAACTACCTCGGCGACTGGGGCAAGCAGTTTGGCCTGCTGGCGGTGGGCTGGCAGCGATATGGATCCGAGGAGGCCCTGGCCCGCGAGCCGCTGCGGCACCTGCTGGACGTCTATGCGCGGATCAACAAGGACTTTAAGCCGGAGCAAGACGCGAGCAAAACGGCACGCGACGAAGGACGCGACACGGCTGAGATTGAGTCCCAGGGCCTGTTTGCGGAGCGCAACGACTTTTTCCGCCGCATGGAAGACGGCGACGAAGAGGCGCTGGCGCTGTGGAGGCGGTTCCGCGACATCAGCATCGACCGCTACGTCGCCACGTACGCGCGCCTCAACATTGCCTTTGACGAGTACGCGGGCGAGTCGCAGGTGCAGCCAGAGTCGGTGCAGGCCGTGGAGACGCTGCTCAGGGAAAAGGGCGTGTATGAGGAAGAGAAGGGGTCGTGGCTGATTGACTTCAAGAAGCATGGTGCCAAGGCCCTGGGCGTCGCTGTGGTCCGCGGCCGGACAGGCACCACGACGTATCTGCTCCGCGACGTCGGTGCCGTCCTCGAGCGCGAGGCAAAGTACAGCTTCGACAAGATGATCTACGTCGTCTCCTCGGAGCAGGATCTGTACTTTCAGCGCATCCGCAAGGTGCTCGAGCTCATCGGCCGCGCCGATCTGGCGGCGCGCGTGCAGCACGTCAACTTTGGCAAGGTCATGGGCATGTCGTCGCGCCTGGGCAATGTCAAGCTGCTGAGCGACATCCTGGACCAAACGGCCGACGCCATGCACGACGTCATGCGTCGCAACGCGACAAAGTATGCGCAGGTCGACGACCCGGCCGCCGTGGCCGACACGGTCGGCATCGCCGCCGTCATGGTGCAGGACATGACCGGCAAGCGCATCAACAACTACCCCTTTGACATCAAGCGCATGACGTCCTTTGAGGGCGACACGGGCCCGTATCTGCAGTACTGCCACGCCCGCCTCTGCTCCATCCTGCGCAAGGCCGGCCTCGCGCGGGCCGACCTGCACAGTGCGGTCCGCGAGCGCGGCGCCGCCGTCCTGGCCGCCCTGGGCCCCGACCTCGACACGCCCCATGGCGCCGACCTCGTCCGTCTCATGGCCCAGTACCCCGACGTCACGTCCACGGCGCTGCGCAACCTCGAGCCGTCGACCATCTTGACCTACCTGTTCCGCCTGGCCCACCAGCTGTCGTCGGCCTACGACGTCTTGCAAGTCGTCGGTGCCGACACGCGCGAGAGCATGGTTGCTCGTGCCGTCGTGTACGAGAGTGCGCGGCAGGTCTTGGAGAACGGCATGCGGCTGCTCGGCCTCACCCCGGTTCAAAGGTATTGTCGTCCCTCCGATATTCTCAAAGACAGCCGAGATTGCTAACCGATTTGCAGGATGTGAACAAGATAATAGATTTACGACCATGACCATCGGGGTGGGTAATTGTTTGCTTGTTTATGGAATTTTACTGCTATGACTTGGAAGCACAGAATAATTTCATATGTGAATTTACATTAATCTTTGGTTGCCTTGGTGGACGTTAGTAGAGAAATATAAATGACAGTACACTTCATACAGATTTTGCACTGTGAGCGCTAGTCCGGCACGTATCGTTATATTTTATCAAGACGTCGTGTCCTAAATCCGCCGAGGATCAAGGTACAAGACTCTTCCGCAGCTGAACGTGGCCTGTGTCTGCCACCCCTCCGGAAAACAGAAGCGTAAGCTCATGTATCAGTTCAGTTCTCGGACACTTTCATTAATAATTCTCGTCGATATTGACAATGGTAAATGGAAATGTGCCGTCCATCGTGGAAGTTGTGGCTGTCGTCGCGAGGCCGGGACTGCGATTCTCCGCCGACATGTGGGTCTCGATTCGTCAGGATCTGGAGTCTTGCTGACCACTTTACCTTGTCAGGGCACCGCGCGGTCGTTAGATCCATCCATGCTTGAGCACCGCGCGGTCTTTAGCGCCATTTGTTTCGACGACGAAACGGCGCCCGTCGCCTGTCGCCCGCAAAACTTCACCGACGGAGCGACGGGTTGATTGAAGAAGGGCGTAGAAGGCATCCAGTTGACAAGCAGGTTTGCAGACGGAGATTATATCGCCCGACAGGATGACGAGAAGGTGTAGCATATTTCTGATAGCCGTGGCTGTAGACGGAACACCAATATAAATAGACAGCAGCTCCCTGACGTGCAGAGAACATGTAGGAGATCAACATCATCCATCTGCCTCTTAACAAGTCACACAAGGTCTACATCATAAAACTGGTTCCGTCCAGCTCCTCTACCATCACCGTCTTCATCATCCAACGTCTTCACCATGTCCAACATTGCTGTCGCCGGCGGCCATGGCAACGTGGGCCGCACCCTTGTGGAGGTCCTGTGCGTCTCGCTTTCCGAGATCACCGTTTTTGCTCTGGGCCGCAAGACGCCCGAGGACGCCGCCCGCAAAGAGTTGTCGTTGGCGGTCGACTACTCGGACGTCGCGGCCACGACCAAGACGCTGGCCGACAACAACATTGGCACAGTTATCAGCGCCATCAGCGTGATGGAGGCCACCAGCAGCGCCGCGCAGCTGTCGCTGATCGAGGCGGCCGTCCAGTCGGGCACCGTCACGCGCTTTATTGCCAGCGACTGGGGCATGGAGCATTCCACCGAGTACGTTTCCCTGGGAGGCGCCCATGTCGTGTCTGTTTGCTGCGCAGTTTATACTACTGGTGACTGACAAACAGTTCCTTCCTGTATCCGTTCCGCCACGCCGCCATCGAGGCCCTCGCCAAGACGTCGCTCCAGTACACGACCGTCGTCAACGGCTACTTCCTCGACTTCTACGGCCTCCCCCACGTCAAGTCCTACCTGCCGCCCCTGGGCTTTGCCATTGACGTCAAGAACAAGGTCGCCGGCATCCCCGGCACGGGCGACGACACCATCGCCGTCACGTACAGCTTCGACGTCGCCGCGTTTGTCGCCCGGCTGCTGTCGCTCGACACCTGGGCGCCCACGACGTACCTGTACGGTGACCGCCTCACCCTGAACGAGCTGCTCGCGCTGGCCGAGGCGGCGCGCGGCGCCCAGTTTGCCGTGTCGCACGACTCGCCCGCGTCGCTGGCCAAGAACGAAATCACCGAGCTGCCCTTGCACACCGCCTTTTACAAGATGATGCCCAAGCCGGCAGTGCAGGGCATGATGGCCATGTTTGGGCGGTGGGTGGTGGAGGGGCGGTTCGACGTGCCGGTCGAGAAGACGCTCAACGTCCAGTTTCCCGAGGTCAAGACGTCCTCGGCGGCCGAGATTGTGGGCAAGTGGAAGGGCCACTAGGGTGTGCAGTCGGGATGCATGAGGCTCGATAAAGAGCATGTAGATTTCTTCAATCCAGTAGTTTGTCACTTGTCATTACATGAAAACGGGACTGTCGGCCAGCAAGGCCACCGACTCTCGAAATGTGCGTGGTGGTTCGTTGTGCTGCTGGGGCGGGCGGTTCCACAACTCCTCCAAGTGGTGCAGCGTCGACGCCAGGCCGCCGAATTTCTGTAGCGGGCCTGCCGTGGCCACAATATTGCGGATTTCTGCTCGTTGCTCGACGGTCGCCATGAAGCCCGTGACAAAGATGGGCCAATTGAGGCCTCGTAGCACAGCCGGCAACGTCACTTGTTGCAACAGCGCAAGGACGGTTGTGGCGTTCTCTTTGTGAGACTTGCTGGCGCAGTTGTCGCAGGCACACTTTCTCGTGACTGTCTCCAAATACAAGAGGCCGGCATAGGCCCAGATGCGTGTGACTTGGGCCTGTTCCTGGAGTTGGGCGCCACTGTCGGGCCGGTAGTAGGCTTGCAAAACTGGAGGCGGAGACGCTGCACTTGCACTCGTACTTGCACTGAGCGGAGATGTGGCAGATTCCGTGTCTCTCGTCAAATACCGTAGACCATCGTGGATGCGCCATGAAAGATTGTGGCTCCGCGCATGGAGCTCTGCCAGCCGGCCCAGGTCGCCATTGTTCCTCTCAGAGCCCTGGTAAGCCCAGTTGGCAAGAACGGCAATCTCGCTGATGACCATCAGCATCCAGCCCTGACATCCGACCACGTCTTCCATGCGGAGTCGCCTGGTGTCTTTTGTGTTTCCGTCCGCTTGCGCAACCAGTCGCGGGTACCATGTTCGCAGGTGCGGCACCCCCTGCCGCGTCGTGCTCTCCACAATGTCCATGTACAGAAGCGCACTGGCCGCGAAACGGAAGGCCGCCTGGTCAATGTTCCAGATGCGCCAGCCGGTGCCCTGCAGCGCCTCCGAAAACGAGCTGTCGAGCGACGCCAGGACGTGGCCGAGGGAATCGTACTGCCGGACAATGCCGTCAAACACTTCTGTGGCGGCACGCAGGTGAATGCCGCGTGTTCCTGTTCCTGTGCCCGTCCCGGCGCCGGTCCCCATGGCCGTTTCAAACACTTGCAGCTGCACAATGTTCACCAGCAGCCGCGTGCGCGGGACCAGCGCCGTGTCCGCCGGCGCGCGGGGAATGCGGTCAATGACGGCGCGCACGGCGCGGCTGGCTTCGTCCATGTGCTGGCCAAGAATGTCCCAGATAAACCCGCCGCAGAAGGATTGGAGGGTTGTGTGGGACTGGGCCGTCAGAGATGTTTCAGACGGCGACTGCGGCGTCGATGTTGATGTTGACGGGGTTTGTGTTATCAGGGCCAGAAAGAAGGAAGCCAGGCTCATGGCCGTGTGGTACAGCGGCTTCTGCGTCTGCAGCGTCGCCAGGACCCATGCCCGGCCGCCTTCAAAGATGGTTGGGCGGTAGTGCGGGAACAAAAAGGGAAACACGTAGTCGAGGTACATGACGGTGAAGTCGGCGGAAATGTACGATTGCCCGGGCGGCGCAAAGGCCGCCGACGCAGGAACAGGCGAGGACGATGATGCTTGGGATGATGACGAATGGCTTGTTGCTCCTGCAGGCCTCGATTCCTTCGCAGCCGACGTATCCCATGCCTCCTCATGCATAAGCAGCTCGGATCTCCCGTCACTGCGTCGTTGCTGTTTTTGGGCCCTGCGATGTTGTGCGACAAGTGATCTCTCTCGGACCTGGTGTTCTTTAATTTGCGCTCGGATGACGAGGGCGTGCTGTTCCTGCGCTTTGCCGCCTTCCATCCAGCCCGGCCGTGTCTCGTCGCCATTGCGACAGGAAAGGCCCAGGCCTCGGCAGTTGCTGCAGAGGGGAAGTGTGCGGTCGCACTTTTTCTTGCGCAGACGGCATGTCCAGCAGGAAAGCCGCGAGTGTTGAGGCATGTCGGTCAATTGCCTAAGCGTAGCACATGATCATAAGTGTGATGGGGGTGGGCTTTAAGGACAACCAGAGTTGGCGGGAATAATGATGACGGAAAGAGTTTCGGCGAGGGCCGAGAGGTGAGAGGTTAGTACGAGTTCAGGATCTGTGAGTAGAGTCTAAGACATGGTAATGAATATGGGCGAGTGTTGACGAAGATGACAAGATGGACGACAATAAGTTTGACTCTGACGGCGCACAACTCTGTGAGATGCAAGAAGAGTGTGGATGAAGATTATCTCTGACACACGGCTCTTTCCGTTTTGTTGCAGCAGAGCTGACCAATCCGAGACGTCGCGTGCTTCGCCGCCCGCCAGCGCACTTACATGCAGAAAAGTGGACCCACACGTGACTCTCACCAATCCGCCCCGCTTTAGTGTTATCACGCAAGAGCTAACTCACGTAACGCCATTTGTCGAAGGCGCCTTGGTCCCTTATCAGCTGCTGTCTCGTTGTGTGTGTCGGGTGCTGGCGCGCGGAACACTGTCGACGACACACCGACACCATTTGGCCGAGATGTGTGCGTGTGGCTGCGGTTATGCTCCTGTCCATACACGATCATGGCCAGCCAGACCCAGTTTGTGCCGCTGTCGCCGCCGCCGCGGACCTTACGAGTGTCTCAACGGCCTCCAACAGCATGCAAAGGTAGGCGCACAGATTGTTTGGTTCTTTTTATGTTCTTTTTCATGTCGTCTCGTTCAGACGACAGGCGAGGCTGACAGCCAACTGGCCTGCTAGAATGCTCGCAACGCAAGGTCCGGTGTGACAAGCAGACGCCGTGTGGCCGATGTGTGCGGCTGTCCAAGACATGCACCCGCGAGGTGGTGCGGATCAGCAAGTCGCTGTCGCTGCACCGGGACGAGCTGCGGTTCCTGCGGACGCTCCGGGCTCGTCTGGTCGCGCTGGGGCCCGGCTGCCGAGATGCCGTCGCCGACATTGACCGACGCGTCCACTTCCTGGAACACGGCAAGTCGGCTACGTCCGGCGACGGGCCACTCCAGCCGGATGCCGACGACACGAACGGCGCGGCCATGGGCGTGGACCCTGCGATGCACAGCCCGGCACCGACGGACGAAGACGAGATGCGCAGCAGCTACGGCGGAACGGTGACTGTGGCCAGTCCGACAAGCATGGCCACGTCGACGTCGGCGTCGACATCCTCTGCGTCGACGCCGGTGTTCGGCGTGCAGCAACGAACCGTGCAGTTCCAGCAGCAGCACCAGCAGCAGCAGCAGCAGCAGCAGCACCAGCACCAGCGCATGCCGACCACGCACCAGCTCGACGACAACCACGCGTCCATCCTGACCGGCTTCGAGTTTCTGGCCTGGGGCCGGCACAGCCAGGCATGCTTCCCGCACCGCCGCTGCCGCTGCTACCAGAACCGGCGGTATTCGGAGCTGGCATCGATCAACTGCGACGCCGCGTGGGTCGGCCGGCAGGCCATGACGCTGCGGGCGGACGCCAGCGACAGCGACCCGACGGAGCCGTCGGTGCTGCTGCCGCCGCGCGTCGCGCGCCAGGTGGTGGCGTTCCACATGGACCACCTGCGGTGGCACCACAACGCGTTCCACGGGCCGACGTTTGCGGCGCAGTGCGAGCAGTTTTGGCGCACGGGCACGGCGGACCACCCGCTGTGGCTGGCGCTGTACTTTGCCGTGTGCAGCGTGTCGCTGTGGACGCTGCTCAACAACGAGCCGTACCGGCGCGAGGTGACGGGCGACTGGGACTTTGACGAGGCGCTGGTGGGCCGGCAGTTCCAGGCCATGGTGCACACCCTGTACGGCGAGAACTTTCTGGAGAACCTGTCGCTGTACGCGGTGCAGGCGATTGTCATCTCGACGCGGATCGCGCACAACCTCGACCGGACGGACCTGAATGCGATTCTGGTGGGCGCGGCCGTGCGCATCGCCCACTGCCTGGGCCTGCACAAGATTGCGGACCCGCCAGAAGAGGGCACCGAGGTGGACGCGTGGCACGAGCGGGTCGAGATCGAGACGGGCAAGCGCGTGTGGCTGCAGCTGGTGATCCAGGACCACTTCCAGATCCCGTACACGGACACGTACGTCATCCACCCGTCGCAGTACATCACGCCGCTGCCGGACAACTGCAACGACGAGGACATGGTGGCGCGGCCGGCCCGCGAGCCCACCAACTCGTCGTACGTGCGCATGCTGGGCCGGACGGCGTCGCTGATCCCGCCGCTGCTGGACGGGCTGGGGCCGATGGGCGCGCGCAAGCCGCCCGCCGAGGCGTACCAGCATATCCTGGCGTGCGACCGCGTGATGCGGGCCAACGTGGCGCAGATCCCCGAGTTTCTGCTGCGGGACGACGCGGCCCCCGCCGGCCCCGGCGCCGTGCACACGCCCTGGCTGGCGCTGGCGCGGCGCACGCTCGCCATCTCGGCCGCCGAGAAGATCATCATGATCCACCGGCCGGTGCTCTACGACTCGTTCCAGGGCGGGCCCGCGTTTCGGCACACGCGCTCGACCTGCGTGGCCGCGGCCACGACCATTCTGCGCGAGCACGAGCAGGCGCTGGCCGAGCAGACGCTGTCCATCTGGACGCACTCGGCGTTCTGCGTGACGGCGGCCGTCGTGCTGGGCCTCGAGCTGTTCCACCGCACCGACCACACCGACGACACGGCGCACGCGTACCGGCAGACGCTGGCGCGGGCCGCGGACCGGCTGCGGCACCGGCGCTGCGACGCCATGGCCAAGCGCGGCGCCGTGCTGATCGACACGCTGCTGGCGGCCGAGGAGGACCTGGTGCTGCGGCTGATGCGCACGGCGCGCAGCGGCGACGCGTCCACGGCGCACCACCAGGCGGCCATTATCAACGACATGCTGGGCCGGCACGAGATCATGGCGCGGTTCCTGGCGCGCGCGCCGCCCAAGCCGGACAGCAGTGTCGGCGGCGGCGGCGGGGGCAGTGCCGGGAGCACGCCCGTGGCAATGGGTGGCGGTGTGGGTGGGAGCGTCGGCGGTCCGGCCGTGTCTCTGTACCAGGGCACGCTTCTGCCGAATGGGCCCACCAGGGGCAACGGGGGCAACACGGGCCACAGCGCAAACCACGACGGCATGAACGCGTTGCTCACGTCGATGGACCTGGACACGAGCCAAGACTTTGAGTCGTGGTTCAACAACGTGTTTGCTCCAGTGTATGACCCGCTGCTGTAGCCGTCTACGTAGTGCCTTGTTACATTTGTTACATTTACGAGACATGAAAGGATGCCACTACTTTTTAGAAACGAATGTCATGAGTTGCAACTGGCTAGTATCTAAAATACAAAGTAACACCATCAGAGCGCAAACACCCCATTAGTAGTTGTAGAGCTTCACAACCGGAGAAGCAATGGGCTGGCCGTCCTTGTCGACGTGGCCGGCGTCCACACCGGCCTCCTTCTTCAGCTGCCGGTTGGCCAGGGCGTACAGGACCAGCAGGGCCAGCGTGACGGCGACGGAAAAGGCCATAAAGGCGACGGCAATGGTCCAGCCGCGGTGGTAGTAGGGCAGGTCGTCGGAGCGGAAGAGCTGGCCGCCGACGATGCCGGCGCAGTTGGCGGCCATGATGAAGAGGGCCATGCGGACGGAGCGCTCGGCGGGCGAGCGGGCGTTGATGGCGAGCCAGGAGCCGTGGGCGGCGTGCCACCAGCTGCAGGTGGCGCTGGCGAGGGTGAGGAGGGCAAACTTGGTGGCGCGGGCGGCGTCGTCGGGCAGGCACTTGTAGGCGACGGTGAAGACGAACTCGATGGCGACGGCGACGAGGACGAAGCAGCCGCGGCGGCCCCAGCGGTCGGCCACGAAGCCGCCGAGGACGACGAGGGCGACGGAGACCCACTGGCCGACGCTGGTCATGGCGTTGGAGGCGAGCCGATCGAAGCCGTAGGAGGCGACAATGGTGGGCGCGTAGGACCACAGCGCCGTGGAGGGCGCGAGGCCGACGGTCGTCAGCAGCACGTGCAGCCAGACCTTGCCGCTGAAGAGGGTCACGCGCAGGTCCTGCCACGCGACGCGGCGCCGCAGCGGGCCGGCCGTGGGGTCGTCGAGGGCCTTGCGCTGGCGCAGGATCAGCAGCTCGCGGTCGCTAAAGTAGCGCACGCCGGCAAAGGAGACGGGGTTGCTCGGCAGGCCGGGGAAGAGGGTGACGAAGACGACGCCGGTGAGCACGGTAAAGATGCCTTCGAGCTGGGTGTGTTAGCGTAAGTGTCAGGGAGACGTCGTACGGTAGTGTGGCACGCGGAGGACGATGAACGCACAATAAACAGCCACTGCCAGCCGGCCAGGCCGGCGAGGCCGCGCATGTGCAGCACGCCGTAGGCAATGAGGCCGCCGGCGGCCGTGGCCAGGCCGTTGCCCAGGAAGAAAAAGGCATAGCGGCGGCTCAGCTCGTGGGCGCGGTACCACTGCGAGATGGTAAAGAGGCTGCCGGGGATGAAGCCCGACTCGCAGAGGCCCAGCAGCAGGCGCGTCGACAGGTAGCCGCCGAGGCCCTTTTGGAACGACTGGAAGGTGGCCACGAAGCCCCACAGAAAGATCTGGACGCCGATCCACGCCTTGGGGCCGACGCGGTACAGCACGAGGTTGGACGGGATCTCCAGCACGACGATGCCGGCGTTGAGCAGCTGCGTGCCGATGTTGAACTGGTTCTGGGTGATGCCGACGTCCTTGAGGAAGTTGTCCGTCAGGGCGTTGCCGGCGTTGGCTCGGTCGAGCTGCAGGCCGAAGAAGACGAGCATCAGGATGGGCATCACGATCCAGTCGACCTTGCGCACGAGGGCCTGCTCCTCGGCCGCGGTCCACGTCTGCGTGTGGCCGACGTCGCTGTCGCTGGCGCTGCCGGCGGCGGGCATGCTGGAGAGCGCCTGGGCCGACTTTTCCTCGTCGGACACGGGCACAGAGGCCGCGAGGAGGTCCGACTTGGCCATGTGGGAGGTGTGGATAATGTTGGTGATGCTTTGCTGCAAGCTGTGGAAGTGGTGAGAAATGTCAAGATGCAGTCACTGTCTGCGGCCCGCTTGGTCCATTCGTCTGCCGATCACATCCCCTTGGCGGAACGAGTCTTCATATACTCGTCGAGAGAACCTGGCAACGGACACAGGTCCTGATGGGCAAATCTAGCGTCGCGATTGCACCATCTCGGACGTGCGCCATGGATGCCACTCGTTTGGGCGGCGACACAGCACGCAGCGTATCGAGATGTGATAGGAGAGATGGAACGAGATGGCGCGGGCCTTGTCCGAAAGCAAGCCCTGCCACAGGCGCGGGCGAGACGGACGCGGCCCACAAGTGGAGCCGCCCAGCAAGGCCATCTTGATAACTCGGGCGAGATTGCATCTAGGCCGTGTCTGCACGCGACGGTCGATGGTGATATCGTTTCAAGTGATTTCGCAATTGCATCGATCTTGGCGACGTCGGCGTGGTTGTGCCCGAGGGTCCATTCCATCTCAGCTTCCACGAGCCATTTCTTTTGTACCAAATCTTTTTATACAAAGTCCTATACCAAACAAACCACGGACGAGCAGGGCACAACACAACCATCATTCCTCGCCTCTCACACCCACGCAAACAAACATGGGACGCTCGCCAACGACACCCGCCCTCCTGGCCCTGGCCCTGGCCGCAGCCGTAGCCTCCCCAGCCTCTGCCGACACCACCTACCGCTCCCGGCCCGACCTCTCGCCGCCGCACCTCAACATCACCATTCCGTGCAACGGCCGCTGCGCGCCGGGCTACCTGTTCGTGTCGCCCTTTACCACGTACGGCGAGCCGGACGACCGCGTCTCGAACCAGGTGGCGCCCTACATTCTGGACAGCGCGGGCGACCTCGTGTGGTCCGGCTTTGGCTACTTTGCCGGCTGGACGTGCAACTTGCAGGCGGCGCGGTTCCAGGGCCAGGACGTGCTGTTCTCGTTTGAGGGGCTGCACAACGGCAACCACGGCCACGGCCACGGCCGCCACGCGCTGCTGGATGACCACTACAGCGTCGTGCGCGTGCTGCGGGCGGGCGGCCACCGCGTGTCGGACAAGCACGAGTTTGCGATTGTGGACGAGACGACGGCGCTGCTGCAGATCTACGAGCCGGTGCAGCGGAACCTGGCGGCGTACGGCGGCGACGACGCGCAGACGTGGATTGTCGACGCGCGGTTTCAGGGTAGGTGCTCGCTTGAATTCACAGAGACGCGCAGAGACGCGCAGAGACGCTGGAGTGCATCTGCTAACCGAACCACAGAACTCGACATTACCACGGGCGACGTCGTCTTTGAATGGAGCAGTCTCGACCACGTGTCGCCCGACGGTGAGTCCACAAAGGCACCCGCATCCCATCCCAGCCCCTCTAACAACTCGCAGAGTCCGCCCTCTCCCTGCCGCGCGGCCTGGCCGGCGTGGGCCGCAGCAGCGCCACCGCCTGGGACTACTTCCACATCAACTCCGTCGCCAAGGGCGCCGACGGCCACTACCTCGTGTCGGCCCGCCACGCGTCCACCATCTTCAAGATCAGCGGCACGGACGGGTCGGTCATCTGGCGCCTCGGCGGCAACCACTCCGACTTTGCCCTCGGCGACGGCGTCCGCTTCGGGTTCCAGCACCACGCGCGCTACTTTGTCGAGGGATCGGACGGCGGGGCGGACGTCATCTCCGTCTTTGACAACTCCGTCTACGGCTCCGAGTCGGCCGGCCGCGGCCGCGAGATCCGCATCAACCCCTACTCCCGCGGCAAGTACATCCGCCTCGACCACGCCGCCCAGACCGCCACCCTCGACCGCGCCCTCGAGCCGCCCGCCGTCGCCGTCCCCGACCGCGCCCGCGGCGACCCGCCCATCCTCACCAAGTCCCAGGGCTCCCTGCAGTCCCTGCCCGGCGGCGGCGACCTCGTCAACTGGGGCTCCGAGGGCCAGGTCACCGAGTACGACGCCGCCGGCACGCCCGTCTTCCACGCCTGGCTGGGCCGCGGCTTCCTCCGGGACAAGCTGCAAAACTACCGCGCGTTCCGCTTCAACTGGACGGGCTATGCCGCCGAGACGCCCGCCGTCTACGCCGAGCAGCAGCCGGCGGCGGGGGCGTCCGATGCCGTCGATGCGGGCGGCGCCGTGCGCCTGTTTGTCAGCTGGAACGGCGACACCGTCACCCGGGCGTGGCGCTTCTCGTGGGGCGAGCAGCCGGCGGCCGGCGACACGACAGGGGCAAAAGACACCGTGTGGAAGGCCAAGGTGGTGCCGCGCCGCGGGTTCGAGACGTCGACGCGCATCAACCGGGCCAGGGACGTGCGCATCGTCGCTGTCAAGGCCGAGGCGCTGGACGCGGACGGCCGTGTTCTGGGCGTGTCGTCAACTGTTGCCGTGCAGCAGGCACTGACAAAGACGGTGCGCAAAGGCAACAACCGCGTGACGGGCCAGGACAGATTTCGAGCTGTAAACAATAGGGTATAGCGCATTTATTGCAACAAAATGTCTGACCTGATTTTGAAGATACCCCCCGGCGTGACACGGTTACGCTGCAAAGTCGACACATTGTTCCATCGCGTGCCGTGATACCCGGGACTCGACGCGTTTGCTTTCATGATATTGCGGCCCCCTATTCGGCCTGTTGTCGAGACTGGGGAAATGAGTGTGCCAAGGCGCTATGCAGTGGTTAACTTTGATATCCGCCGAAATGATGTCACTTGCAGCGGTGGATGCATGCCAAGGATGCCTGGCAGGTTTTACGTCGAGCAGGGTCTCTGGGTCTCGAGGGTCCAACATTGATAAACGAACTAATGGTTATCCAACTCTTGGGCCACTTTTGCAGTGACGTTTCTCTTTACCGTGTCAACAATGCTAAATGGTCCTGCGAACACTCCGAGTCCACACCATTTCGTCCCGTCATAAGCTTAAATACCCGCCCGGAGATGTTCGACTCCATATTCTGTACGAAGTACACTTTCTCACTCTCACCATTGGTCGCCCCACAGGGCAGATGACATGCCCAAAGCGGCAGGGATCATAGGCCTTTTCAGGGATTGAGGGCACTCGCCACTGTAGCGCCAAGCAGTGAACAAACTTGAAAAGATTCGAGGCAGGGTTTATGTCCGTAGGGGGTCGTGCCGAGAGGCCTTGTGTGTACATTCGTACAAGTAATGAATATAATGATGAATATAATAAATAAGACACGTCCACCACGGCGATAAATCATCTCGCAATTCTGTCTTTCCCATCGCCAACATACATCCTCAAACAAACATCACGAAGATACATATGATCAACACCAAAACTTAACAAGACACCCCACCATCACAATGTCCTCATCCGTCACCGCGCCCTCCTCTGCCGCCTCCGCGACGTCGAGCGCCCCCTCGCCGGCATCGACCTGTCCCGGCGCCGGCGTGCTGCCCGACCTCGAGTCGCTGCCCATCCCCCACGACGTCCCCGTGGCCGTCATCCCGGGCAACAACGGGTCCGAGCCCGACATGGTCGCCTGCTGCTCGCCCAACGCCGTCCACGTCGTCGAGGGCTGCTACCTGTACTGCGAGGCGCCGCCCGCCCATCCGGACATGAGTTCGTTTGCCAACTGCTTCGGGGGCAACCACCACGACCTCAACCAGTCGCGCATCTTGGGGTTCAGCAGCGACGCCGCACCGGGCGGGCACACGTCGCCGTCGATGACAATGGCGCAGCTGGGCGTGTGGGCGCTGCTCGTGTCGGGCGTCTCGAGCATGGTGTTTTCGGCCTGAGTCGCGCAGGAGGGAGTACCAATACCCTACGCTGTGAGGAGATGTGGAACGGACAAGAAGGTGCTGTTTGAAGGGTCCGTGTATAGACTTGGATCTAGAATCAGAGTCGATATTTACAGCTTCAAGTCGCGCAGAATACGTTGTCATTGCCACTGTCGTTTGCAGACTAGCATAGTGTTGTTCTGTTCTATGTACTTTGTTTCCAATATTGATTACAATTGCATCTCGTCTTTATGCATTCTTTGTCACGTCGTCACCGTCGTCACTTCGTCGTCACGTCGTCGTCACGTCGTCATCATTCACATATCGCGTACGGACCACTCCCCGTCCGCTCAATGACGGTGCTGGCCACAGCTGCCGCCCAGCGCCGCGCGGGCCAGCTTCGCCTTGCTCAGGGGCCGCGGCGGGGGCAGCAGGTCGGCGCCGGAGAGGTCGGCCACGGGCGCGCGCTTGGCGGCCGCGCCGGCGGCAATGTCCTGGGCGTAGATCAGGTTGAGCCAGTTGGCGAGGCGGTAGCCGGCCTTGGCGATCTGCAGCTCGACGGTGGGGACGACGCCGTTGTAGTAGGTCGGGTAGAGGTCGCCCGTCTCGAGGGCCGCGACGCCGTGCGGCATGACGACGGAGCACACGAGCGCGTTGGCGTCGGCCGCCCAGCGCGTGGCGGTGGCCACGGCGCTGCCCACGTCGTCGCCGGCGATCCACGACGCCTTGGCGCTGGCGTAGCTGCCCGTGTTGATGGCGGCCGTGAGGCTCGTGGCCCACGACTGCGCGTCCGCGAGCGTGCTGCCGCCGACGAGCTTCTCGGGGATGTACGTGTCCCAGTCGGCGTGCAGGTTGTCGCTGTAGCCGTCAAACGTGACCGTGATGGTGTTGCCGCCGACGTCGAGGGCCTCGTCGTGCAGCGGCTGCGTGATGTCGCCGACAAAGTGCACGAGGAACTTGAGCGCCTGGTTGATGTTGGCCGCGCTCAGGCGCCCGTCGCCCACGCGCTGCGTGTAGTTGGCAATGGCGCTGATGGAGCAGCCGCTGCTGCCGCAGTCGCGCGCGTAGTCGACGTTGCAGCTCGACGGCGGGTTGTCCTCGGCGTCGATGAAGTGGAACGGCGCCGACCACTTGCCCGCCGTCGTCGCCCGGTACGTGTCGGCCCACGACGCAATGTTGGCCAGGTACGACGTCGAGGTGTCCGCCAGCACGCCCTGCGCCCACGTCTTGACCTCGCTCGTCACAAAGTTCTGCGCCACATACGCCACGGTCGCGTGGCCGAGGCTGCCCCAGGCATGGGCGCCCGGGAGACTGGCGAAGCCGGCCAAGACGGGAACGTAGGAGGTCTTCATCGTGGATCAAGATGGGGAAATTGGAAAGCTGTCCGGGAGGATACTGGAAGGTTGCCTGGCTCCATTTCCTGGCTCCATTTCCTGGTGAATCTGTCGACTCGAGCCGGTTTATATAACTCGAGGGAGGACAAAGACTGCCTATCTGGAACGACCTTTCAACTTCCCTTTCGGGCCTCGGTGGACCGGCCGCGTACTGCCAGGTCCCTCCCAGCTCGATACGTATGCGTACAAAAGTACTGTCGTGAGCTTGTATTATGGAACAAGCACCACGACCAATTAAGCTTATCGCACCGGACGACGTTCGGTCCACTCAGCAGTCGCGACGCAGCAACATGGTCCAGCTGCCGGCCAAGCAGCCAATTGCTGCACGGAGGAGGAAAGGGATGCACGACATGCGACTTTGTGCTTCGTCTGCTCGTTCGGTTCGTTCCACCGCTCAACTGCCGCCCAAGACGGGCCAAAGCGGGCCAGAACGCCACAACGCCCAGTAGCGCCCGGCGGTGTACCAAATAGGAAACTGGCTTTGGGCCGTCATTTACACCACAGGGGCTGCTGGCCATCGATTGGTTCAGAACGAGCCTCAGGATCGGCAGTGAAACGACGCATGCAATATGGAAAAACCAGGGCGTCGGCGGCGATCGATGCTGCTACACATCGTAGCACTGTGTCGATCGTAGTGGCTATGGAGATATGGCTTCTCAATGGTGGACAAGTCTGCGTAACGAGGCGCCCGCTATGCCTAATGCGACGCCGACGGCCGATGTCGACATGGACGAGGGGAAAATATGCTATATCGAAGAACGAAAGGTCCTCGCGTGTGCCGATACTCCGGGCACCGACAGTCGAAACACCCGTCTGCGAACATGTTGAGCCGTCGCTCGTTTGTATGAACATGTGCAACGTGCTTGAGCCAGCGTGTTTTAAATGCAAAAACAGGTGTCGTGACGTTCAGATTCTGCATTGTCTTTCTTCATCTTTCCTGTCCGCAACTTTCACGATCCATGTCACATGGGCGAGTCGTTGGCCACAGTAGCACCTCCCCACTTGTTTAAACTGATAATTATGACCTTGGCACTGCCCTGCGAAGAAAAGTCGCGAAGAAAACGGTGCGGAACTGTCCGCGTTGGCTACCGAACCGTCGCCTTATCTCTCCCGCCGCTGCTTCGATCCGACTATGCTCAAATCCGATTCTGCAACTTTGGAGTTCACCACAGGCATGTGATTCTGCATTTTTTGTCGAGATAAAGAAAACGAAAATTATAGATGAATTGTATTAGAATGTGTTAGCGAGGTTTGCGTCGTAGGCCATAACAACAATGTCTACATTTCTTGATTTATTCTATATTTATTATTTGACGATAAAAAGAAAAGAAAAAAGAAAAAAGAAAAAAGCAGTTGCCCTACTAAACTATGTTAGCAATAATATATGCTTTTAAAAACGCCAAAATACAGTCAATTCAATTATATAGCACAAATCCCCCCCACCAACTACTTTCTTGGCTTCGTCGACAGCAAAAAGGTGCACACCACCGTGACACTGCCCACGGCCAGCAAAAAGTACAGTCCGCGCCGGCAGGCCTCGTAGTAGATGCCCTGCACGACGACGCGCGTGTCCGTGGGCAGTTCCCGCAGGGCCTCGACGGAGTGCGTCAGCGTGTCAATCAGCTCGGCGCCGCCCGGGGTGCCGGCAAAGACGTCGGTGAGCCGGGCGAGGAGGTGTGTCTGCACAATGGTGGAGATGGCGGCGACGCCGGCGACGGAGCCGACGGAGCGCACGAGGTACACGAGGTAGGTGGCGACGGCGTGCTCGCCAAAGTCGCAGGCGCCGATGAAGCGGAAGAGGCTGGCCGGGTAGGACATGCCCTGGCCGAAGCCGCCGACGGTGAGGTAGGCGGCGTAGTGCCAGGAGGGGTCGTGCATGCCGAGGGCGAGGTTGGTGACGCCGCCGGCGAGCAGGACGAGGGCACCGCCGCGGGCCAAGGCGGTCAGGAGGGCGTTGGCGTTGGCCGCGTAGCGCGGGGCCAGAAACTTCATGGCGAGGCCCGTCGTGAGGCCGCCGAGGGGCGTGGCGAGCGACGAGGCGACGAGGCGCAGGCCGGCGACGGCGGCCGAGTCGAGCAGCACGGCCTGGAAGAAGAGGGGCATGAGGAACAGGAAGCCGTAGCCGGACATGCCGAGGCAGACGTTGGCGACGAGCAGGGACACGCGCTCGACGCCGTGGAGCATGCTGAGCGGCAGCAGGGGCACGGCCGTCGTGCGGGCCTCGACGGCGAGAAAGGCGACCAGCAGCACAATGCTGCCGCCGAGGCAGCCGAGGACCGACGGCTGCGCCCACGCCAGCGCCGCGCCGGCACCGCCGTTGTTGCTGCCGGCACTGAGCGCCGCCAGAAAGAGGGACAGGCCGGCAATGAGCAGGACGGCGCCGAGAAAGTCGACCTGCTCCCACGTCGACATGGGCCGCGTCGCCGTGGCCGTCGAGGGTCCTCGCGCGTTGCCACCAACGACAGACTCGACGTCAGCAGCATCACCGTCAGGCTTGACAACGGCGCGGTGCCGCCGGGGCACAATGCTCTTCGGCACCACGACGCGGGCCACGACCAGCGCCGCCAGGCAGATGGGCACCTGCACCAGAAACGCGAACCGCCAGCCCAGCCAGCCGGCCAGCGTGCCGCCCAGCGACGCGCCCAGGATGGCGCCCACGCCGTGCAAGATGTTCTGCCCCGCCTGGTACATGCCGCGCTGCTCCGGCGCAATGAGGTCCGTGTTGATGATGGTCGCCATCGTCATGAGGCCGCCGCCGCCGGCGCCCGCCAGCGCGCGCATGGCAATCAGCAGGCCCAGGTTGGGGCTGAGCGCGCAGCCGAGGCAGCCGAGGCCGAAGAGCAGGGTGGCCGCCAGCAGACAGGCGCGCCGGCCGACAATGTCCGAGAGACGGCCGTACAGCGGCTGCAGCGCCGTCGTGGTGACGAGGTACGACGTGGAGATCCACGCGGCCAGGTTGGCGCTCTGGAACTCGGACGTGATGACGGCGTACGTCGAGGCCGTCACGGTGCCGTCGAAGCCGGCCAGGAACACATTGGTGAACAAGGCCGCCTCGATCCAGAGGAGGCCCGGGACGGCCTTGGCGCCGGGCGGGACGTTGCCGTGGATGGGCTGCGTGGCGGCGAGGAGGGGCGAGGTCTCGCCATGCTGGACAGCGGCGTCGGTCGACGCGTTGGCATTGCCATTGTGGCGTGGGATGTCGTGTCTTGCCATGGTGGTGTGTCTGAGTGTGACGCAGAGTCGGGCGGGTGTAGAGAAGAGTGAATCCGGCAAGGTGCAAGACAACGTGTTGTGGACAACGTGTTGTCGTTTTAAGATGAAAGGTCAGACAAGCTCTTGGGAAACAATGGCGCCATTCGCGTCCGCTAATGGAGCTTGCTGAACATCCACCAATGCGTAAAATTCAACCGCTTACCTACGCCGTACATTCCCATGTCGGCCGTTGATGATACTTGCCCGAGCAGAGGTCGACACTATATCTCGGCCGAGTCTATTTCTGCCCCGACGATACCTGTGGGGCACCCGCAATCACGACATCCGCTAACTGATCACAACTTCGGGCGCTAAACCAAGACACGAGCGACCCTCCAGGGGTGCATTTGATATGCAAAGCATCTCTTAACTTGTCCAGAGCATTTTGTCATGCTGGACATCGCCGTGCCATCATGCGACGTCTTGTCACGTGCTGCAACGACGTTTTGTCGATGAGATAAATGTGAACTACGGTCAATATGTTCAATAGGGTATATACAAAGAGGCGTACCAACGCACGACGAAGTGAAAAACAATGTACAAGAAGCGAAGGCGTGTCGAAACCACAAGGAAAAAAAAGTATGGACATGAAACATAAAACATGACGGGTGCACATTCGTACAGACGCAGTTGCCACCGCCTAGTCCAAAAAGAACCAGGACCCTTGGACACGTCCCATCGCAGCCCCGGCCAGCTGCCCAAAGGCGCTCGGCGAAAGGTCGACGTCGTTTTCCGCACAGGCCGTGCAGCGGTCGACGATGGTGACGTCGACGGTCGCGCCCACGCCGCCGCCGAGCGCGACGCGGATGCGGCGGCCACACAGCGGGTTGTTGTTGGGGTTGCTGACGCCGTGGGCGGCGCCGACGGCGTCGTACAGCGACTGGGAGACGGCGGCAATGTAGTCGGTGGCGGCGCTGTAGCGACCACAGGCCCCCAGGCCGGGGACATAGTAGGTGACGTCGCCCGCAAAGGGGCCGCCGGACGGGTTGCTGGAGGACGGCGACGAGGGCGACGTGGGTGGCGCGGGCGCAGGCACAGGAACCGGCACAGGAGCTGGTGCCGGGTCCGGTGTGGGCGCAGGCTCTGGCGTGGGTGATGGCGTGGGCGCCGGATCTGGAGAAGGAGCCGGCGTCGTTAGTATGAGTGTGGTCGTCGGTGACGGTGACGGTGATGGTGAGGGTGAAGGAGCAGGCGTGGCAAGAGGTGCCGGGGCAGGTGTAGTGCTGGAGGATGGCACGACGGCCGGTGGAGGCGTACTGGAAGACGTGGGCGGCACGACTGTGGTTGCGTTGGACGAGAGGGTAGACGACGGCAGCGTCGACGTGGACGTTGGTGATGTAGCGTTGGCGGACGATGTGACGTTGAAATCAATGGGCGTGGCTGTGGGATGTGGGGGGACGATGGACGGTGTAGATGTGGCAGACATGTTGGCACCAGGGCCGGCCAGGAGCGCATGCCGAGCCTTGGCGGCACGCACGCCCAGGCCGGCACTGAGGCCAATGACCAAGACCAGTGCGGCCAGGACGCCGGCTGCCATCAGGAGCACACGGCGACGGCGTCGAAGGGCGGCGGGGAGACACCCAAAACGACCGTCGTCCGCACGGTCTTCCGTCATCGTGCTGAGCCGACGAGCTCTCTCTGCTCTCTCTGCTCTCTCTGCGTCCCGGCGCTCTTGCGCCACAGAGAGCGACTCGAGAGACGACACGGCACGCAGAGAGCTGGCCTTCCCGCGGACGCCGGCCTTGCCGGCCCTGCCCTTGGGCCCATCGTCGTCGCTGCTGCTCCCCGTGGTCTTGTCCTCGCTGTAGTAGACTTGGGTCTGCGCTCTGCCGATTTCCTCGTCACTTGGCGGCTGGCCCACGAGGCTGCTCCGGACAGAGGCCATGATCGTAGACAAGCGTGCCAGCGGACTCGTCGGCGACTGGCGGTTTTGGCGGGTTTGGCGCGACGATGAGGCCTCGGCGCCCCCGCCAGGCGGCTCCCAGTCGATGGCATTGGCAGCCGTGGACCGGGGCATGTATGCCCGAGATGGCCTGGTGGTATACATTGTACCACGTGTTGTATCTGATGCGTTTGTTTGTTCAATGAGTGTGATGTCGTCGACTGGTCATAGTCACGTCTGCTCCTGGAAGACGACTGGTGTTGTATCAAGTAAGGACTGTAGGTTTTGTTGACGAGTATGTCATGTAACTCATGTCGTAGTGTTGTCGTTGTTATTGAGATGGGTGTTTTGAATTTAGGCGTGGAGAACAGGCGATGTGCTAGTTTTGTTTTCGTCTTTTTGTTTTCAAAGGAGTGGAAGGAGCAACGATCGGCTCCGGGTGCAAAGGAGTGGGTGTGATGAGACACAGGGGTAGAATGAAACTTGGAATTCAAAATCGACGCGGACAAAAACAAACACTCAAACGGGGGGCACCGGCAGCCAGCAGACGTGCCTGCAGGGCAACCTCTGTCTATTTATTGACATCCCTGCCACGACGTGCGTGTGCACACTGCAGACATGCCTACCGACATGCCTACCGACTGTCACGCTAAAGGCCACGGGCGGTTCCTGGTTCCTGAATTTCCATCTCGTGGCCTGCATTCCCGCTCGTTCCGCCATTTTATCCGGGCCAGGAACAGAGATTTGCGAAATGTGGCAGCGCCACAGTATAAATGAAGGCCAACACACCGACAGGCGCCTCGGTGCCCATTTGGTCTTTTGGTCTTTTGGTCCTTTGGTCCTTTGGTCCTCGTTGTGTCGCTCACTGACCCGGGAAGCACGACACTCGAGACGGCACGGTTAATTAGGCGCGGAAGACTATCAAAACTACCAGCGTGCCGTCGTGCGCTGCGCGCGGATAATATAAAACGGTGAGCACGACCAAGGCACGGCATGAATGGGCCTTATTGGCCGTATTGGTGCTCTGCCTCGTGGCAGCATCTTCCCGTGGCCCGGATGAAGCAATGCTGTTCTCGTCCCCTGGCGTCACGTCACCAGTCTCTGCCGTGCTTCTCAGCTGGTCTCATTCTACCGTTTTATCCCCCTTCTAGAAAATACAGGCCACAGAGAATAAAGCCACAGGAATAAGGCCGCTCGAAATAAGGCCGATGCCGAGCCCTATATGTTGCCCTCTATTCTGTGTTGGACGTTTGTATGATCGCTGCGCCCGGCCTAAGACCACGGCCAGGAATGTCGGCAACTCTTCCCAGGCGACACCATGTGCAGTGGTTATGATGGCTCTTGCCTGTCTTGCCCCGGAATACCGTCTTACTGTCCACCGGTCTCTGCCATCGTCATTGTTTTCTTGTCTCTATTTACCCGAAATCATCACCTATAAACGGCGGACGTTATAGCGTTTCCGGGGGGTTCCAGCAAAGAAAAATCGACGTCGTCAATACCGTTTTAACCCGTCAGAGGCGCAATTGCATCTCACTTGACCGTCTACTCGCTCCACAGTACGATGTGCCAGACATTGCGCATTATGCAATAACGATGACAATATACGCTTGTGTCTTGTGCAATGTCAGCAGAGCACAATGCATGGCCGTGCAAATTGTCTATTGACACAGCACACAGTCACGCACCAGCGGCCCAATTTCTCTGCCTGCTGCTGCCTGGGAATCGAGATGCAAGTGCTTACGGTTGGTGGCGGACCCATTGCAGGCCTTCCTTGGGCTCATTTGGTTGTTCGGCCAATTGTGCTTCTGAGGCAGCTCATTCGTCATCTGGTCATTGTTTTCATTATCCTTCATGTTGTTCTTGGTCGTTTCTCTCGCATTCCCTCGCATTCCCACGCATCGATGGCTGTGACTCTCGTCGGAACTCCTCCCCCACACACCCCTGTCTTTTCTGCCTTACAAGGCGACTCCGCACGCCCTTGCACTGACGTGCCATACTCCAATGAGCAATGCACCGGCAAACACTCTTGCCACTCTTGTCATCGTGACGAAACAAATTCGGACGAGCTTCTGCTGTCTTGGGTGATCGTCGTCGTGTCGTCGATTCACAGGACTGCACAGGCAGAGAATGCACGCTACTGTAGGCACCACATGCACCTGCAGCTGCACCTGCACCTGCGCCTGTAACCTTCTGCACCGCCCCTCCACACTCTTGTGCATTTGCCGGAGCGCGTGGGACAGCCAAGGCAACCCGCTTCGGCCATTATTGAGTCTCGGAGAGCCGCAGAGATCATTCGTCCTCGAAATGCATCAAGTTTTTTATGTTTTATGTTTTATTTTATTTTTTTGACCAGCGTCAACATTCTGCCTTTGTAGGCTGACAGAGGAAAGTCCTCCGTGTTGCATTCCGTGACATTGACATTGTATTTTACCAAACAGCCAGTCACAGTCAAGGGATGGCTGTGAGATGGCAAGTCGTCAATATACATTTTGGCCCTTTTTTTTATTTTTCTTGATCGGGCTCTGTTTCGCGGTGATTCACTCCGCCTTACGGGACCGTACGCTTCGGTGACAGCAAAAGAAAAATACCCTGCCTGTTGCCTGCATTTGGTTGCATTGCAGGCTGCTGGTTGCCAGGAAAAAAGTTGTGGTCCGACGAGCTCAGGTCCAGTCAATCGGGAGGCATAACGCCATCTTCTATTCTGTTACGAATGTACTCCGTCTTCGTTTTCCTTTTGAATTTCCAAAGTGCGCCTTTTGTCATGGCGCCAAGGCGCTGATCGTCCCGTCGAAGAAGTTGACGTTCGTGCGTCTCCAACGACCACTTTATGGACCTCCTTCAGGGCGCGGCTTTCGACAACAAGATCAGTTCCTGGCCGGCAAACGACTGTTGCATCAAGACCCCCGCTAGGCGTCCATAGGCCCCGCCCCCTCGTCCAAAACACAGAAACGGCCAAAATGAACCAGAACGAACCAAAACAAATCAAAACAAAACGCAGAGGTGCCCCTGCCCCACCCCAGCAGAGCCGCATACAAGGCTGAGACCTCACTGGTCGGTTTCGGTCCAATGGCGACCGATGCACGTACCGGTGCGAGGGCGCGACTGTCAGCAGACCGTACACCCAGCCCCCTTTTTTCGGTCTGCCTCTCACTCGCTGCATCGCTTTTGACGAATATTGTTCCGTGGAGAGGAGTCAACGCGGATCACAAGCCAGATGTGACACTTTTTTTGTTTCTTTTTCTGCATCAAAAGCACCCGGTCGTGGCCCGTCGTTCCCATTCGTCTCTCCTGCACAAGCCAATGTCTCAGGTATTTCGTCATCGAGGTATGACAGCTCTGTTGCTTTTCTGCCTGGCGGGCCAAGCAATCAGGTCACGGCCCGTGGGGTGCGTTGTGCCATCGAAAGTGGAGAGGCTGGTACGATGACCGAGCTTGCATGTTGTCATACCCTCACGAACGCAACGACGACGGGGCGACCAAATCGTTGAGAGGAGTCACGGCTGCAAAGAGACTTGGGGACTAGTAGAAGACTCAGTGGCATTGAAGTTGAGCTGAGTTGGACGTACATGTCGTAGCATCGTAACACAGCACCGAAGATATAAGAGAATATAGCTATGGAAACAACAAAGGAAGAAAAGAAGACATCCACCCCATGAAGCATGAAAGCTGTTCTGTTGTGGCCCGCACAAGAGAAATCCGAGAAATAATATGCACTGTCCTAGTGCCTTGATGCAAAAATGCATTTCTGTATTTTGTCGTCTGTTGCCGTACCGCGGATTGGCGTAATCTGCCCTGCAAAACAAAAGTAGGTGCCGTCCTCAGTTGGAGGAGCAGCATGCCGGGGCGTGGTGCGCCTGCAAAGCCGTCTGCAGGGCAGCTTGCAGGATGTAGTCGTCGGTCGTCTCCTCAATCTCCTCCTCCGTGCAGTACGAGCAGCGGTAGTGCGAGCAGCCGCTGCCAGAGCAGGAGTCCGACAAGAGCATGGGACCATTGCCACAGTCGCACTACAGCGGTGGTCGTTAATTTGGACGTGTTTCTCAATAACAAAAACAGAACGATGGGGAGGGGCAACGTCAACATACGCAGTACCAGACAGTAATGTAGGTTTTTCGTGTTCGTATGCCCTGGTCCAACCATTGTTGGCAGACAATGTCTGATGGGCCGGCCACTTGTGCCCCTGATGCCATTCGGCTCATGCTGTGTGCCATGATTGTGTGCGAAGGGAGAACAAGAAGACGACAGGGTCGTCGTCGCTGAATAGGAGTGGAAATGGGAAAGTGCCCGAGTGGCCAAGAACGCGTCGTGAGAACGAATGTGTGTGGTATGGGATGGGATGGAGAGTCGATGCCTTCCAAGTGAGGAACCGGACCGTCCTTTATATCTCTTTGTTTCCAACGAGGCTCAGTCTCAGTCACAGTTATACGTTGACGAGAGGTCGCCATCATGGACGGATTGGGGGGCGAAGCAGAATTCGGCATTCCCACCAGAGATGTGCAAAGGGCGCGAGAACGAAAACAAGAAGACTGACTCAACTGACCAGACGTTGTTGGTGATTTGCCAACCATAGCTGTGGAAGATCCACTCCCGGTGGCCTGAGGACTTGGACGGGGATCGGCCGGAAGAAAACCGTGTAAAGAAATTTAAACAAAACGTCAAATTAAAATCAAGTCCAATAAAAAGGAAGGCCGTAACGGCATTGGGGCTTGGGTTGCAGTTCACAACCGGCGTTCATGATAGCAGTAAAGAAAAGGAGGCAGAGCAGTGATCCCGTGAAGCTTCTTGTCGATCTAAAGTCTTTCCATTTCATGTCATAGTTCTGCGACATGGTACGAGAGCCTGGACCGCGTTGTCTCAGGCAGAAACTCTCCGTTTTTTTTTTGAGGCTCTGCTGGGGAAGGCAGAGACGAAGGGTGGCAGTAGAGGCAGTTTGGCGTTGGATACCTTGAGGCGGAAAGCCAATGCCGTCTAAGCCAAGGAGGGAAAGCGTCCGGCAAGTTGCTGCACCGCCGCCGGACGGCAATACGGATTACCCATCATCTTGGCGATGAGGCGAGGACTGAGGAAGTGTTACCGAGGACACGGAAAAGTGGTCAAAAGGGGAAGAAAGAAAATAAAATTAAAAATTAAAATTAAAATTAAAAATTAAAAAATTAAAAAATGATCAACAAAGACAAAAAGGAGCACTGCCGCATCACAAGTCTTGGCCGGCAACCACAATGTCTGCCTAGCTCGAGTTGTGCACGTCAAGTGTCACGTTGACGGCAGGCAGGGCATGTCTGTGGTGCCCAAGCAAGTGCAGTATACGGCGTACCTGACCGGACTGCATATGGGAATAAAATAAAACACAAAGTAAAACCCCAAATTCCGCAGAGCCTCTTCTTATAGGCAGCAGGGCACACAACTCGCGGGGGTGTCACTGTTGTGGGTCCCGCCAGTCAGTCCCGCATTTTTGGGGCAGGATGTCCCCTTGCTCCGTCGTTTCCTTTGTTGGGTGTCCGCAACAACGCAATTTGAAACACGCTTTTGAGGCGGAAAACGAGTCGAATTCACGATATGGATGGATGACATGGCAGTACTATGTCTGAGAATGACAGGTAAATGAGATTATCTTAGGTAAAAGAACAAGAAGGTCAAGGTAAGATACGCATTCCGCCGAGACCTGCCTTCGAGATTGGGGGTTTTTCAACTGAGTCGAAAGGAGTTACATCACAGGGCAACTTTTCCACCAAATGGACCTCTTCTCGCCATTCACTATCAGCCACAAAATGACGTACAACAGGTCGAAAATGAATATTCCCCAGGCGACCTGACTCAAGGCTCTGCTAGTCTCATCCTCTCAAGATCACAATTGCATGGTAAGGAGCAGACACAGTTATTAAATGACTAGTTGTTTAAATTCTTTTCTCTCATTCATTTCCCTCGCTCTCCTATTCCACACCAACGCCAATACCAAAATCCATACAACTCAAAGCCCGCATCCAACAAAGACGAGGTAGCAACAACGCAGACGCACTTTTCCCGACCCGTCTCCTTTAGCAATAGCCGGGTTTGATTTTTTATAATTTTTAAAAACAATAAATAAATAATAGAACGATTGTGTTTCGTGTTATCGCCGTGTTTTGAAACATTCGTAAATAAACGATGGCCTTAATACTTCCACCGATCCTGTACTCCGACAGTTATATAATAGCCGTTCCTTACGTCTTGCTCTGTTTGATGATACAGACTTGACTGGGTTATTTCGCATCCAATCGAACAGCTTCTGTTCATTTCGTAAGTGGTCGACACGCATCGTTCACGGAGAAACGCAGGATTCAAACGGCAACGTTTACCACGGCACCACTGCGAGTGGTGCCGTGTAGGATCGTCCGTCATGCGGTAGGACTGGGGATCCAAGGCCTGGTACCATCCGAGAGGCACAGAGGCATTCCTAAACGCATCGCGTAAACGGAGAAAAAGTGATGGTTGTGCTGACGTGGTCCATGTATCATAGCCGGTGGCCATGACGGAGAAGGGTGCACGTAGAAACCCTCGAGTCGTATGATCCGCGTATAAATCAGCTTGAGACAGCGTGGCCCTTGGTCGCAGGTGGCCAGGCGAACGCGGAGGTGGTCAATGTCCGAAATGCGGACTGGAAGCGCCCGTACAACTTCGTGTTTCCGACAAGCGATTGGGGCATCTCCCCCCCGTCGCTGGAATCCCAGGTACACAAGACAGCCACAGCGCTCTGGGTCCACGCAGCGTAGCTCGGGCAGAATGCCCGGGTAGTCCGGAGGTGCAATGTACCGGGCGGGGCTCTGTCCCTTGCGCAGCTCGTGAACACGATCCCGGAAGGCCTGTGCCGTAATAGCTCCGTTATGCCTACTGTCGTCGGCGTCGGCGAGATTTAGGTGGGCAGTATATGACCATGTAATCACTTTGTGTCGTACACCGTCCACCATCATGTCGTGCACTACAAACGACGGGCTTTCGCCGTGGTCCTTGGTCGTGAAGCGTTCGTATGAAGGAAGCTGTGTATGGTCCGCCTCGCCCTGACCCTGGACACGGTCGTCGGCCTTGCCCGTATGGTGGGGATGCTTTGCGTGGCTTGGATGGTCGCACACAATTCGAAGATGAGCGTCGACTGAGAAGGCGGTGTTGTCACCCTCTGCACTCGACAGCTGGTTGGCCCAGCAATCATCCCGGAAATTGTTGTTGAGGCGGCCATTCGGTAAACTCTTGATGACCGTGTCCCAGTCGACTGTCTTGTGCTGACACAGGCGTACGTGTCCCTCGTGTGCTTGGCACACTCGGTTCTCCATAATCTCCTTGTCATCACGTCGGATCATCTTTCCCGAAAAGAGGCTCATCGGGTGGTCGGCTTCGCACGCTGTGCAGTGCATGAACATGTCGTAGTACCGAAACTTCCCGTAGGCCTTGCAGCCTCCACACATGTCTTCGGCGAGGTGGCAGCGTTGGCGCAACGTTGACCATGCGCCGAAGTTGTCAGTAGGAAAGGCCGGCGGGGTCCAAGGCGTAGGCAAAACATAGAGACTGGTATTGTTGCTGATGGCGTTGACGTCGCGCAGCGAGGCAAACTCATCTCGACAGCTGAAAAGGCGCATGAACACGCGGCTCGTGTGACGCAGAAAGTACAGATCGTCCCAGTCCAGGTAGCCCATGATGCGTGCAATCACATCGTCTGGTAGACGGACGAGCGGGCTGCAAGCGGCATTGAACAGACCGCGCGCGGCGAGCACATCGATGTCGTCGTGAAGTGATACTACGGCGTTTTTGCCCAGGAATCTTGTTGGTCTCTTCTTTGAGCGGTGAGTACTCGGCGTTCTTGCATCCCCTGTCGCTTTGGTGGCTTTGGTGGCTCTGGAATATTTGGCGAGTAATCTGGTGATAACTTTCTGTGCAGGTTGTTCTTGGTATGGTCCGCGTGGACAAAGGGCCCGGAGGCGTCCAAGTGATACATTCTCGTCGTCGTGGCTAGTCGGAGCTAAGTATTCGTCGTTCGGTGGTGGCGGTACTGGTGTATAAACGTACAACGACGGCGGGGTATGCGTTGCAGAGACTGCTTGGTTCGCTCGTGACTGTTCCGGTGGTCGTCTCAGTGTTGATTTGGGTGAAGACGTAACAGCCTTATTGTCTTGAGACTTGTCTTTGCCGGACGTGCGTTTCGTTGATGCCTGGTTCTCACCATTTGAATCTGGCTCCCTGTGAGGCGCCAGTTGCAATCGCCTCTTTCGAAAAAGAGAGTTCCATTCGCCCATCTTCGCAGCGCTCATCCGTCTTGCTGATGCTTTTTGTTGTACTTTTTGATAAGAGAGCAAATCTCATTTCTCTTTCTTTACTACCAACTGGAGTTTTGATTTTAATAGTCGAATTTCGCGGTCCTGTCGTTCAATATTGTTAAATGTTTTACCGTCGATTTATATACATACTATTTAGGTTCTGCGCTTACACATTGCCCCGATCTGTAATGTACAGCTCCAAGTAAATATGTACACCGTTATTATTCATGACTATCTACTGTGGCCAGTAATTAGGAGCCAACTAATTTTGGTGATTTATTATGGAAATATAGCCAACTTCACATTTCGTTCGTCGTCCGGCCAAGGCAACACATATACACAGTGACATTGGCCACAGCAACGACAATCTCGAGAATGATAACAAGTAAAGTGTACACTTAAATTTTTCTCACTTACACATATTGTCATCGACGTCAACATCCCCGCCACCGCCACCAGCAAGAAGCACCAAGAGCAGCAACACAACAGCACAACAACAAAAAGCATGGCCCAGCTTATCCCCAACTTCCGTTTACTCATGCCAGTCACTAACAATATGCACAGATGGGGATGTCATTGGACGATGTCGGGACAATTTTCGGCATCGTGGGGACGGTTTTCACCGTTGTGGGGACGGTTATCATTGTGGACGAGTGCAAGTCCCGGCGTTCTGCACACCGGCGACGTGAGGCCGGCCAGACTCATTAGGTCGAGCTGGAACCCCTCTCTGCGGACGGAGCAGGCGGTGGGCCTCGTGAGGCCGATGAGTCTGGCCGGCCTGGGTCTGTCGAGGCAGAAGCGCGTGCAGGACAGGACGAGCCTGTCAGCCCCCCGGCCGACGTCGCGCTGCCCCAACCTGCCGTTTTGCCGCCGTTGCGTCCACGAGACTAGATGTTTGTTCCGCCAGCACCTTCATCATTTGTTAGGAGCTTTAGTGTGCATAAGACGCGTTAGTAGCGACTAACAGCAGCAGCCAAGGGTAATTTCCCGACGCCGCCCCACATGGCCCCAGCGCAACTAGTAAGTATTAGTAATCACCGCTACACGTGCCTCATCCATTTACGGAGTAACTCCGAGCACAAAGCTACACCTGGCACCATCTCCACTCCATCATCACACGACTCGACCCGACAACGTTGCGAATATGTACCAACAACCACCATCATGAGAACTGCAATCCTATTACTGCTTGCTGCACTGCAGCTAAGCGCAGCAAGACAACCTGGGTTTAGTATCCACGAGGACATTCTTGCTTATCCGCAGGTAAGTATCGCCGTGGAGGGATCTCCCCAATTATTGAATACTAACCACCTCTCCTTCTCCAGTTCGAAGTCGTCTTCTCTGAATCCTACATTCTCGAAGAGGATGCCCAGCTGCTCCTCGACGGCGCCGGCCGCCACGATCCGAGCGCTTACCAGAACAATCCCGCTGCTGCGGCACCCACATCATCATATACTAACAATGCACAAAAGGCAAGAGCCGGCCAAAATGGCGTACACCCTGGCGACGACGAAGATAGCGAAGCCGCGGACGGCACCCAGATCTCCGAAACCTTTGAAATCATGAACATCCCCCCCTCTCGTTACCTTTGCTCCGTCCCCGTTTTGGCGCCCCCACCACCACCGAACCAGACCGCGGCCGAGCTGGCCCGTGCCGGAGAAGCCCGTGAATTGGCTCGCATGTCTGGCCGCGGCGTCGACATCATCAGCACGCTCGAGGGAGAGTGCTTATACTACATATCTGGATGGTGGAGCTACAGCTTTTGCTACGGCAAGGAGATTGTGCAGTTTCACGCGCTGACGACCAAGACGGGGAAGCCCGTGAAAGATCCCCACAGCCAAGACTACGTTCTGGGACGGATGAAGAAGCGGCAAAATGAAAACACAGCACAAGGAGAGGCCGAGGCGCACGCGGTACACGCCAAGGACGTGGAGGTACAGAAGCCGCTGGGCGGCTCTGCGTCGGCCAAACCAGGCGGCGACGCCTACAACACGGAGCTGCAGGTCAAGGGCGACCAGCGGTACATGGTGCAGCGCTTGGGTGGCGGGACGGTGTGTGATCTGACGGGCCGCGAGCGCACGGTCGAGATCCAGTACCACTGCAACCCGGGCGGCACAAACGACCGCATCAGCTGGATCAAGGAGGTCACCACCTGCTCGTACCTGATGGAGGTGCGCACGCCGCGCCTCTGCGAAGAGCCGGCGTTCCTGCCCCCCAAGCCCACCCGCGCCCACCCCATCAGCTGCCGCCTCATTGTCCGCTCCGAGGAAGAGGCCGTCCAGTGGCACCAGCAAAAGACTATTGAAGCCTACGCGGCGATGCGCGGTGTTCCAACGGCCGCCGGCGCCGAGGCAGAGGACCGAGATGCCACGGCTAAAGCAGGCGATGGCCAGGATGGCCAGACACCGCACAACCAGGCCGGCATCGTCGTCGGCGGCGTCACGATTGGCGCGCGCAAGGCCCTGGGCCGCGGCCAGGACGGCCAGCCCCCGCTCAAACTAGAGGCGCCCAAGCATTTTGGTGGCGGCAACGATGCCAAGCTCCTCGCGAACAACGCCCGTGTCGTCAAAGTCCTCGTGCGTGCTGCCAGCAAGGCCAACGGCGGCGAGGTGGCCATTGTTTCGACCGAGGAGCTCAAGGAACTCAACATCCGCCACGACGTGATTAAGGAACTCGTCGGGAAGCTCGTCAAGATTGCCGACGGTCGTGCATGGCGGCTGGAGGCGGTGGAGAACCCGGGCGACCCGGCACTGGAGATCCGGGCGGTGCTGGAGCCTGAGGAGGGCGACGACGCCGAATGGGGCGTGAGCAACGATGCGACGGAGAAGACGGAGAAGACGGACGAGACGAAGGACAAGGTCGGGGACAAGAACAACAAGAACGACGCAAAGGAGACGAAGCAGCCCACGGACAAGGTGACTGTAACCGTCGAAAAGGTCGAGGGCGAAACGGACGCACCGAATGCAGGCGGCGACATCGATGACGAGGGCAGCGAGGAAACATTCAAAAAGGACGAGCTGTAAGCTTGATGCTGTGACGTTCTTTCTATGGCGATGAAAGGCACACTTATTACTTTTTCTTGTAAAGTCAACATCATTTTTCCGTGTTTTTCACGATAGGCCTTGGCGTGGATGTATGGCGTACGGTGGTTTGGAATTGATGCCCATCCGATACACACAAATATAAAATTCAGGCCAGAGACGATTGGCAATGAACAATGAATTGGCCAATGCCATTCCTTGCTATCAAGCTCGATGCAGATCCCAACCAATCGAGTCAAAAGTCTTAGCTTCCCGGAGTTGACAAAAAAAACCTCACCGCATGCCGTGTTGCCCGTCGATATGCCCTGCGCAGGATGCGCAGCCAATGACGTAATCCGGTATGTAAGAAAAATGTAACAAAAATGACACCAGGTAAATACGGCCCTGCGGTCCAGACGGTCGAGTGAACGTGAAGCGAGCTGGCCAAGGTGTCAATTTCTGTTTGGTGTTGTTCGCCATTTGCTTGCGGGCCTCTAGACCCTCGCCAGCCGCCTGTCAGGGGCGCCATTAGAGCCCCAATGCTGGGGACCCGATATCGCGCACCAACTGTGCCCCCTGTGGGCCAAATCGGTTTGGTACAGACGGCCTGCACAGTGCTAGTGCCGCGCTAAAGCGCAGAGCAAAGCAGAAAAAAGCAGAAAAGAAAAGAAAAAGAAAGAAAAACGTTTTCAAATGGCCTAAGAATAAAAAGGTGCATACTCCTTACAGGCAAAAGTAGGCGGAACGGCAGAAAAGAGCATGGCGCGCGCATCAACCGTGAGCAATATAAAGGTAAAAAAGGCCAAAGAGCAATGCCCAGACAAAGGCGCACTTCAGACACGAATGAAAGAAAATGAAAGGGTAAATTTTTGACGGCGATGCCGCTGCCAAAATTCAGCCATCGCAAATGAAGTGAGTAATGTAGTATGAGTCGACGTGGTCGTTCCTTCCCTCATTTTGACTATCTGTTCACCTTCTGTTTATGCTCGCCTTCCTCACCTTCCCCTTTTTTCCCAATGATCAACAGTAGAAAGGCCGAGTTACTTAGACTTGTCAGTTTTCGTCTGTAAATGTTTTGTGTCTTAGTTATGGACTTGTTTTTACGTCCAAGCCTCCTAGCCTCGTCCTCTCCCTCCATGCCCACTCTCATCGGTCCGTCTGGCTTTCATTACGTTTCGCATGTCGCCTCTTTCTGACGGCAGTTTGCAGTCTGCCCACAATCTAACGTAGCTGCACCCTCGTATTGAAGTATTTTTGAGATCTGGGTTTTCACGCTCTCATTCGTTCTTTCCTCACCATCCTCGCCATCCGCTCCTTCCGTGTTGACATTGGCCATTGCCCACCCTCCTTCCCATCTCACCAGTTCCCAGCGCTCTTTCCCTCGTGCACGCCAATCACGCCCGATTCTCGATTCTGCAGCACCGCCCATCGTGCGCGTCCTTCGCTCGCTAACGTCCCCCGGCAAGACCCCCCCGCATTGTCGCAGCCCCGCCGTCTGCGGCCAACCACTGACTGAATTTTCCATCGCCCATTTTATCCTGTTGCTTTTTTCCATTCCCCTCTCGGCCACACCACCAAGCCTCGACCACCGCTCGCTTACGCCGGCCCCTCGCCCACGTCCTCCATCAGGGTCTGTACTCCGTAAAGCTGCTGGAACTGCTGTCGTTTGCTGCGACGGCTGCAGCTAGCTCTAGCCACCCTGCAGCGGCCTGGTTGGCTCCAGCCGATCGTCCCTTTTCCCTTCTGCTTCCTCCTCCTCTTCCTTCTCCTCACTCAAACCACACCCGCCATCTGTCAGCACGGAGACAACATCGTGACAGCTCGCCTGTGTGCTCATCCTGCCATCGTCTCGTTGCGTTTTGCCAGTCATAGGCCAACGCCGGCCCTGGCAAACATTCCTTTCTTCTCTCTCGTTTCTTCTCTCTCGTTTCTTCTCTCTCGACACTGGTTACAGGCCCCTGCACGCCGTCTCGCTTGCTCCTACACCGAGCGCCGAGTCCGTCCAAGTTCATCTCCACTGTACGATTGCAGAATTGATAGAAAGCATCGACGACGCAACACGCACACAGACACACACGCAAGCACACACCCACACTCAACAGCCAACGCATCGGCGTCGGGTCGCATCGGCCCAGTCCTGGTGCCGCGCTGCCCACAAAGGCAGACTATGTGGGTGCTTGCGCCACGACAATGAAGACCGAAGACGGTGGTATCGACGACTTGCTGCCGTCGCTCCCGCCGCCGCCGCCGCCGCCGTCACCCCAGGCCGGCGCCAAGGCCGTCCTCTACACCAACGACGCCGCCGAGTCCGCTCAGACCCAGAACGGGCCCGGCCAGGCACTGCCCAAACGCACCGTCTGCGACCACTGCCGTCGACGAAGTGAGTTTCCCATGGTCGACGCTGCGCCCTTGATAGAATGCTTCTCCCGCCTTGTCTCACGCCTACTGACTTGTCCAGGAATCCGCTGCGATGGCCAACTTCCGTGCCAGCCGTGCGTCAATGCGTCGCTGGCTTGCAAGCGCGACCACGTTCCTCTGAAACGGGGACCCAAACGTGGTCGCGGGCGCGTCATCAACGAGCTCCGGGAACGGTACTCGATTGAACAGAACGCCAGCGCTGCCATGGTCAACCAAAACACCAACACCGCCAACACCGCCAACAACAACAAACACAGCCGCGAGAGCAGCTCGGACCTAATCAATGGCATTGACATGTCGGTCCCGTCTACACCCGCGCCGCCGTCCGACATCTCCTGGCAGAATGTATCGTCGGATCCCCGGCACGCCGTCGAACCGCGCGGCGCCTTCTCGTCCGAGCACTACCGCCCGACGACCCGCAGCTACATGTACCTCATGCCGCGATGCGTCAGTCTCTACTACGAGCACATCTACCCCATCATGCCGCTCCCCTACATGCCCGCTGTGCGCAACATGGTCAACCGGAGCCACGCCGGCTTGGCCGAGCTGACCTTCTCGGACCGCAACTTCCTCTACGCCCTGTGCGCCCTCACTTGCTTCCACATGTCTGGACAGAACATCACGGCGGATGCACCACACCCGTCGTGGGAATGCGCCGGCCGTTTTTTCTTGGACGAATGCATTTCGGCGCGCCAGTCATACGACTTCTTCAACGACGCGTCCTTGAACGCCGTCATCTCCTCGTTTTGGCTCTCGACATCCTTCTTCGAGATCAACCAGTCCCGCAAGTCGTGGGTCTACCTGCGAGAGGCATTGACGCTCGCCCAGGAGATTGCATTGCATGACGACGCTTCCTACGCCGGTCTAGATGCTGCGGAAAAGCTGTGCCGGCAGCGTACCTTTTGGCAGCTCTTTGTGACCGAACGGTAAGCTCACTCTGTCAAAGTTTCCAAAATTCTTTGGTTGCTATACTAACCCCACCTCATACAGATCCTTTGCCATTCTGCGAAGCAAACCCATTACACTCAAGAAGACTCCGTCGCTTCCAACCACCCGCCATCCGTACGAAGCCCCCGAGATCCATTCTGGCTTCCGCCAGCTCATCAGCTCCTATACCCCACTCGACGAGTCCTTTGTGAACGCCTGGAACGAAGGCTCCGACCCACGCGTCACAGCCGCTACATACCTCACTCTTCAAGCCATCCTCGCCGTTCGGCCGCCCTTCCTTGCCAAAGCCAAGAGCGAGATTGTAACCGTGACACATGGTCTGTCCACGGCGAGCCATACGCCCGAAGACCGGTCGCCCACTGGCCACGAAGCCCCGCCACCGTCGCCGAGCTCGCCAGCCGAATTCAGTGCTGGACTGAATGCAGCACTGCGCACGAGCGGGGTTGCGGTCGGCGACGACACGGAGGTCAAGCAGGAGAACGAGCCGGAGACGACCGACATTCAAAAAGCCGACCTCCTCATCACGCAGCAGTGGCTGCGCCTCATTGTCTGGCAGTCCTCGTTCCGCCAGCAACTCCTCTCGTGGACCGCACCCGACGAGAGCATGCGCTTCGCCTTCCCACTCACCATTGCTGCCCGCACCGCCGCCGTCATCCAGAGCCTGCCCCCGCAGGCCATCGAAGTCCACGGCATGGGCATCTTTGAGAAGATTTTCGAGATTGGCACCTGGTCCATGAACGTCTTGCAGGCCTGCGACATGGCCAGCGCCTCGGGCACCAACGTCGCCGGCGGCGGTGCCGCCATGGGCATGGACTTTGCCGGGGCCTCTGACATGGGCGTGCTGGGCGTCGGCCGCATGTCCTTCTCGGTCGACCCGCTCGAGTTCTTTGTGCGCACGCTGAGCGCTAGTCCCAACAGCCGCACCCAGTACGCCGAGCGCCTCCTCATGTTTGCCAATGAGCGGACTGGCGGCGGCATGCGCATGGCCCTGTCGCCGTCGCTGTCGTCGCCGTCGTCGCCCGAGCTGCTGCCGGCAGCACCGGCCCACTGGTCGCACGACGAGATCACGGCCGCCGCCGGCACAGCCACCACTGCTGCTGCCGCCACCACAACAGAGGCGGCAGGGCCGCCAACGTCGCTGCCGACGGTCACGGATGCGACTGGTCGAGGCAATGTCGGCACCGTGCTGGGCGAAGTCGGCGACGATTTCCACATCATACCGTCCATGAACCACAGCCACCACTTTGCGTCAACGACGGGCCCCAATGGCCAAGCTGTGCCGTTTGCGTTTGACGCGAGCGCCCTCGACAGCGCCGCCTTTGAGGTTGGCCCCGTGGCCTACGACGGCAACAGCCTCGATGGCGTGGTCTACGACGGCACTGTCAGCCCGACGGGCGTGTCGGTTGGCGGCGGCTCCTACGGGTCCATCCACGGCGGCTCCATCCACGAGGGCATCAGCCGGAACCACAGCTACGGCAGCTTCACGGAGGAGCTGCAGGCCGGAACGGACTACTCCGTGTTCCTGCCCAGCGGCGCACAGAGCCCCATTGACAACAACGGGTTTGCCGGCTTTGACCTGTCGCAGACGAACCTGGCATCTTAGGATATCCTGGCCTTGCCGCGTGACCCTCGTTGCCTATCCTTTTATACATACTACTACCTAATATCCTTTCGTTTTTGGTTTCACGGTTTCTCGGCTCTTGTTTTCTTTTCGTTGCGGGGATGGACCGCATGGAGGTTTTCTGGTTTATCTTTCTGTACGTTTGCATTTCGCACCGGCACGCCCCCTCTTGCTCTTGTTTTTGCCGTGTAGCGTATCTCCAATATTTATTTGTACCTGGGCTGGCATATTTGTTTCTCATCTCTTTACATACCATCTATATTTCATAAAAAACTGGGCGGCACATATTGGTTTTGGATTCTGGGGAATTTGCTTTCGGTTCATGGGGTTCGCTGTGTGTTTGTTTACATTTCGATCTTTGTCTTTGTCATTAAAATCGATTAATGCATTGAATGAGCTGAAATCTTGTTAAGAATTGACGTTAGGTTTTTTCTTTTGTTGTTGTGAAAAATTGGTTAATGGGAAAATCCAGACATTTGAAATACGAAACAAAATAAAATATAATAATACAAGTTATAACTATATATTTTTATGTGTACTTAGTACGATCACGATCCGTGTATTTGCACGACGCAACTGCTTGCCACGTTTGCCTTTGCCTCTCCGTCGGATGACAAGACACACATTGTTTGATATGTCGTTACGAGCTTTCTTGTTATTTTTCTACTCCATGCAGGGAGTAATTCTGGTTCGTTTACTCGGCCATCTTCCAAAGTCATTGTACCATATTTGTGAAAGGGAGAAACGATGGACGATGCAAACACTACCGGGTACCGTCCTTCGTTCCCATCTGGTCGCGACGTTTCAATCCACGGACCAGGCAATCTTGATTCGCCGTCTTCCGATTCCTCTCGCCACGGACAGTGATGTTCTGTCACTCTAAATGCACCAGTTATCCATAACCACTGGACAGTGATTATACGAATCACCGTCTTGCCAATGATCTTTTGTCGTTTCCCTTTCACTTCTTTTTACGTCCCTATTCATATTTTGACGTATTCTACCTTGCTCGGGCTATCATAGCTCCACAAAAGGACAAGCTCTAGTTTCCGGTTGCACACACCTTTTGTGCGCTGACAGCTCGACACTTATTTTTTATGTTTCCTTCGCCTGGCACCTTGGTCGATCCCACCCGTGGCTGCTTGCACGCTCTATCCACTTTCTTGGTCCTTATTTTTGCGCCGCGTGCCTGCATGCCTCCATTTTTGCGCACAGTTCGGCCTCCGCTCGATCCCCCTTCTTCCCATCGTTCATCGTTCATCGTACAGTCTTACAGTGCATGCATATCGGTCGGCACGCAGCAGGTGCATGTTGCCGTTGGCTTGGACCAGGTCCCAGGTGAGTCTTTTTTTAACCTTGTCGACGCCCACCGTTACTCTGCATTTCGACCACCGTTGTCTGTTTTTCTATCTTTCCCCTGCTCACATTGCTTTTCGCCGTGCATGCATTGCTCAGCCGCTCTCAGCTTCTGTCTGTCACTCGGCGTGTCTTGTTATTTCTTTTTGCCTTTTATGTGGTGGTAAGGAGAAAGACAAGATTGGCAGCCCAATGGGCTTTCTAAGTTGTACTCCCGGGGCTTCTACGGAGGACTCCGTGTACTAGGGTACGTCGTCCAGAAACACATGACTGTGAGACCTGCGCATGCGAGAAGCAAGGGACATGGGGAGGAACAGATTCAGCGGAGATGAAGGAAAGATGCCTCGGAGAGAAACACGGTGGAAGCTGCAAAGAAACCTGCTTTGGCCAATCACACACAGTAACGCTCACCTTGCTAGCTGTCAACTGCAGTCTCCTGCTCTGGATGTGCAAAGTTTATGCAACATCGTGGATATTTCTTGTCTCAGTTAGAAAATGGAAGAACTTTACAAACCAAAGAGTCGATCATGTCCTCTCGTTTTCTTGCGGATGCTCTCTCCTTACATCCGCAGGGGTTGTGTTGAGGTGTATTTGAGGCATCTTATCCTGACCGCCATTTGCGGGATGTTTCGCAATATTATATGTAAGTGGTACAGAAAGCGGGAAACGCCAACCTGGGAAGCACCGGCGCGGCATAACTGACAGCCATCCATCTAGTTTCTCTTTGCATTTTGGATGATTTTGACACATATCCATACGATCTTGTTGGTGACTAGACATTTGTCGATGCAAGGGAGCCCCGGCAACCTCTTTTCCAACACCCTAACAGGGCATCATATGCCACACATCGGGCGTCCACAAGCCACTCGTCGGTGTACGAATTACAAGCGAATGGTTTTGTCACCTGCGCTGTGTTTCCTTTTCCTTTTTTATTTTCCTTTTTTTTATTTTAATTGGCCGTGCCGTAAAAGGGCCAATAGATCGTTTCGAGCCCGGGAGAACGAACCAGGGAAAATCCACACGGTAGACTATAGGTCAGTCCCTGGTTTGATTTGCTTCCCTTGGACGGCATCAACCAACTGGAAGTGCGGCTGGCTACATGTAAAGTGCACGACAGGATTGACAGACTGACAGATGCCATCTCGAGCCATGTCCTCCAAACATAGGTATCCTGCTGAACTCCGTCAAAGGAGTGGATCGTCGAACGCCACTCAGGATGGTCTAAGTGACGAATTTCTCTTGTCATGACAAGCGAGACAAAGGAACCGAAACTCAAGCCATCGTTTTCCCGTTGTTTGTCACAAGACACCCGCAGCGTCGTATTTCACTTAAACTTTCTCCGACGCGCTATCGCGCCTTTGCGACGCCATCACAGAAAAAGAGTGTGATTTTCGCGTTTCTAATTAAACGGAACCCTGAAAAGGGTTAAAGTATGAGCAAAAACAAAAAGAGCAAAGAAAAAGGTGTCTGGACAAGGGAGGGTTGAAAACGAAAAAGGACTCCGTCGACAAAACGACAGGCTCTAGAGTCGTAGCCGCAATCTCGACCCTGGGCAGCTGTGACCAATCAGATAGTAAGTCCTGACACCCCTGTCAAAACCAGTGGATGCCCAGCCCCCCTTATTTTTTTTGTTCTCCTCTGTCCCCCCATTGACATCTCAGACTTTCAGTTTTACATGCCCTTTTCCTGTATCCGTTTTGCACTTGTCTCCGTTCTTCCACTCGCGGCCCACGCGCGGCAGCCGGGCCTTTGCACTGGACCAAGGCCGGGGCCGTCTGTCGATGCTCACTGGGCCCCTGTAACTTGCAAGGATATGCCGTCTGTCAAATCTGCGCAAAGGGGCGATGGAGGGGAGAGGACGGACCAGGCACGGACCAGAGGAAGCACAAAAATGTGCGCTCTCAGTGGATATCGCCCTCTCTCCCAGGTTTCTCGCGCTCTTCATCCTTTTCGTCCTAGCTCTACCGCGGGTTTGGAACCTGGAACCAGCCCAGCCCAGCCCAGACCCGGTCTTGGCTTGACCAGTTTCTGTGCTCGTCTTTGCCCATTTGAGTACTGTTCTTCACTATCAGGGGACTGAAACAAGACCGTCTGGCAGCCGAGGTGCGATGCGGACCAGAGGCTTGTGTCGCTGGGTAAATGGTCATCAGATACGATGTAGAAGAACCGAACGCTGGCGCGGGAGCGATGGAGTCAAAGGAACAGAATGGGCAGCATCGGGCAGCAAGACGTGCAAAAGATGCAAAAACATGCGAGATATGCAAAACGTACGAGCGAGAACAACAGATGGCAGATGGAATGCCGAGAGCCAAATTGCAGCGGCGCTTGGCGGGCAAGATCATGATAGGGCGCATGCAGCGAGGCCCAGCTGCTCTGATGAAAGCGGGACACACATCATACGACGTGTTGCAACGAGAAGTACTGAATAGGACGCACCAAGCACGGAATACTTAAGTGATAGGGCCCGAACGCGGTCCAATTTGACGATGCACACGCGTTTTGGCGTTTTTATGTATCAGTGCATAGCAGGAAGAAGAGGAAAGGGCGAACAAGGTCCTGCTCTGCGAGATGACGCGCTAAAGCACACCAGCGGCGGATGCTAATACGAGACGACACACTTGGTCTCGGTACAGTCGCTCCTGCCCCGTATGCCGGGGAAGTCTCCCTTGCCTAGCGGCGTCACTAGCGCCTGCCCTCCTAGGTTAACATGGTACAAGAAGGCAAATGGCAAATACGAAGGAAACCCGCGTGAAAGAGGCAAACCAAGTGAGATCAAGAACGAAGAGGACGAGAGAGAGAGTGGAAAAATAGGAAGTCACGATGGAGCCGTCGCCGTTTATTCGTCCGTGAAAGCTTTGGTGCGGGTCTGCCGTTGGACAAAAAAAAAAAAAAAAAAGGAAAGAGCAAAATACAAGAGAAGTCGAAGAAGGAGCGATGGTCGGAAAAGGGGAAAGCGTTCCCTGTAGATGACTACGGGGCCGTGGGAGCTCCCGTCCTAGTCAGGAAATTGCCTTGTCGGCCGCTCCTTCCCTTCCAAGCTCAAAAGCGTGTCTCAGTTTTATGATGGGGGTCGCGTCACAGACCAAAACAGCAGCCACAACCGTCCCCCGTTTGCTCGTTCTTTCGTCACTTCCTCACTGTCCTCAGACAGCTTTTGGCATCCCTCACGTTGTTTCTGTTCGGATCTCCACCGTGACATATTCCGTACTCCGTACTTGCTGAGAACACACCACACCCATTCACCAACAGAGGCCCATCCGCCGATTCCCGTTCTGTCTACGACATACAGCAGGTCTTACTGCTGTAGGATCCCTGATCCCCCGGATACCTGATAGTGAGACAATTGGAGACACAGCAACAAAGCAACAAGAGAGACCAAGGGATCAGAAATCGACAGGGAACGTCAGGCGAGAAACTTGGTCAAGAAACAGGGACCATCCTGACTCGCCGGATCTGATCGTCTGGCAGTCAAGCCCACCTTGACTGTGCCCGTGCCACCAAGGAGCGGAGCCCTTCAGGCGACAAGACGGCTGGCCTCTGATGTTTTGTTTCTTTGGCGTCCTGTCCCCATCCTCACCTTTCAAGGAATGTGTTGCCCTGTACAGAGCATTTCGACAAGCGTTCCTCGAAAACGAACATAGTAAAAGCTCATACTTAGTTGCTTTCTTTGTTCATCGTTTTATTTTATGCGCTCGATGCCCAGGTACAACCCATCGGCACTCCGTCTCAAAGCCAAGGACCAAGACTCCGCCCCCTCGCACTCGATGACCCAAGAAACGCATCGTCAAGCTTGAGACGAATATCTGCCATCGCAGCGAATGTTGTCGAGCCATAGAACCGAGCAATACCCCCACCCGCCGTTGCAACAGAGGCGACCTAGCGCACGAGCCCAGGACCATTGACCACAATCATACCCCACGAGTTGGCAGACGACGACCGTCGCATCTCAGAGAACCAACGTGACTCTCACCTTTTTCACCTGTCACACACACCCTCGCATCCACACACCCACAACCGTCGCAACAGGCCCTCCTTAGTTTCTTGACCCCTGGCTGCGCCCCCCATCTTTGCAGTTACCAACGCCGGCACCCCTTCCGGTCGTCCTCTACGATAATAATAGCGCCAATATTTTGATCCTATCTTGCAGCGAAACGGGCAGAGCAGCGGCCCCTGCGACTTGGTTTTCATCTTTGGAACCATTCTAGTCGTGAGCAGAGGTTTCGCTGCTTCTTGTCCTCTACCTCGCGTTTTGGCTTTGTCTGCCTTCCTGCTCCGAGAACCGCCTTCGAATCGCAACATTCTGTGCTCGTTTTCCGTACATACGAAGTACATACCACAGTGAAGACCCCGACTTCTTGCTCTTTTCGCACGCCTCTCTTCTCCCTTCATATGCAGCCGCTATCCTTCTGGTAGCCCAGTTAGGAAGGAGTTCGGTATTGGATCTTGTTAGTCTTGACTTTCTTTGCTTTTCCACCTCGTCCAGTCTTTTTGTCTCTCCCTGGCTTTCTTCAACTTTTGCTTGATACCCTTTTTTTTTCCGCCTATGGCCTCGTGTTGTCTATTATTCCTATTTATTTTTTAAAAGATTTTTTCTGACTTGACCAACAGGACACTATTACATATCGCCTCTCACCGCCTGCCGTGTCTTGCCCAAATACACACACACCTCGTCGAGAATTCCATGAGACGTCAGCAGCACTCCGCTGGCGTTTGACAACTGCGTCAAAATACTTTGGCGTTCGATTGCGTCTTGCCTGCGTCTTCCTTGGACGAGGCAGCTTGCAGAACGGATTTCAACGGCCCACACTTTCACACGCCCACCCCTCGTCTGCCGCGTCTCTCATAACACTCCCCAGCTGGGCTGGTTTAGAGGCCCAAGACAGAGTCTTTGCCTCCGACTCCAACCCCTTTTAAGGCTGCCCCTTTTCGTTTACATCTCCGTCGCCACCCGATATCATGGACGCTCCTTTATCTGCAAGCTTCGCCAGTAGCACGAGCACGGGTGACCGGTCTCGTCGCCCTTCATATACCCGCGCGTCGTCTCGTTCGAGCACCGGCACCACCTCAGATTCACGCATGTCGGCACACACTGCGGATCGCTCCATGTCGAACCTGGCTCCCTCACCACAGCTGCCTCTGTCGCAGCTGCAACAGCAAACCTCCTCCTTGTCCTCGACACAGCCGAATTCTCACCTCGTCCATCGCTTCCAGGACGGCACAAACAAGAGAGCATCACCAGCACCGAGCACAAGCACTGATATATCAAAGTTCCGGTCCATCAACGAGTCTACCTCGGACCTCAAGTCGACCGATTTGAAACCGTCCGATTTGAAACCGTCCCTGACCGCGACGTCCAGCTATCTCCAAGAGAAGCTTCTGAAAGAACGCAAAGTTGAGAGCGAACGGAGCTCCAGCCGACTTAGCAACGACAAGATGGCTTCGACGCTGGACCTGCGTGGAGGACAAAGCTCGCCAGCTAGAGCGCCGTTCGACATCAGCCGACCCAAGTCCAGCATGGGCCACCTCGATGGTGGCAAGAAGAAGTCTGGTGTTGGCTTGAAGGAGATGGAACAGGTATGTACAGCACCAGCACCACAGAGCTATTTGGTTATGGTCACGGCTACGGATCTACCAGGCACCCACATCCATGCATTCATCTAACTCTCTAGACTTTGACGACTCTACACAAGCAAAATTTCGACCTCAAGCTCGAGCTGTACCACCGCCGTGAGAAGCAGACCGCCCTCGAAGAGCAATGCGGAAGCCTGGAGACAGAAAAGCGCGAGCTGGAAGAGATCAATGACAAGCTCATGTCTGAGCTTGAAATGCGCGACAAGGCCGTTGAGGAGGCTGTTGCTATGATTGTGTCCCTGGAGGCTCGCCTGGAAGAACTCCTTCAGGAGCGCCAGATGATGCAGCAAGCTGAGAAGGAGCAGTTCTTTGCGACCGACGCCCGGCTAAGGAGCGCCCTCTCGTCTGCACTACACGAGACGACAAACGGCACAGCGGGTACTGAATCTGTCACATCGTTTGACGAAACCCCAAAACCCATGACGAAGGCGGACGACGATCAACGCACCATCAACCGCATGCCGAGCTTCGTGTCTGAGCGCAGCGAGCTTACGGAGAACCTGCGCAACGTGTATCTCGGCACACGTGCCGGCAGCCTGGTCAGCCTGCCCCGCATGTCCGAAGACAATATGGACGTTGATCTGCGGGACGGCATTAACCGCATCGCGAGCCCGAGCCTCAGTGTCCTGAGCGAAAGCTCCTTTCTCAGCATATACGGCAAGACGAAAGACATCCCCACACAAGTCACATCAGCACCATCGGAGCCACGCCCCATGTCGCCTGTCGCCTGCGTGCCCGACATCCCTCGCAGCATGCTGGACGCCGGCTTGAAAGTCGAAGACTCGAATGGAACTGCTGCAGCTGCAGTGGCACACGCCCTTGCATCGGCGGCGCCGCCGCCTGCATCTTCCACTGCAACTACCAATCGACCAGTATCTCGGGCGCAGACACAGAACTCATCGACACCGACTAAGAAGCGGTCGAGTTCGAGCAACCGCAACCCTCACCTGAATGCCAACCAAAACGCCGCCGCGTTCAACTCGCTGACTGATTTCCTCGGAACCAACTCGCCACTTCGGCAGCTGGAGAAAATGGATATCTCTCTCCAGGCGATGAACGACGCATCCCGTCCAGCCAGCCAGCACGGCCGCGCCGAGATCGAGTCTCTGGCCCGCCACCTCCGCGAGCACGAGCTCGGCAAGTCCTATGCCCGGCAGGAGAAGAAGGACGCTCTGCGCAGAGTGCGCACCGACGCACCATTTTCGCGTGACCCGCATAATCTGCCGCCAACCCCCGACACGATCTCGACGTCAACCCTCCGCCGGTACAAGAACTCTAATGACACTCTGTGCCTCCAGGACAGGGACGGTGCCAACGAGCGCAGCTACCTCGCCATGTCCGAAGCCAACACGTCACGGTCCAGCAGCGGCGAGAAGCGCATCTCGGCTCTAGAATCCTTTGTCGACAGCATCCCCGCCATGCACCCGCCGTCGACTTCGGCCTTCAACAGCCGCCGCCACGAGATTGGTGGCCGCAGCACATACTTTGACAGCCAACTGCATATCCCGCCGCGTCCCCGGTCCGCAGATGAGACGACGATTTCACATCACGGTCGGGGCAGCGTCTGGGGCGACTCGGAGAGTTCCGACGATGACATGGATATTGATGGCAACGACTCGGCGTCCCTGCACGACTACTGGCTGCGCGAAAGCCTGCGCCCCACGGGTCAGGCCCCGGCACCATCGACGAGTCGCAGCCGCCGGGGTGGCCGCATTTCGCCCGATCTGTTTAGTTTCCCCACGACATCCAACGGCTGGGCCACGACGGCCATGTTTGGTTCACTGAGCGGCCAGGGCTACCAGGGCTACCAGGGCTCTGCACCCCTGGCCCAAACTCTGGACGCCCTTGGCGCCTCCCTTCCTACGCCCGCGGCCGGCCTCTTTGGCTCCGACGGTCTCCTGGCATCGCCTCTTCCCTACGGTATGAACATGAATGGCATCTCGTCCGGTCCGCCGCCACCGCCGCATCGGCGCTCCAGCTTGCATGCCCACACCGGTTCTACACACGGTTCGCGCCGCGGGTCACTGCACGGTACCGCGCCCGGGACACCGTCTCTTGGTACACCCGGTCTGGCCAACAACAAGAACCGTCGTTCGCCTACGCGGCCCGAAACCACGACCAGTAAAGACGACATGAGCCCGAGCAAGGAACACGACGGCCAGAGTCAACCGCCTACGCCGTCCGCACCTGCCCCGGCCACCCAGCAGGAACAGATGACCGTAGCAAAGCAGCGCCACTACCCGCCCACATCGGGGTCCAACTCGAATGCCACACGCAGTCGTGTGATGAGCCTGTTCCGACGGTCGGGCTCGCACGAGCCAAGTTCGGCGGCTACAGCGGCTCTGACATCGTCGGCTACAGTGCCCGCCACGGCGACACCGACGGAGCCGACGGCCGCGCCCGCGATTGGAATGCCGTCGCGGGTGCGCCGCAACGAGCTGGACGAGGACCATGCCGGTGGTCCCGGTGGCGCCAGTGCGACGCCTCCGCCGATTTTGCGCAACCCGCGTCCTGTGCGCGGCGGCGGCGGGGAGCCTGGTGATAAAGATGAATCGGCGGCGGTGGTAAAGGACGTCGCGATGCCCGTGTCGGCGCCGCAGGCCCCCGAGGCTGCGCCCACCGCAGCGGCTACGGCGACACCGCTGCCGCAGGAAGTGCGCAAGAAGTGGCTGGGTCGGGTGACGGGCCTGCGCAACCGGGCGGGCTAGCGGTCTCGCGCCGGGAGCAAGACAGTCAGAGGCAATTGAAGGCGAGCTGTCGTGTACAGCCTGATGATTGGCTCGTCTGTGGTGGTTATTTTACTTCTTTGTGTTTTCCTTGACATTTCTGTTATTTCACAACCTCTTGCATTTGGCCCACGGTGTTTCGCGATTGGATTTGGGTGGTGTCTGTTGTTTGTATGCCTTTTCTTTGCACTGCAATGGTTTTTGTTACATGGCGTCTTTTTGTCAATCGGATAGGAGGACAATGGGATAACAGGTTTGCGGATTGTTCATTTCACACGAGATTGTTTTTCAAAATGGGAAGTTTGGGAAAAAAAAATCAACGGCCAGAAGAATTGGGCTCTGCGTCGAATCTTTTACATTGCGTCATCCATACATGGGGGAGCACTGCAGAAATTGACACATTATTTTACACGAAAATCACTTTGCGTCGTGACACATTATGCGAGTAAAGTCAACCGTGACAAAATGCTTAGGTGTTGTCGTTTGCGCCGGCCAATGGGACTGCCGCATTCTTGGTTCTTTACAGAACGTGGCCCGTTTGCCGTTCCACGCTTGATCATCAAAAGACACACATTGCTGCACAGCAGCCCTCTTTTTTTCTTACATGTCAACATGGCGGAACCAATACGAAGGCGACCGCGGCAGCGGACAGCAGAGGCAGAGGCAGAACTAAACGACGCCCACAGCCGCATGAGTGGCGATCCACCAGCAGCAGATGCGCCAAACATACCGCCTTCCATGACAACCGCGTCGTCCTCGTTTTTCGCCGTGCCCACGGCTGTTCTCAGCGGTGTCGGTCTGCCTCCATTTGGCGGCATCGTAGGACGGTGGATCTACAGCCGTGTTGCTCGCCATGTGCGATATGGCCCGGCCAGGCAATGCCTGCAGTGTGTCCTCACCGCCAAGGACGGCCTCCTCGTCCACGTCTGGGCGGTCCTCCAAGCGTCCGTCTTTCGCGGCCATGCGGCCACCGCTGGCGTCCCCTACCTTCTCGCCGCCGTCGTCCTCAACCATGCGCGCCGCACGCTCTTCTTCGGCCACCCCGCCGCCGGCTTCTTTGTCCGCCCGCAGCCCGACGACGACTGGCGCCTCTTGCTGGCCCGACCGGACGTGTTTGTGGACGATGTTGTCAAGGCAGTGGAGCGCGGAGCGTACCTCCAGGCGGTCGTGTGGAAGGGTGTCTGGGACGCGTTGGGCGCGGCGATGGCCATTGCGGCGACGGCGAACGAGAACGCGCCGCGGTGGCTCCCCTTGATCCAGTCGAAGAACAAAGCCGTCGCGCGCACACTGGCCCACCGTGCCAAGGACATTGCTGCCACGTTGTTCACGGTCTGGCTCTTTTCCAGCTTCGAGTACGCCGTGGCTCAGGCGTCAACGACACTGGCGGTTGGGTATGCAGTGTGGACGATGCTGCGGGTTCCCGGCAAGGGCGGTCCAGATCGATTGGCGAGACTTCTTTTCGGGGGCTGTCTTAGTGCTGAAGCCTCGATTCTCCTTTTTTGCTGGCTGCAGATGGTTGTGTACCCCGTGGCGGGCCTGGCGCCACTCGTCGTGAGGAGTGTATCCCGTCCCTTGCAACGACTGGGCATTTTGCTGGCACTTGCTTTTGCCTTCGTCGCCATGGACACCGTGGTGCGCTACCGCAGCCGACTGTACATTTCCATTGAGACGAGCGGGCTGTTTGTATTTCTGGGCTATGTAGGCATTTCTGCAATCATGGTGGGTGCCAATAGGATGGGAAGGAGGACAACAGGCGAGACAGACCAGGGAGGAAATAAGCATAAAAAATGACAGGAGACTCTGTCTCACAAAATAAAACAGGCAATAGAACGCAACACGTCATTCCCGTCCTGATCTTCTGTCGAGCGTCTGATGGCTTCCACCGCCTCATGCAAGATGAGATTGATAAAAAGGAGATGGGGCGAGATAATATGAGAAACGGAGACGTCATGACACAGAGCTGGGTGCCACCTTGCTCGTGCCAATGATGGATCTTGGTGCTTGTAAAGACGTCATGTCAGATCGTGGAAGATTCGAAATATTGTGCTGAGTGTAGACTGCCTATTAGTAGAATACGGTGTCGGTGTGCAGTATGTCAGTTTTGCACGTGCTATGTAGAATGAGGCATGTTAATTCACGGGATCCCTGTTTAAAGGAAAAGCGTTCAACTGTTTGGCTTTGTGTTTTGTTCGGGTGAACAAACCATATCCGTGGGCCCATTTCCGTTCCAAATAAGCAAGACACATGACGTGCAAAAAGTAAGGAATAAAATAGAAACATTTCCCAGTAAATGTCTACGTAGACCCCCTTTACTGGCAAGCCAGAACAGCGACGTAGAGCTGGCCACGTTTCTGCTGTAGAGAGCCTTGGCCTCGCTTACACTGCCCACGCCCTGTGATTGGCTGACGCCACCAACGTACACGATGTCAACACCGTGCTGATATGAAATGCAAAATTCAAAGCAGATGCACAGCGTACGCCGAGATCGACTCGTAAAATAGCCTCACACACCGCTCTACCCTTACTCACACTCGTTTTACGAAGCTTCCATTGCGTTTTGCTGTCACTTGATGCGTACATATGGCCAGCGTTGTTGCTCTGGCCATGACTGATGTGCCCTTGAACAAGAGTAGAATCGTGTATAAGTAAGAGGCCACTCGCCCTCCATGGCCGACTTTTTCATTTCTCTTCTCTCACTCTTTCATAACTTCCAAGTTCTTTGATCTAAACAATTTGGAACAAAATAATAACAACTCAGAGTCTCCTGTCGCTTAATCTCGGCAGGCAACTTTCAAAAGTTTCAACAGAGCTTATATAGCCACCTTTGGCCAGCTCTTGACTCTGTCTCCAATATGAGCTGCTTCAAGGTCTACTACGACGACTTGTCTGTCGACGAGATCGTCACCATGGTCAATGACGACGATCTGCCGGACACGGTCCTGCGTCGCAAGTGCCGCATTTGTGCACACGTTCATATGCGTGTCGACCGTCTGCGTGCCTGTTTCTGGGAGAAAACGCAAAAGGCCGTCAACTGTGCCCTTCGTCTGGTCGGGAAGAAAGCTCTTCCTCATCACAAGGCCAGTAGCCACGGCCACGGCGTGCCGGCCAGCGAGCTCTTTACGCCGCAGATGCTGGTCGCCGGGGCCGATGAACTGGCTCTGACGCGGGCGCCGACGGGCATGTCGACCATTTCAGTGTCGTCGCTCCAGTCGCTGACACCGTCGCGTCTGGCAGCAGCTGCGGCGGCCAGCGGCTCCAGCGAGTCGGACGTGCTCGATGACTATCTGGATGCCGTCTGGTTGACACAGCCGCCGCGGTTGACGGACGTGGACCACCCGCTGTTCTCTGTGAACATGGTGACGTACATCCAGCAGATGCAGAAGGAGGGGCGTTTCTAGGTGTGCGGAAAAAAAAGAAAGAAAACGAAAAAAAAGAAAAGAAAACGCACAACCCTTCTAACCCTACCAAAGGCTGGTTGACTAAATCATCACGATGGCCGACTGACTTACATCTGATGTAAGTCAGCCTTCCGTCAACCAATCAGAGTACACCACCACAACAATGTTGGTGCATTCTTGCTTAGAGGCTTCCCCTCATATGCCACACTCTACACAAAGACCAAGAAGTCGATGCTTGGTCCAGTCCGACATTGGCTTCGGCCGGGTGGTACCTTTGTCTACAAGACCAATTGTCTGAAAAGACATCAGAGAAACACCCAGCCACTAGCCAATGTCGGACGTCGTGGAAACAGATCACCTGTTCAGATGAGGGGAACTGTTAGCTTTGGGTGTCGTCTGGTCGTCTCTTCTCGTTGTATTTTCTCGCCTCTTCTCTTTTGAATCAAACAATCAATTGAATCAAGAATCGAGAATCGAGTAACATCATCGACGAGTACAATCATCGAGAACGAGTGCAAATCATCTCACCATGGACCAGACGACCCCCACAATGAGCAAGATGCAGATGCGCGCCAAGGCCAAGCTGGAGGCCGTCATGCAGGGCCGCGGGCCCAACACAAGCATGAAAAACCGCATCGGCACGACGCGGCACCCGTCCATTTCGGACGGTAGCCCGGCCAGCGGTGCGGGCATTGCCAATGCCGTGTCGCACCCGCCGCGGCGGCCGTCGACGGGCGGCATGCTGAAGCGGATCAATTCGCAGCCGGCGTATTGAGTCCGGGGAGGAATCCTGGGACGCAAGGCGCGAGGCGCGGCGCCTGGAAGGCAAGATTGAACCGGACAGGGTGTGGAATGACGTCGTTATTGCAACTTAAATTGGAAACTGTTTTTGTTACCTTGTCTGTATCTGCAAAAATTAATGACAACCAAAAGGAAAACTTGATCATTTGGCATCGTGACGTGCTCATAAGTATACTGTAAACCAGACAAGTTTCACGACGTAGTATCAATCACCGTGCATTAATCATTCCTTTCTGCCTGAGGAGCCTGTCCCGTCGACTCACACGTACAAAATGCTGGACCCGGCCCCTGGTGAGGAGGCCAGTTGAGCGGCGTTGAGAAGGCAGTTGCTCGTCATGTCTGATCTGTCAACGATACAAACTGCAAACCCGGTGATTACGTTTAAGTAGTAGTGGCAGAAGGTCACACAATAAAATACTGGAAGGAATCCCGAACACAATTTATCTCGCTTTTGTATTATATCTACCAGATGTACCATTTTATCGAAATGCGATGGAATATGTTTTGAGCCACAGTTCGCCGTGCATGACCTCCTCAAAAGCGCAGGTCCCAGCCAATCTTGGGGCCAAGCTCCGGCAGACCGTCCGCCACGCTCTGCACGTCCTTGTCGCCACGGCCGCTGAGGCACACTACAATGTCCTCGTCCGGCTTCATCGTCTTGGCCAGCTCCAGCGCGCCGTAGATGCCGTGTGCCGACTCGAGCGCCGGGATGATGCCCTCGAGCTCGCTCAGCAGCTTGAAGCCCAGGAACGCCTGCGCGTCGGTGGCGGCCACAAACTGCGCGCGGCCGCTGTCCTTCCACTGGGCCAGCTCGGGGCCCACGCCGGGGTAGTCGAGGCCCGCCGACACCGAGTGCGTGTCCTGGATCTGGCCGTTGTGGTCCTGCAGCACGTAGGTGCGCACGCCGTGCAGCACGCCGAGCGAGCCGCCGCCGAGCGTGGCCGCGTGGCGCGGCGTGTCGACACCGTCGCCGCCGGCCTCGACGCCGAGCAGCTTGACGGAGGGGTCGTCGGAGAAGGGGTAGAACATGCCGACGGCGTTGGAGCCGCCGCCGACGCAGGCGACGACGGCGTCGGGCAGCTTGCCGCGCAGGGCCTGGAACTGCGCCTTGGTCTCGTTGCCAATGACCGACTGGAAGGTGCGCACGATGCGCGGGAACGGGTGCGGGCCAATGGCGGAGCCGATGATGTAGTGGGTGTCCTCGAGGTGCACGACCCAGGCGCGCAGCGCCTCGTTGACGGCGTCGCGCAGCGTCTGCGAGCCGGCCTCGACCGCCACGACCTTGGCGCCCAGCAGCCGCATGCGGAACACGTTGAGCGCCTGGCGGCGCACGTCCTCGGCGCCCATGTACACGGTGCACTCCATGCCAAACTTGGCGCACACCGTGGCCGTGGCCACGCCGTGCTGGCCGGCGCCCGTCTCGGCAATGATCTTGGTCTTGCCCAGGCGGCGCGCCAGCAGCAGCTGGCCCAGCGCGTTGTTGATCTTGTGGCTGCCCGTGTGGTTGAGGTCTTCGCGCTTGAGCCAGATGCTGGCGCCGCCGGCGTGCTGCGTGAGGCGCTCCGCCTTGTGCAGGTGGCCCGGGCGGCCCATGTACTCGTAGTACGAGCGGTACTCCTTCCAGAACGACTCGTCGTTGAGAATCTGGTGGAAGCCGTCCTCGAGCTGTGACAGGCAGTCCATCAGCGACTCGGGCACGTACTGCCCGCCAAACTCGCCGAACCGGTCGGGCATCTTGTCGTGCAGCGCCGCCAGCTGCGCCACGAGGTTGCTGTCGAGCTCCTGGGCCGTCTTCTCGTCCTTGACGGGCGCGGCGACCTCGGGCGCGGCGACCGTCTTGGCCGCGTCGGCGGCGGGCGACGGGACAGCGGCCGCCTTGGGGGGCTGTGCCTCGTGGCTGCCGTGGATCAGGTAGCGGCAGTACGCCTCGACGGCCTTGTACGGGTCCGTGGCCGTCGCGGGCGTCGTCGCGTTGCGCAGCGTGGTCACAATCTGGCTGCCCACCACGACGCCGTCGGCAATCGCCGCCACCGACTGGTAGTGCTCGTGCGTCGAGATGCCGAAGCCGACGGCCGCCGGGCGCCCGCCGCTGTACTTGTTGACGCGGGCCAGCAGCTCCGGCAGGTGTGCGTTGAGCGTGCCGCTGGCGCCCGTCACGCCCTGGCGCGACACCACGTAGATGAACGAGTCCGCCAGCTGGCACAGGATGCGCATGCGCGCGTCCGACGTCGCCGGCGCAATCAGGGGCACGTACGACAGCCCGCCGCTGCTGACCAGCTTGCGGAACGACACGGCCTCCTCGGGCGGCAGGTCCACCACAATGAAGCCGTTGACGCCCGACTGCTTGCTGTCGCGCACCAGCGCCTCCTCGCCGTACGCCCGCAGCGGGTTGTAGTAGCCCATGAGCAGCACGGGCGCTCTCAGGCCCTTGGCGCGCGCATCCGCCACCATCTTGAGCGTCATCGTCAGGGTCACGTTGTTGACCAGGGCCTGTGTGTTGGCCGTCTGGATCGTCGGTCCGTCGGCAATGGGGTCGGTGAAGGGCACGCCGAGCTCGAGAACGTCGGCGCCGCCGCACTCGAGCCCAAGCAGGATGTCGACGGTGTCCTCGGCACGGGGGTAGCCGGCCGTGACATAGGTGACGAGTGCGGGCTGGGGGTTATCGTTAGCATTGGCTGGCTGATGGCTAGGAGAGGTTGCCACATACCCGGCTCTCGGCCTTACACCGCCGGAAGGTCTCCTTGATAGCCTCCATGATATGGCGTGTGAGTGTATGTGCGTGCAGGAGTGGTAGTGGTTTGCTGATGGGGATAGAGCCTGGCAGTATCGGGAGTCGATGCGACGAGGGGGCGACAGTCCGGTTTATGTATCTTCGACGCGACGTCGACGAGACGATGCGAAAGATGCAGCAATTGGTCCTTCGATTGCTCAATTGGGCACTCCGCCAACGCGTGCAAGAATCTCCGATGTTCTCGTGAGTCACGGTGCAACGCAAATGGTGATTACCAAAGTCCGTCGTTGCGAAGCGGTTCCTTTTGGTGACGGTTGATCTGCAATTTCGTTGCCTCGATTTCCCCCAGACGGCAGTCTCGAACTTTTTTGCCCACCCTTCCCATTTGCGCCGTTTTCGCAGTGATTCGGAAGACAAGCCAATTCGCACGGTCTAATGCGCACTATTCTGGCTTAGAAACAGTGCCCCGCACCGTGGCCCGTACCCGCCCCTCCTTCCATATTCTTACCAGGCTCGTTAGCGTGGGCGACGTCCTTTGTCGGAGTTGCTCCTTCCATCGCCGCTTTTATCTTATCGTACCTGCAGCTACTCTGAAACACGGTCGGAGTTCAGGCGGCCCCACAGCAGGTAGGCCCTGCCCTGGCATTTGTGGACCTGTGGACCTGTGGACGTACATTTTACAACGCACATCGTCCCCTCCACATCTCTCATAAGAGTCTCAGCCTCGCATATGACCGGTAAGAGTGTCGATCCCGAGCCTCGTCGGGCAATATGTGTAGTATTATGAAAGTTTTGATCACTTGTCGTGGCTAACTCACCACAGTAGCTCCAAACGGTTCATGGTAATAACGTCACTCGTCACGTGTGTCTGTGTCACACTAATCCGTCGAGCGAAGTATTGTAATAGCAGGAGCGTCCGCAGCGGTCGTGCCTGCCTGATTCGACAAAGTGCATTAGATAAGTATGAGTGAAAATTTCGACAAATTTGAACAAGTTTGAACTTTTTAACCTTATTTTCTCCTGACTTCCAATCATTCTATTCTCGCCAGTTGCTTCCCCATGCTCCCCTACGCTCACTATCCACCATGTCGACAACCAAGAGCGAGATCCTTGCCCTTGTGGCAGAGCTCTTCGATCGGGACCCCAAAGTGGCAATCCAGATCGGTGAAAAAGCTAACAATCTAGTTCATTCAATTGACAAAGAAACGGCCGAAACCGTGAACGAGCGCAAAGAGCTGTATCGCACGGCGTTCAAGCACGTCTTCGTTGATACCGCGTTTTCACCAACCGCTTCCACGCTGGCTCTTTTTTTGGTCTGCCCCATCGAGCAGCTTCGGGATATTGTCTACAAAGTGACGCAAAATGACACATTGACGACGTTTGCCGTGCGGCATATGGCCGGTTCGGCCATCACTGTTTTGCGATCTTGTAGGTGATCTTGCCATTCATGGTTACCGTTTGGCGTAGCGTTATTTACTTGTTTTAAACAGATTTTCCCATTTCCAGTTATTTTCGTTTGTACTGACCGACACAGTTCTTGCTAAATCCAAGACGCCTGGCAATTCCACTCCTGGAACTCCAACACCAAGTATTCCCAGAATGCCCAATCAGCGAAGTCCAAAAACCACAAAGTTTGCTCCCGCTTCGGCAGGAAGTACACCTCCGCCGGGATCAAAGCCAACCGTGTCGTCACCGTTGGTTGCCACACCCATGGTGACCTCTGCAGAACCTAGTGTGCCTGCAAAGAGAGACGTTAGTGACAGGACGACCTCTCAACTGTCCCTTGGGGAGCCGTCGAGGAAACGACCAAGGTCTAGTTCTAGTTCTCCGGTTCTATCCACCCCAGCCGCTTCCGAGAAAGCTACAGGGCAGCCTCCAGTCCCATCCAGACCATCGGGACAGATTTTGCCACAATCATCTACCGATCCAAAGCAGAAAATGAGACGGCAGTCAGCAACCATCGCTACATATCGGCGAGACGACCACGTATGTGTCCTGTCTGGTTACGGTTATCCCGATGGAGCACACATATTTCCCTTCTCGGCTTCTAAAGTCAACAAGACACGCAGTGACATGTGGTCATTGCTAACCATTTTTTGGGGCCCCGCTGCAACGGACGAGTGGGTGGCAATTTGTGAAAACGACAACATGAGCGAATCCCCGCGGAATATGATATGCCTGTCAAAGCACCTGCACGCCCTATGGGGAGCGGCACGCTTCGGCCTCAAGCCACTCCGCGATCCCCAGGCAGTCGAGCGGAATGAAGTGTGGGTGCAGTTCCACTGGCTTGCCCAAGGCCTACTGCGGCCCAGTGAGGAGGTCGGCTCAGACGCCATGGACCGGCTGGGCGAGTACGGCATGGACCCGACCTTTGTCGACGCCGGTTCGGACTCTAAAATCGACAGGCGAGGCCGTAACGGCACCTTGGCGCACCAGGAGAGTGGACAGCGGATTGAGACTGGCCAGGTTTTTGTGATCAAAGCCGACGATCCTGAGTTGCTGCCGTCCTTGGAGATACTTGAACTCCAGTGGGCCCTCGTTCGTCTCGCAGCCTTATCCGGTGCTGCTGACGTATACTGCGACCATTACAGCGACGATCATGATGCGGTGAGCCTGATTGCCGACGCAGAAGGCTACTACGAGCGCATTTTTGACACCGGTCTAGAGCGGCAGAGCCAGTCTGATTATGCAGACACTGAGGATGGCGCATATGATGCTGACGCCGTCGCTGACACTGACGTCACGTTGCTGGATCTGGACGAGTCAAATTGCGCGTTTGAGGAAGAACCAGACATCTAGCAGAAGTCTTTGTCTCACACTGCAGCCGGGGTTGCGAGTAGCTTAGCGGGCTGCTAACACTGAAACTGACTACTGGGGACATCCAGGTGTGCAACGCCTGGGTCCTCTTCTGGGATTGGGTTTCCTTTATTTTTTCTTTTTCTTTTCCCTTCGTTGTTTCGTTCTATGCTTCCTTTTTCCGTCCTTGTGACTCTACGCGTTGTTGATATGGGCCGTACCGGAAAGTTACGGGTCACACATGCCGCAACTCCCCTGAGAGCAGGGGATCTCATTTAGGTGAGAAGTCTTGTAAAGAACTTTGAAGAATAACACAGTATAGCTTGAAGATTGCGGCCTCGGACGGAGGACTTAATGTATTTTCCATTTTTATAAAAGATATTAATGACGTAGAGTTACAAGTCTAACATTAACGAGAGTGAGGACGGCTTCCTGGGGACGAGTTACGTGAAATTCTGACATATTTATTGGGCTTTATGTGTGTATTCGTTTTGTTTGTTACGCACCTGTATGGTGCACGCACGCCCGCCCTCACTACATTTTCGTCCTTCGCCATCGCAATAGACTCTCCATCCTCCATTGCCACTAATTGTTGCACAGCTTTTGCGACGATGCCCAACTGCACAGTTTTGTGCCAACACACCCACAACATTTGCAGACCTAACGGCATGTCAGTATCTCCGTGTGGTCTTTTCGATCGTTGTGGCAGAGAGAGGGAAGGGACACCGACCTTCCTCGCCTTGTCGGCCTTGTCTTTGCCTTCGATGCAGTTGAGCGTCTGCTGGCCGCGGAAGCCAAACTCGTTGTAGCAGGCGTTGGGGTTGATGACGTCGGCGCAGTCCGTGCTGGCGGCGAGGTCGGCTGGACAGGCAGGGACGGTTTGAGCCATGGCTGTGGCGGACAGCGAGAGGCACACGGCCGCAGTGTAGAGAGAAGGGAGCTTCATCTTGGGCGCGGTCGTGGTGACGTGCAGTGTCGTGATGGGAAGGACGTCAAGGGGCGTGACGCGATGTTGGGGATGCGAGATGCCTTTCCCGCGTCCGTGATTGATATATATCCAAGAGCCGCCAGGTATCTGTGGTGGAGACGTCCTTGCATTCTAGATTAGGAAACGGAGGTGCGTGGAGACTGTCAGAAATAGCAGCAGACTGTCTCTGAGTCGTGGTCGGATAGTGCCCAGCAAATTAGACGACACAAGTGGTTGACGGGCCTATTTACTCTCCCTGCCAACAGCAGGTAGTCATGTTAATGCGCGACTCTCGAATGTCATATTTAGGCGAATGTGTGGATTCGAGGTGCCGAACTATGCGGTGTCCGCCAGTCACACCAGTGCCGCCTGGGGAAAATACTCCGTAGTGTCGTCCCGGTATTATCCATATTGCACGCCCGGATGGAAGATGTCGACTACGCACTCCACGCGAATGTTTGGACGTGGTCAGATTGGATTATATTGTCTTGGATGTAAAGGCTGTAGGTCGGCAGTCCACGGTAGTCCACGGCAGTCGCCCCACAGCCTGTAGTGTCTCGTCAAGTTGCGTTGTCTTCTCTCTTGCAACACACTCTTGGCAGAGCCAATATAGAAGCACTTGGATACACGTCTGCGTGAAATTCACCACCACCCTGGTCAGATGGTCGGCAGTTGCCAGCTGCTGATTTTGGCAGCCTGACCTGCCGATGCCCAGAATCATAAGTACGGAGGGCTGGACTTGTTTTGTCCCAAGATGTCGTCCGTTCCGTCTTCCCATCCTCGGCGTATCCACACCGCAAACGCAACAACTACGTCGACTCCCTGTCTCATACTCCCACCACCATGAAGAGCGCTCTGCTGACCGCTCTTGCCTGGACGGCGCCGGCGTCGGCGCTGATCCGCTTCGGCTGCTCGAGCCTGACGGTGCAGCGCATCGACCCGCTCGTCAACCCGGGCATGAGCCCGTCGAGCCACCTGCACCAGGTCATTGGCGGCAACTCGTTCAACGTGACCATGGACGTGGCGACGCACGACCTGGCGGCGCAGTCGACGTGCACGACGTGCTCGTTTTCCGAGGACTTTTCCAACTACTGGACGGCGACGCTCTTCTTCAAGGCGCGCAACGGGTCGTACACGCAGGTCAAGCGGATGCCGCAGTCGGGGTTCGAGGGCACGACGGGCGGCGGCATGGTGATCTACTACATGTCGGACGCGCTCTTTGACAACGGGCAGAAGTCGAGCGTGACGGCCTTCAAGAAGGGGTTCCGCATGCTGGTGGGCGACGCGTCGTTCCACACGCGGACGCAGGCGCAAAAGTTCCGCCAGCTGACGTTTACGTGCATGGCGGACGCGAGCTCGCGCGCGCCCGAGACGCTCGGCTTTCCGGCGACGCCGTGCAAGGCGGGCATCATGGCCAACCACCTCTTCCCGACGTGCTGGAACGGCAAGGACCTGGACTCGCCCAACCACCAGGACCACGTGGCCTACCCGGTGAGCGGCACGTTTGAGAGCGGCGGCCCTTGCCCGGCGTCGCACCCGGTCAAGCTGCCGCAGCTGATGCTCGAGACGGTCTGGGACACGCGGCCGTTCAACGCCAAGGAGCTGTGGCCCGCGGACGGCAGCCAGCCGTTTGTGTGGAGCAACGGCGACAAGACGGGCTACGGGTCGCACGCCGACTACATGTTTGGGTGGAAGGACAACTCGCTGCAAAAGGCCATGGACGCGCACGCGTACGTGACCGGGTCCGGGCTCAAGACGCAGACCATTGCGCAGCAGAACAAGTGCTCGGTCAAGGACATGGTCAACGAGAAGCTGGACGGCTGGCTGTCGGAGCTGCCGGGCGGCATGACGGCGGGCATGTAGTGGGACTGCTGTGTCTCCTCAACTGCTTTTTTTACTTTGTTGTAGTCGTTGTCACATGTATTTCTCACTCTTTTATGTGGTTAATCTCGGGGACGCAATCAGTATGGTGATATTCTGTTATTATACATGAGACTGAGTAGAGATATGCAATACGTATACAAGGCCATCGTCGTCGTCTACTCCTCGTACTCTGGCGGCTGGGTGAATCCGTCCTCGGGCAAGGCATCTGCGCCTGTGCCCGGACCGTTAAATAGCAGCACCAGCAGAAACAGGCGCGACCACACCAGGAAGCGGATGGTCGTGTCCACCAGCCACACGCCCCAGGCCGTCGCGGGCGACAGGATGCGCAGCAAGCCGGGCATGAGCTTCTGGGCCTTGTCGACGTGCGGGCGCATGTCGGCCTCGTAGGCGGCCAGTGCGGTCTCCACGTCGTCGGCGTGTTGCGCCAGAGAGGCGGCCAGATGGTATGCGCCCAAGAGTGCCAGGGTCGTGCCCATCCCCGAGAGATGCGATGCACAGTGGGCCGCATCGCCGAGCAGGACAACACGCCCACGGTGCCACGTCGCCATCTTGACCTGCGCCACCATGCTGTAGTAAAAGTCGTCGGAGGCCATCATTTCCCGTACGAGTCGCGGCGCCTGCCAGCCGGCGTCGGCAAAGTAGTCCCGAATCAGCTCTTTTTGGGCGGCCACCACCGCCTTGCCGTGGCCTTGTGCCGCCTTGGCCAGTCTCTCGTCCGTTTCGTTGACGACGGTCAGCAAGGCCGTCGACCGGTGGTTCTGCCTTTCCGGACGGATCGACAGCAGGCGTCGGCCGTGGGTGTGGTAGCAGCGGCGGTAGTCGCCGTCGCCGGCGGCTGCGTCCTGCGGCAGACTGAAGAAGCCAGCGTACATGTGGAGCGGACGCACACAGTCTGCCTCGTGGTCCGGGCCCCAGACCATGGATCGCGTGGAACTCAGCAGGCCGTCGGCGCCCACAACCAGGTCAAATGTGCGCTTGGTCCCGGCTCTGGCAAAGTGCACCGTCACCGTGTTGGTCGTATGGTCCTGTTCAATGCCGTCCAGGTGGTCGCCAAAGATGTACTCCACCGCATTGGTGTCGGCGATGGTCGTACTCCGTTTCCACAGAATCTGCGCCATGCGCCCCCGCAATATTTCAATGTCGCTCGTCGGATTGTGCCGCCCCGTGTCGCCGTCGCTGGCGCCGCCCAGCTGCGCCCAGACGTGGCCAGCCGACGTCACCCACTGCACGCCGGCCTCGCCCGTCGTCGATGCCTTGACGGCTTTCTCGATGCCCAGTTTTCGGAGCAGTGCGGCACCGACGCCGCGGACGTCGACATTCTGGCCTTTGTTGCGGACAGCTGGGGCACGCTCGAGGACGGTTATGCGCGGTCGTTGTCCGGGAGGAAAGGGTGCCATCTGAAGAAAACTCGCCAGTGCGGGACCGGCGACGCTGCAGCCGACGATGAGAATACTGAGGGGCATGATGTGTGAATAGGGGTTCGGTTATAGCTTTGGAACTCAACTATTCTGATTAAATAGCATATTTTTTGGTTTCCTCGTCTGCATTAAATACAAAGGCAATTACAACAGTCGGCCAGAAGATGTGCCTGCGGCGACGTCGTCTTACACGATGGTAGTGGTTCTGCGGTCTTAAAAGCCGAGCGGCCAATAATAGCCATCCATTCTGCAGGGAGCCCCTCGTACCGGCGTTTAAGATCGCTTCCACGTCCGTTCACGTCCGTTCACGTCCATTTACCTCTGTCATTGTCAAAACCCGCAATGACCGAGGAGAAGGACTTCCGTGGCAACATGCATTCACAATCCCCTGCTCCCCTGCCACAGCTCAGCTGCGAGGGCTGCCGCGCACGCAAAATCAAGTGCGACAAGCAGCAGCCGTCATGCTCTGCGTGTGTGGCAGCCAACGTTCCTTGTGTGCCCGTCCACCGTCTGCGGCTGCCACGAGGACGGCATGTCACGAACAATGCGGCCGTGGCTAAGGTAACGACGGCTCCTGAAGACACCCGCGATGATCTCAGAAGACGCATTAGGCGACTGGAGGCGCTCGTCAGTCGAACGAGTCCGGCATCGACCTCGACATCGATATCGCCATCTTCGACAATGACGGGATCAATGTCCAGTCCGACTCGAGCAGACGCTGGACCATCGGCTCCCTGGGTAATGCACCACCCTGAGCATTTCTGGGAAGAGCTCACCGCGGCTGTGCAGGAGCTGCGGGATGTCGTGGAGTCGAGCCCCGAAGAAGCGGAGGACGACACGGCTCAAACACACGCCGAAGTGTCGAGTCAGTCAGTCCGACCTCGAGACCTATCTGTCCTCGGTCTGGCAACTCTACCCAGTCACGTCTCGTGCCCCAGCCATATCCTTCTGGACCGTCCCTTGGTCGCCCAGCTATGCACCGTCTATCTCGACCAAGTCGACCCGATCCTCAAGATTCTGCATCGCCCGACGATAGCGCAGCACTTGGTGGATGATGCATCCTACCTTAGCTACCCAGATGGCCACACATCCGTTGCCGCTCTAGACTTGGCGGTCTTGTATGTGGCTGTCAATAGCATGGACGATGAACAGTGCCGGACATTTCTGGGGAGAGACCGGTCAGGGCTGCTGCTCGCCACGCGTCAAGCCTGCGAGGCGGCTCTGGAACGTGCTGGCCTCTTGACGACGCGCGACATGACCGTCCTCCAGGCATTTGTGCTGTACTTGGCCGGACGGCAGGTGGAGGAGCCCAGCCGGGCCGTGTGGACGCTGCTGGCCGTGGCCGTCCGCGTCGCCCGTGCTCTGGGCGTGGATGCGCCGCAGGCGAAGGCGACGCAGTCCGTCTTCGTCCGCCAGATGCGCCAGCACCTGTGGATGACAATCTGCCTGATGGATGTCCAGGTGGCCTTCAGCATGACCTCACAGCCCCTGGTGGCTGCCGACGACGCTCAGGCGACGGCCGAACGCATGCCGCGGCACGTCAACGACGCCGATTTCGGCCCGGGGACAAGCGACGTCGACGTGCCGGCCGAGCGTACCGGACTGACGGACACAACATATGCGCTGCTCAAGTACCGTACGCAAGCGCTTGGTCGTAGGTCGCGATTCGTGCCGCTGGCAGACACCGAAGCGATGCAGGCCAACGACGACAGGAAACGCCGCGACGACGCCCAATCTCTCTGCGACGCCTTCACCCAGGAGGTAATGGCACTCGCCTGCGGTCTTGACCCCAACGACTCGCCGCTTGCATGGCTCGTCTTTCACAGCACACAGTGTTTTGCCGGCGGCGCCCAAGCGGCTCTGTACAAGAGTCTGCCCGACGGCTCCAAGACAGGCCGGCCGGGTTTGCTGCGGGCCTGCGCCCAGGTCCTGGAAACGACCGTGCTGATGCACACCGACTCGCGCGGCAAGGGCTTCCGCTGGTCCATGACGGTGCGGTGGCATATCCTGGCCATGGCGCTGGCCGAATGCTACGTCTGCGCGCGGGCGGCCAGCCCGGATGCGTCGCTCCTGACAAACGTGTGGCCGACCATGGAAGCGGCATACGCCCATCATGCGTCTATTATTGGACGGCATCGCGGCGGCAGGCTGACGGGGCCACTGGGCAAGCTGATGGCACGAACGCGACAGACGGTGGAGGCCGTGATTGGCCCGGCGTGTGGCCGTACTGACGAAGCACAGGCATGCATAAGGACACACTACGCGGAGCCATCTGACACTGCTTCGTCAGGACTGCCAAGCATGGACACAGAGGACACGCCGTCCGTTGATTCCTGGAGCGCATCTTGGGACGCATGTTGGGACGAATTCGTGTCGGCCGCGGCACTCGACGACGACTCCATCGAAGCGGCTTGTTTCGACCCACTGTTTCAAGGGCAACGATCTACTGTCTGGTAGAAAATACGTGAAATAGGTCAAAGAGTGAAGACGAGTAAGCAACCAAACGGAGAGTTTGCGTAAAAATAGTGCCTTGGAGTTGGGAGACCCGGACAAACTTTGTCCAAACAATGAGATGGTTAGAAAGGCTCGAGTTTCTTTGGTATGTCTATTTTGGCCCTGAGCAGAAAAGCACGTGTCTTGCTTTGCATGTAATGTCATGTGGAGTCGGGGTATATTTCACAGACACAGAGGTTGTCCGGACGCGTGGGGCATTTACGAGATGCATGTGTATAAAACATACTTCACCACGGAGTTGTTATAATGGCCGATTTGACTTTGCGCAAGGACGGTTCAAACTGATTTAGCCTGGGAGCATTTGTATTGCCGAATTCAGTGGGATATTTGTACGCAACAAATGTATTTTGGAAGCTTTGAAATAAGACACGAACAACCAATGAAAGCAACACAGGAAGGGCAATGCAGCTGCAGTTCGAGGCACTCCGGCCAGTGGCTTGTGGCCACTTGGTCGGCTTGCTTGACGTCCAGTAAAGAAGGGGCGCCAGTGTGCCAGAGCACCATGCTTCCCTGGAAAATAATTGAGCACCACTGGACTGTTTCATCGTCCACTTTGGGTGTCGTGGACACTGTCTCCAAGTGTACATCGAAGCGGCTGACTCTGAAATATCCAAGATACAAAGCATGGGCCGACGACACGTCGACGGGTTCACCCACATTGTCCAGACGAAAATCCCACAATGGAACACACGGCCGCCTATCACCGTACGAGAACAACAGGCCACCGATGAGAGTACGAAGGTCCTTATCTCCTCGTCGACAGTACGACGGCGTGACGGAAACCACGCCCTCGAGCGGAAGCGTCGTGGAAAAGTACGCCTCGTTCCGAGGACGGGCAGGTTGGGCCGGCGAGGTCGATCCGATCGGGGGCAGCACCCCAATGTACGCATTCTCAAAGACCAGCCGTTTTATGCCACGCGGCCACACGTTGTAATGGATGCGTGTCGGGGCGTCTGTCGGCAAGCTGGCGACATTGTGGTACTGGAGATGGTTGCCGCGTTCCCGCGAGACATTCAGTGGCAAAACGCGCGGTCGAACGGGGCCAAACACCATGTAGCGCGACTTGTTGGTCCGAAAATTCAGATCAATGCGAAAGGACTGGGCGCCGCTGTAGTTGTCCCGGCCATAAATGTCGACAAGTCGCTCGCCTGGCAGCAGGGGGAAATAGATCCAAAACGCATGCTGGTACAGTCGGTCATAGTGGCTGTAAAAGGACGTGTCTTCGCCGTGGCGGTGCGCGTGTAGAGCCATTATGGCGTGCTCTTTCTTGCTCCAGAACGCGGAATAGCCGGTAATGTCCGGCGTGTTGCAGACCATGGGCATCATTTGCCGGAACCCACAGTCGTCGAGGTCGCTTAAATAAACATGTAGTGCGCCCAGATACCCAAGGACAAATCCAGCTCGGCACTGCAGCTACGGCTGTGTTCCCAGAGCTGACGCACAGCCTCGACAGCGTACAATAGCACAAGATCGTTGTAGGAAGCTATTTTGTGCCACAGCTCAGTCGGTAGGACGGCGTCTGGAAAGAGTTTGGGCAGCTCGGTCGCCAAATGTAGCCGCGTCCGGTGCCAGCGACGGCGGTCGTCGAGTTGTGGCGGGGGAAATTCATATTTGGTGCTCTCAGACATACTCCATGAGAGAAGATCATGTCCCCAGAGGTCCAGACATGCCTCATGGTAGCCTGTCGAGGTGGTGGACGGTGACAGTTTGGCCCCATCCAGGTGTGTGCGAATTCTCACACCCGCACTTTCGTCTGTATCGATATAGCCCAGAAAACGGTACTCGAGTGGTTTTGATCTCTTGCCCGCCAAGTCTGCAAGGCGCTAAGTATATGAACGACACAGAACATAAACAGAGAGGCGACAGGCGGGGATGAGCAGGCGCACCGGCGATATAAACGTCTCCTGTCTCAAAGTGGAACCGGCAGGGCACGCACCGAGTTGGTAGATGATGGGTATTGTCGCTCTCCCAGTTATTAGACATTAGACATGGTTGCTTTGGCTTGGTGTTGCGAACTTGTGTTGTCGAGTCGACCGTTCTACGTCATATGTTGAGAAACGCTCGCTTTCCGCGGCCAACGATCCCTCGTCCTGAATGATGCCTCAGCTGGGAAGCATGAACGAATGGTCTTGATGACTAATTTCGGCCTCGTTACTCGAGCAAGCCGATGTCAATGCCAAGTGCATCTGCCCCACGTTATTTTATACTTATTTGTCCTTTGATAAGAGAAACGTTCGCTGCTTTGCTTTTCTTGATAACGAGAACGAAGGTGTTGGATATTTACTACACATCTCTCTAGAACGTACTACAAGTAGTCCCACTTTTTTGTAAGCCAAAAACACAGAGCCGGCCCGTTCCGAAACGGCGCTGTCTGCGCGGCCAAGGCCGACGGATTCTCGAGACGCCTCGCCGGACAGCCTCGTCTTCGACCGAATGATCCAGTTGGTGCGTAGGTGGGACGGATACCCGCCCCTCTGTCGTGTGCAAGTTCCGCATCTGTCGGCGGTTTACCGATCGAGACATCCGTTTGCTCTCCAACAGTGACCGCGTGGACACAGTGTAAGACGACCATTCACTGTCGTCAAGACTGCAGTAAACCGTTGATCATCAGGAGTTTGTCGTTGCAAGTACCGATTATGACCGGACACCATGCCCAGAGAGCGTGTAGGTGAAGAGTACCGCAATACGACCTACATCGTACGACAATCGCAGGCAGCAGCTACCCCTGTCCTTGTTGTGATTGGTGGGGCGAGCCTTACAAACCAAAGTTGCAAGTGCTGATTCGAGCATATTTAATCTCCTGTGCTTGGGATCCTTCGACTCCAACTCTTTTTCTTGTTAATCGTGGTCAGACCTGCGACAGAACACACACACACACACCGCCATGTTTGCCCGCCACGAAAGCGACAAGCCCCTGCATCTCGGCCTCACCGCCCACTGCGGCCTCTGCGGCACGGCGCTCGAGGTCGGCGACGCCTGCACGGCGCTTCTCGGCGTCGACCGGGCTATGCGGTACCGTCGCCGCACGCCGCCGTTTGCGTATCCCCAGTATGCATTTTTCCACGGCGAGGTGACGGCCGGACTGGATCCGGGTGACGAGCCGGGGCAAAACAACAAGAACGAGCCGATGATGTGCCGCAACGCCTCGTGCACCAAGGGTACGGCCATGCTGGAGGCCTGCACCGTGCATGTGGACTGCCGCATTGTGTTCCGGAAGCACTGCGGGAGAGGCGGCGACGATGCTGGTCTCGACAGCCAGGACGCCCTGGACCGTCTCTGGATCGCCGCTGCTTGGCGGCGGCCGTGGCGACAGGCGGCATGGCTCTGGCTGGACGAACCGGGCCAGGCAGACCGGCGAATCTCCGTCGACCGGGTGGCGAGGGCCAGTATCGCCGCCGGACATGGCCAGGAACAGGAAGGGGGGCAGGAACCGGATCTGTCCAGCCTCCTTCGTGGGCTGACGCGACTGCCGCCCGAGCTGGTCGACATTGTCCTCCAGAACTCTGCCGACAGTCAGGTCTGGCGTTACGCAGCAGTGCTCGACCGGGGCCAGCCCCTCGCCGAAAACACTGGCCAGCTCGCGTCCGTTCCGCTGGTCGATGTTGCTGCCTGGGAGCGGGGCAGCCCCGTGGTCCTTTTTGGCTTGGAACATGCAGCCAGCGCGGCCGACCACCCGATTCTGCTGCTGACCATCGACGCCCGGGGGCTGAAATCTGTCCAGCGGCTGGTGGCTCGACCGGCCGCCACGCACAATCGAACCTCTCACACGGAAGCGTACACCATCGTGGACCAAGCCGGCGTGAGGGGTGTCAAGATACACTTCAAGGTGGGTCACAATTGACTTTGGATGTATTTTATATATACAATTCGTACGCTTCCACTGACTGTGCAGTATGGCATGGCCCGCTTGGAAGTGCCCAAGAAGATGAAGGGCCTCCACATCTGGGACACACCCACGCCGCCGGATGTCTCGGCCGACTGTCGCCTCATATTTTCCTGCATTGTCCCGACCTCCAAGTTCCAGACGGCGCCGCTCGACCGCTGTGACGGCATCACGCTTATGTTTGTGTACAGCAAAGTCGCGGCCGTGCACATACATACGCCGGCAACGCCGGTGGCCCGCTTCACTCAACTGGCCTTGGACCCCGATGCTGTGAACTGGGTGTACATTCCCATTCCACGGGCGGCCGGGGAACGGGTCCTGGCCTTTGGAGCAAGACGGAATGCCAGCCATCTGCAAGAAGCCGAGGAAGAGATGGCGGATGTAGCAGCGTACGCCGTGGAGAAGAAAGCAGAGAAAGAAGCAAAGCGGCGAGCCAAGAGAAAGGCAAAGAAAGAAGCGCAGCTGACACCGATGGCCAACGACAATGAAGAAGAAAACGAACAAAAAGAAGAAAAAGAAGAAGAGCAGGACGAGGGGGACGAGGAGGACGAGGACACGGAGAACGACGACCATGACAGAAACGCATACGTCTACTGCAACGCGAATTTCCTCTTCCGCTTCCGACTGGCCGGCGACGTCTCGGTCGGCCCGATGCTGGACGCGCCGCGGGTCGACACGGTCGTGGCCGCCAGGGCCCCCATCTCGTTGGTGTTTTCCATCGGCGACTCGGAATTGCTGGCCGTCGCCGGGGCGTACGACGCGATCCCGCGGCCCCCGTCGCCCGTCACGCTGGCGCCGCCCTTTGGCGCCCTCCCCACGCGCGAGCCCGCCCGGGCCAACGACTACAGCAACTTTGTGTCGACGGCGCCGATCGACACGCCCGTGGCGCGCATCACCGTCTTCAGCGACCCCACGTACGGCTTCGACCGCGGCCTGCTCGTCGAATACGCCACGGGGGCCCAGCGCGCTCTGGGCCAGTGCCGCGTCGGCGTCGACGAGACGACCGTCTTTGACCGCCCGCAGTGCCTCTGCGTGCGGCCCGCGAGCTACGACCGCACCAGGCCCCGCTCCTCCCACGGACAAAGGCACTGGCAGAAGTGTCAGGTGTTCTACGCAGAGTGCAGCGCCGACATCAGCGACGGGCACGAGGACGAGGACGTGCACGGCGAGGAGCAGAAGAAGGCCCTCTGGAGCTGCATTCCGCTCGGGACGCCCGGCTGCGGGACGCTGGAGCTGACGTTTACGGGCACGTGGGGACGGGTGGCCGTCAGTGGCGATTATGGCGAGAAGCAGGCGTGGCGCAAGAAGCGCTACGATCTTAGCTATTCCCGCTTCCACAGGAGGTGAAATGTAAACTAGGCAGAGACGTGTCGCTCTCAGGCGGTATTTTGCAGTATGGAAGCCACCAAGGCCAAGAGTCGCGCAATTCCACAGTGGGTCTATTATTCATTGAAGCAGTATAATCACAGTAGGCAAGAGAGAAGATGAATTCTAGAACCAGCTAGTATTGAGTTATGGACTTAAACTACACTGAAACAAACAAGCAAAAAAAAAAGGAAAAGAAAAAAAGAAAAAAAAGGGGAAGGGGGCAGAGGAAGGGGGGGAAATCAAGCGGAGGCGAAAACAAAAAATACTCAAAAGGGGGTGATCACTTACAAACACAGCTTCTCGTCTTCCTGTCTTCCTGTCTCCTCGTCTTCGACCGAGCCAGCGGTCGGATTGTCACCTTGTCGTTGTCGTTTCTCATATCGAGAGCCGGTGAGCTGGCCGCATCTACAACACGCAATCGTACCGGCACGTGTACATGCTGTGCGTGTCAGTATAGGTCCATTGGCACAGAAGCTGCGGGCATGCCGACCGAGTGATAGTTGCCGCTTCACACATCTCGTTGGTGACCGCAGTAGTGACATGACCACACGTGAAGTGGGTGTAGACGACGAACATGTGGCACATATTGGCGGTGGTTGTGGAGCGCGCGGTAAGTGCTGGCGTGGCGATTGCAGGAGGATGTAGAAAATGGGCAAGTCAGAAGGCAGGGAGCGATCAGACTTGAAGCGGCTGTCGGTGGAAGAAGTCGTTGACACGATGAAAAACTAAAGGACGAGGCTGAAAGTGTTGTTGAAGAGGCAGTTGTGTTTGTGGATGATGATCTTCTAAAATGAATCGTAAAACAGCAAGAGACAGAGTCTATATTTATATCCACGTCATGCCACAGTACATGAAGGAGAATTCAAGAATAGTTTATATGAACATCGGGTTGTTTCTTTTGTCTTGGAGAACAGAACAGCATAGAAAACAAAGTGAACAACTTCATTCATCGTTTGTCGAGAATGCATTTACCAACTCCCAACAACGTCTCATACTGCTGGCTAGCATGCAATACTACAAAGGCACAAAAGCGAGTGTTCAGTGCATAGCCATAACTGTTGTGCTTGTCGCGAACTTTCATTGTTGTCATTGTCATTGAGTTGCTTTGTGATGTGCCCGTGTTCTTTCTTGTTATTTCCCTTTGGCGAGTGGCTCAAAGTCTCTTTGTCGCTGTAGTTCTGTAATCTTTTTGTTTGTTCATAAACTATTTTTGCGGTCCTTTGTCTATAGTTCGTTGCATGCACAACACCAATAGCTACACAGCGACAATGCCCGGCCTCGTTTCAATTTCCTTCACATTCGACGTTTTACATACCTCACATTTAAAATATTCTCTATTTGTGTCCTTTTGCTACTACAACATTTAACGCAGTGTGGCGGAAATAGAACAAAGCAAAACAACCACGTTTGCACGTTGAAAGCACAGAACACTGGCGAAACAAAATACATTTTCACAAGGAATTCTACATGCAAAGAATTTTTCTAGTTTTACTTGAATAATATCACATGTGACATGACAAGGTGAAATGGGTGTTGCAAAAAAAAAAAAAAATTGTATTGAATAATTTCTACGGATCACCAACGTGTAAGCAGACCAGCCGCGTACACTCTCGACGCATTGTTTACTCTACGCCATCGCCGCACAACTGCGTACCAGTCAAACCGCCCGCCCTCTACGGCTCCTCGCGCCACGGGGCACACGTCGTGCACTTACCATGAAACCACACATCCTTGGACTCCATCTCGCATTTCTCCTGCGGGCACGTCTTCTTCGGCCGCAGCAGGCCCGGCACCACACACACCTTGGTTCGCGCCACCTTGTTCGTGCTATGGCCGCACTCCTCGTAGACATAGTACGTGGTGGTCAAGACACACATGATGGCGATTTTTTCTGGTGGCTGGCAGGAAAGGTGTTGTGTACGATGTCAGGGCTTCAGCGCAAAGAAGGCGGTGCAGACGATTGAAAGTTGGCGAATATAGTGAAGGTGTAATGTTGAGTGTTGATGATGATTCTCAAAATCGAGACGTGAAATTGCAAACGGGCAGGACCTTTATTTATAAGTGCCATGTCGGTGGACTTGAAGAACGTCGTGGACTGAACAACATAAGCACGTTGTTCTCTCATTATGAACCGGTTTTGGTTTTTTTCTTCCTTTTGGTTCTTTTGTTCTTTGTCCTTTTATTGAGACCCCGTGAACAACATCTTTAGTATGGAATACGAAACATGTTCACGGTGCTTCCATTGTTCCCAGTGTTCGCAGTGTTCGCAGTGTTGTTGGCTGTCCATTGCTTTCCATTGTTCGCAAACCAATGCTTTATTCTATTTTGTTGGACTCGTTTTGATTTGCTCCAACGTACAGTACCGCAACTCATTGGATTACCAATACTTCAAAAATATACAAATTCAGTTAGGTGAATGTTGTATGGAGTAATTTCTCTACGACATATCGTTAAGACAACAGAGTATTAGGTTTCACAGATTCTTAAGTTGCGTGATAAATGTCACATTTTGGCCTACATGCGGAGCGTTATTGGGGAGAGTAAAAGTTGATTTATTGACAAACTTACCAACCAGCGGTTTCATCATTCGACGGCAGATATTGTATCTACCAAGCATTCTGTGCTCTACAAGTACAATCTACATTGTCGTTCCTTTTCGATGTCGTGCCGAATCAAAAGCACCACCACAATCTCTGTATTCTACGTCCTTACTCCTTTGCTTCTACCCCGACCTCGTCCTGCGCGTTCGCCAGCGTTTCTTCCTTTCGCTTGCAGCGGAAGCACACACAGTCGTACGTCTCATCCGCCATCGACATGGGGCAGATTTGGTCGGGACAGTCCTTGCGGATGGCCGTTGCCTCTGGGCAGTTGGTGACCTTAGTATAGCGATCCTTGTGGCCGCAGGTGTGGTGCATGGTCACGTAGATGAGTTCGCACATTGTGGCGGTCGTGGTGGTGGTAAAGTTGTTGAAACGGGGAGTGTTGTGGAAGATGCACAGGCGTTTTGTAGCAAAATGGTTCAGAGTGGCGATGCAGGGAAGTGGGAGCAAAGGGAGAGGCAGGATGCATTTATATCTGAGATCTGTTGGCAAGACATGAACATGCAAGAAATGTACTGTTCTTTGACACGAGCTTTGTTCTTGTACACTCTCTCCTTGTTTTACATTTTGTCTTTGAATATCACTCAAAATCGCATTGTCAACATTGTGAATAACGTGAATATATCTACCAGGTGAACATGACCCCAGCCACTGCCCTTGTTGAATTGCACATGCTTGTACCATTTTGTATTCCCATACCGTAAACCCAAACTTTTGTACACGTACATGCAGACATGCTTGTTTTGCCTTGTGCGCTGAACACGGCGTCTTCGTATGCGCCCTGCTCACCGCCTACTTCCTACTTGGCAGCCGACCGGCCGCCCAGCCGGCCGGCGGCAATGTTCGCCAGAGCCGCCTCGCTGAGCTGCGGCAGGGGCGTTGCCAATGAGCCGGCCGGTGCCGCGGGCAGGAACCCGGCGGCCACCAGGTAGGCCAGGTAGACGCCCATGGTGGCGATGGGCACGGCGTTGTCGGCGGGCGTGGAGGCGGCGTCGTAGAGCTGGAGGGCGCGCTGGGCGTGGCGGTCGTCGAGCTCGGGGGCCAGCGAGTTGCCGGGCAGGTCGCCGACGACCATGTGGAAGAGCGGCAGCAGGGCGAACTCGCGGCCGGCGGCGGCATTGGCGTTGGCGGCGTTGGCCTCGTCGTCGACGTAGGCCTTGACGCGGTCGGCCCAGTCGGCGTAGGGCACGAGCGGCGCCGTGTAGCCGTAGGCCTCGAGGGCGCCCATCCACTCGTTGAGCGTGGGGCGCGGGTGGCCGGTGACGTGGGCGACGGCCAGGGAGACGCCGTCGGCCGCGGCTGGCAGGTAGAACGCGGCCGCAACGACGATGCGGTTGACCTGGGTGACGGGGACGGCATTGAGGGTGTTGGCGATGTCGGGGCGCGCGCCGACCTGCAGACAGCCCTTCCAGAGGCGGACCAAGAAGTCGTCCGTGACGGAGGTGCCGGTGACGGGGTCGCCGGTGATGTAGCCCGAGCGGACGATGGCGCCGACCAGACCGCGGCGGCCGGCCTCGCGCAGCAGGTACTCGCTGGCCCACTTGGACTGGCCGTAGCCCGTGGCCAGGCCCTTGCGGCTGCCGGCCAGGTCGTCCGTCTCGAGCAGCGGGGTGCCGTGGGGGCCGGCGGCCTGCTGGACAAAGTGGTCGTTGTCGAGCGCCGACGTGGAGCTGACAAAGGCGAGGCGCTTGGGCTTGCCGCCGCCGCCGCCGCCGCCCCCCGCGGCGCAGAGCTGGATGCACGTCATGGTGCTCAGGACGTTGGCCGCGCGCAGGACCGAGTAGGGCAGCATCCAGTTGACCTGGGCGCCGTTGTGGATGACGGCGTCGACGGTGCTGCTGAGCTGGGCCCACACGCCGTCGGCGAGGCCAAACTGCGGCTGCGCAAAGTCGCCGGCCACCACCTGCACGCGGGGTGTGGGCGACGCGGTCCGCCAGGCCGGCGACCAGAGGCCGTACGCCGTCATGACCGACTCGAGACGGGCGAGGCCCGCGGCGGCGTCCTTGGCACGGACGAGCGCAATGACGTTGGACTGCGTCGGCCCCTCGATCAGCTCGTGCACAATGTACGCGCCCAGGAACCCGGTGGCACCGGTCAGGAACACGGTCGGGGCGCGCCCTGACGCGGTGGCGGCGTCCCAGGTGGCGGGCGCGGCGGGGATGCGGGCGGGCAGCTGGCCGGCGAGCTCGCGGGCGTCGACGGCGTAGGCCTCGTCCTCGGCGTGGGCGTCGGTCTCGAGGGGCACGGCGTCGAGGCGCAGGCCGATGGGGTCCTGGGCGCGGTCGATCTCGGCGGCCAGGGCCTCGAGGGTCGGGTGCTGGAAGATGGCGCGCAGGGGCACGTCAATGTCCTTCCACTCCTTGGTAAGGCGGAAGAACATTTGCTGGGCGAGGATGGAGTGGCCGCCCACGTCGAAGAAGTTGGACTCGGGCCGCAGCGAGCGGGCAAAGCAGTTGGGGATGACGGCGGCCCAGATGGCGGCGAGGCGCTGCTGGGTGTCGGTGAGCTTGGGGGCGACGGAGGACGCGCGGCGCTTGGCCAGGAAGGCGAGGTCGGCCTCGTCGGGGAACGGCAGCGCGGCCTTGTCGATCTTGCCGTTGGGGTCTAGACGGGGTCAGGTTTGTGTGTAACGAAGGAGGGGGCATACTTGCGGAACTCACTCAACGGCATCCGGGCGAGCGGAATAAAGAGGCTGGGCACGGCGTACGACGGCAGGCGGCCGGCCAGGAACTTCTTGGTGTCCTCAGACAGCGAGCGGAAGCGCAGCAGCATCTGGCCAATGGACTCGTCGGGCGACGGCACGTCGAGCGCAGCGCGCGACGTGCGCGAGCGCGTGGGGCCTGCGCCGCCGCCCTGGGCCTCGAGCTCCTCGAGGTGCTGGAACCAGCGCTTGGTCTCGGGCACAAAGTAGGTGACGAGCGTGTGCTCCTCGTTCTTGTCGCGGCGCACGAGGGTGACGTTCTCGCGCAGGAAGGGGTGCTGCGACAGGTGGGCGTCGATTTCGCCGAGCTCGATGCGGAAGCCGCGGATCTTGACCTGCGAGTCGATGCGGCCGGTGCACTCGACGCTGCCGTCGGGCCGGCGGCGGCCCAGGTCGCCCGTCTTGTAGAGGCGGTCGCGCGGGTCCGGGCGGTCGACGAACCAGTTGGCCACAAACTTGGCGCGGTTGAGCGCCTGCGTCGTCGCGTCGCTGCCCAGGTAGCCGCGGGCGAGGCCGCCGGCCCGCAGGAACAGCTCGCCCTGCTCGCCCACGTCGCAGAGGCGCGTGGGGTCGTCGCGGTCGACGACGAGCAGCTGCACGTTCTGCATGCCCTGGCCCACGGGGATGATGTCCGGGAAGCGGTCGAGCACGTCCGGGTCCTCGTTCTTGCTGGGGATGCGCAGGTACGACACGGCGCGCTGGCTCTCGGTGGAGCCGTAGAGGTTGATGACGTTGGCGCCGCTGGCCAGGTTGCGCAGCTTGGTGGTGTCCTTCTTGGTCAGCTGGTCGCCGACGAAGAAGGCGTTGCGCAGCGCGCCGATGCGCGCGGTGGCGCCGCCGACGAGAATCTGGCCCATGGCCGGCGTCAGGTGCGTCACCGTCACGCGGCTCTCCTTCATCCACTCGGCCAGCAGCTCGTAGGCAATGACCTCGACGGGCGGGATGATGATCTTGGCGCCCAGGAACAGCGGCGTGAAGATGTCGCGCTGGATCGGGTCGTGCGCGATGCCCGACAGCATCGTGAAGCGGTCCTGGTCCGACAGCCCGAACCGCTCGGCCATCCACGGGAAGTAGTGCGTCAGCGAGAAGTGCCGGCCCAGCACGCCCTTGGGCCGGCCCTCGGAGCCGCTCGTGTACGACAGCGTGGGCGCCGCCTCGGGGCCGACATCGACGCCCGACGGGTCTTCGCTGCTGTAGGTCGCCGGATCCAGTGTGTCCCTGCCGCCGTCGGTGGTGTCGGCCGCGTCGGCGCGCACGCCGCCGCGCAGCTCGCCGTCGTCGCACAGCTGCAGCGCCGGGATGGACGACTTGAGGTCGAGCGTCGTCGCGACAAACTCGAGGACCGGCGCCGACAGCGGCCCCGACTCGCGGTTGGCCTTGTCGATGCAGACCAGAAACCGGGGACGTGCAATGTCGAGCAGCACCTTCTGGCGCTCCGCGGGGTACTGGGGGTCGATGACGCTGACGGTGGCGCCCGCCTTGAGGGCGCCCATGTAGGCCACCACGAGGTCGACGCCGCGGTAGGCGTAGATCATGGCCACATCGCCAATCTGGCAGCCGTGGGCCAGCAGGTGGTGGGCGAGCCGGTTGGCGGCCGCGTTGATCTGGCGGTAGGTAAAGGACCGCTCGTTGCTCTGGGAGCTCTTGGTCTCGACGACGCACTCTCGGTCGGGGTACTTCTTGGCATTGGCGGCGAAGATGTCGTGGATCGCTAGACGTAAAGAAAAAAAACACATTGTGTCAGGCAAAATTGCCGGCAGCCGAGTACGGAGCCATTGAGCCCCAAGACGAACGCTTACCTCCACGAAACTCTCCCCAATGGAGGTCAATTGTCGGATCTGGCGGTGCTGGCGCGGCCATGATGCGCAGTCTGTGCAGCCTGGCTCAATTGTGGTTGTGGTCGTGGGTATATGGTGAAGAGAGAAAAAGCAAAAAGACCAGAAAAAGAGACCGGAAACGGAGACGGGACGATTCTTAACACAAAATGCCCCGTCGCCAATTGACCAGTGGATGGCCCCGCCGAAACAGACACTGCTGCAGCTAAAAATTTCCCAAGAGCTCTTCCGTGACAGAGCGTGAGTCACGGGCAGCACTTTCCAATGGACTGCCGCTGCGCCAAACTTTTTTTCCGCCACCGGATGTGACGTGCTGTCGTTCAGCTTATAGCATGCTGATCTCTGAAATTGCGGGGTGCACTTTGCGCTTTTGGTGAGGGGCAGCTCCGTCCGTCGGGCCCAGACGACAAGACAGTATGACGCCTAAATGTACTCCGTAGTTAGCCTCGTCTCGCGTGAACGTCTCACAGAACTCCAATGGTGCACAATAAACATTCCAGCTTACACTTACATCGTGAAGATTTTGTCTCTTCATCTTTTTTAATGGACCATTGCTCTACAAAAATGTGCTGGAAACAATCACAATGTATGTGAATGTATCCTTTTCTTATTTACTCGAATAAATAAAAAATATCATATTAATAAAATGTTCAAATTGTAAATATTAAATGAATACACAAAAGAAATAAAAATAGCGATAAAGTAATAAGAAAATATAAATTGCAAGTAAAAGATCAAATAGTATATACTTGTCCAGACCAAGGTCAAGTAGCAGCGAACGCCATTCTGGAACAACATGAGAGAGACCAACTTCTCTTCCAAGCCCAAATGCCCGTTGTTCTGTCGTCTTCGACGAGACGCCCATGAAAGTCAACAAGCGCCATAGTGAAAAACACAAAGTCGTTACACGTGTAAAAAAACCAAACAAAATTCAAAATAAAAGCAAGATAACAAAACAGAATTAATAAAAGTAAAAATCAGTCTCGTCCCCTGCTGAAACTCGTCTGGCTGTGGAAATCCCAACACCTTGCTCAAACTGCAAGGTGGACAAAGCAGCAAAATAAGAAGCGAAGCACCGTATGACTCTCCCTCTCCTTGTAGTCTCTTTGAGTAAACTCGGTTTTGGGAACAATAGCTTCCGGAACGTTTCTTTCCCGGCTTGCTGCTGCTGGCCTCTCGTCTTGTGGTAAAAATCCCTAGTTACCACAAGACGAAAAGCAACATGCAAGGCCACCCACCTCGTCAGCCCGTTTTGTCTGCAAAACGTCATGCTGAGGTGTGTTCCCGTGATATAAAATGGTTGAAAGGTACAAGGCTGTGAGAAAGTAAAAGGGCCCGAATAAAAACGTTGGCCGTCTCCTGATCACGCTCGGATGTACGTTCATAGTACATCCGACGCTGATTCTGGGAAAAATATCGACCAAAAGGAGGCAAGGAAAACGTAACCCACACATCTGAACCCGATGACGTGAGGGTCTGGACAAGAGAGTCCAAGAAACAGAAGACAGAAGACAGAAGACAGAAGACAGAAGACAGAAGACAGTTAACAGAGAACAAAACAGACATCAAACCATGGCAAAAACAGCAGAATATGGAAGCGACAAGAGAGAAAAAAAAATCAAAAAATCGTCAAAGGTCATCAATAAAACAGGTATGAAGAGGGAAAAAAAAACGAAAAAGAAAAGAAAAGATCCCCACACCACTTCGCCGACGATCCGTTCCAGGATGGTCGGTTTGTATGCGGGGATATGGAGGTATCGCAGATGACTGTCATCATGCGCAATCCAGAATGAAAATATTTGATATGAGCTTTTTTTTGGTTGGTCTTGCCGTTTGGGGTGATTTTTTTTTTGTGCAGAAAAGGAACAAGTCGACTTGAAGAAACAAAAACTGTTCAGAGGAAAACAAAAAAGCCGCCTCCGACTGGGAAACTTATCAGCGAAAAAAAATGACGAAAAAAAGGATTAAAAAGTACGACTCTTAAATCGAACCGCCGAGAGGCACATAGTCAAACTCGAGCAGGTCGCTAGGAGCATACTGCTGGGAATAGCCAAACGCCGTCGCGTCAAGTTGATGCTGCTCAGACAGGAACGGGTGTGCAGTGCCTTGGGTGATGGTGGTACCCGAGGGACTGCTCACAAACCCGGACGATTCGAGACCCGACATCTCGCGGAGCAGGTAGCTTGGGTTGGACTGCGACTCGAGAAAGTGCGCAGACGACACGAGACCGCTGGCCTGAGTGTACATGGCCGACTGGTCGAGTCTCGGCATTTCAGCCTGAAGTTCGGCCGAATGAACATTTTTGAGGCCAGCTGCGTCTCCGCCGGCGGCGACGGCCAAGGCCGTGACTGCGTCCTGTGGGAACGCGAAGCCCATGCCCATGCCGAAGTAGGTGTAGTTCGGAATGTCGCCCATGTCTGTGCCAATCGAGGCGTCCATATTTCCAATGACGTCCTCGCTTGCCTGCAGATCCTGAACTTCGTTGAAGGTGTCCTCTTCTTCTTCGTCCGCATCGCCAGCCTCGGTCACAGAGGTGACCTGGTCTCCGGTGATGGTTATTTCTACCATCCACTTTTTCAGATCGTTCATCGGAGGCCAGTCTCCACCACCGTCTGCGTCTGGGTTGCTGCCGCTTCTGTCCACGGCTGATGCCGCACTGGAGCGCTTGCGCGACGTCTTCTGCTTGAAGTGCGTGCGACGGAGGTGGGCGGCCGCGTTGTAGTAAATACCGTAAGCCTTGCCCTCCTTGCAGTGCTTGCAATCACTGAGCGGCCGGATGGCTGTGATGGACGACTCGATGCCGTCCATGTGCGGGTCACGGCAACGCCACTTCTTCACGGTGGTGGAGTGTTTCGAAAGCTTGTGCCGCCGAAGCTCGTGATCGCCTCTGAACCCTTCCGGGCACAGTGTGCAAAGGTCACAAAAGAGCTTCTTTGACTTGGGCCGCTCGCGCTTGGCTTTGGTGATTTCTACCTTTGCATTGGTGCCGCTGGCAGTCTCCATGACAGAGTCGGAGGACGAGTGGCACGAGGGCACAACAGGCCTCGTGAGCGCGCCCATCTTTGGCTGGATTTGAATCTTGCTGGCGTTGTCCAGCTGCCGGCGCAGAGATGATTTCGCGCGCATACGAAGAGACGTGTTGGACCTGGCGCTGGTGCCAGAGACCGACCGCTCCATGTCCGCAGAAAAGTGTTGGGGGCCGGTGTAGTCCGAGAACGCAAAGGCCGCCACATCAGCAGGGTTCAGGCCCAGAGACGAGTAGCTGTTGAGAGTGTCGCTTCTTTCCATCACCTGTGCAGCCTCCGGCGAATAGGTAGGGCCAGGAGACGTTTCCAAGCCGTAGCTTGCTTGACCCGCAGAGAAATATCTAGAGCCAATGCCGCGAACATCGTCATCGCTGACAAAGTACGACTTTGCCAGAGAGTCCTCCGCTCCCACACTCTTGCTGTAGCTCATGGCAATGGATGATCCGGCGGCGCCGCCAAATGGGTCCAGGAACGAGCCTTGGGAGTCAGCGTGGGCCATCTGAATAGGAGCTGAGATATTGTCACTGTAGCGGTCGCTCTGGTGCCCGCTCATGGCCGTGTCAAAGGTCGTGTCTTCCGTGAGAGACCCGCAGCTGGACGGGATAGAGTGCAGAGCTGTGGCGTTGCTCATGTTGCTAAAATCCATTTGAAGAAGCCCGGCTGGGATAGATTCCATTTTCTCGCCGGCCGAGATGGGGATCTGCCCTGGGTCTTCATAGATGCCTCTGGTGCGCAGGTAGTGTGCTGGCTCCATGCCGATATCGTCGAAGCCCATATCAGCGAGGTCATGGGTGCCTCCTGGACTTGACATGTAGGACAGTATATGAGGCTGCGAGAAGTGTCTCCGAGCCAAGGCATTGGGCTGCGAACCCATACTTGGTACGACGGAATAGGGCGAGCTCAAAGAGGGGGCCATGTCGACAGAGGCAGGCGACTGCAAGTGATGAACAGGCCGAGACGTTTTAGACCGCTTTAACGGCGGCGGTTGAGCAACCGCACCGTCATAAGAAAAGTCCTATTTTCTGTCAGACAGATCCATGGCAGAACAGCAAGAGATTGTGCGTCATACCTCAGTCAGGGTAGTTGTCGGAACGCCAGCCGTGAGTCCATGGAAAGTTTGACTACTATTCCGGCTGGCCATGATATGGCAGTGACAAGGAATGAAGACGGACAGATTAAAGTGCTGTTCTGCGCGTGGGTGGTGTATTGAGGATGAATGAGGCGAGAAATAACGAGGCAGTTCTGAATGAGTGGATGTTAAGGCGAGAGCGGAGTTGGGAATGAAAACGAGAGGATGGAACGAGGCGACAAAGCCGGCAGGACAGAGTCTAATGAAGAAAAAGGATCGATCGGACAAGTAGTCGTTGGATTTGGGCAGGGTTGTTTATGTGGATGCGGTGACACATTTGAGCTGCTCAGAAAAAAAGACGGGGCAGAGACCGACTAAATAATCGGAATCGACGAGGTTTACAGACACGCAAAAAAGCACAAGTAGAAGGAGAAGGTGAGTATCACACGCTTGTGTGTGTGCATATGTGGGGGGAAGATGTAGGGAGATCAGTGATCAGAAGAAGAAGCAGTAGAAGTGGAGAGGACAACAAGAAGGAAACACTTGGGAGGAAGAGGAGGAATAGCGGAGATGTCGTAAATATGTGTGCCTGCGTGGCATGCGAGTTGTGAGATGACAGACACGATGTGCAAACATGAGCGGGCGGACAGAATGGGACTTCGTTTGGCTGAGCCGCATGGTGCCTTTGTCCGGCCTGGCGTTTTGTGGATGGCCATTCTCACCTTTTCTGTTTTCCGCAGCGGAAAAAGAAATATATCCTCATACTCTAACTTGGGAAATGCAAAGGAAGGCCGCTAGTCAAACCGGTGTGTGGGTTCGCATACCGATTTGAGGGTTGCAGGGGTCACAATATTGCCAGTTGCAGGGCACACCAGGTCACGTAAAGGTGGGTGTGAGGATGTGAGGTGGTCCAGGTGCTGCTGAAGGCGTGTACGTTGCAGCATGCCCACCACTCGCATGCACTGTGCGGTGCATTTTCTGCCTCAAACTGTTTGCCCGACGACAGGGGGATGGAGGCCGAAGGAAGAAGAGGTATGTCGCCTTGGCTCGCATTTTATTCGACGATGTCAAGAAGGCGTCTCCACCAAGAGGGCGGTTTTATGGTGCAGTTTTGTCGCGTTCTTCTGGAGCAGATTGTTGTTGGTTAGTCATGTCTCTGAGGTCTTTTAGGTCTCTTCGTTCTTCGCACACTCCGTTCTCTGTTTTGTTGGAGGGATTCGTTCTAGACTGCTGATCTCTACTATACGACATGTCTCGTACATGGGCTGTTGGTGTTTATGCGGCGTAAAGCTGCCAGGCAGTATCGAGAAGAGAGTCAACAGGGGCAAGGGGTTGGCAGTTCCGTTCGCAAATCGTAGCGGTGCGAGCACAACACAGCTGGTGTCTAACGGTCAGTCGAAGGATCATGCACCGCGGTTTGGTTTGCGGAAGCACTCTCGCTTTCGGGCTCACGTATGTTGAATGGGGTCAGCATGCCGAACTTATTGGACGCAAGACGGGCCACAGCGTCGTATGTTAAAGGAGGAAAGCATACACACTGTGGCACTCCAGAGACCTCTCCAATACGCATCCAGGCACAAATTGCGGCGCCGAGACCCGTTCCAGGGTAGGCTGGCGGTGATTTCTTCTTTTGTGTTTCCATTTTCTTTTTCTTTTGAATTCAAAGTTTCGTCGGTTCGCTTCGCACTTTGTCAGGTTCTGAGACGGGAGGCAACGATCGGCAGCGAGCCGTCAAAGTATGGGGGAGTGAGCCGCGAGTGGGCGTTGTATTGTCCTGCAGAGTGCGGCATGGAACTGTCCAGGCCTGCCATCACAGACCTGAAAAGGAGACAATCAGCCAGGCAACAGAGCTGATGATGGCTCTGAATGGGATGGCCGAAATCCGAGACATGCACTAATGCTGTCGGCGTTGGTCCCTCCCAGCGGGTGTCGAGGTGTGATGAGATGAGGGTCGAAGAGTTGCGGACAACATAGTGTGTCGCCGAAAGTCATTTTGAGAGAAATACGTTTTGACGTTGGTCATTACGAGCGATGTTTTGGGGGAACAGTCCCCAACAAAACAAAACAAATCAACCAACAGACATTTCCTCTTCAAGAAAGAACAAGCCGCCAGGCTGAGTCTCGTCCATCGTTCTTGCTGTTGATGTAGAGAGGCTGAACATCAAGTCAGGAAGTCGCGACTGACAGACTCTCTGGAAGGACGTCTCGACTCTCAACGGCTGTTGAAGGAAATATGGGTGGACTAGGGCGGGCCGCTCTGCTAAAGGTTCCTAGCGTTGGAACAGTCCGTGAGGCTAGGCCAATTCTGTCTGGGGCTGGACAACACGAAGTCAGCCGACACAGTGGGTGCGTCTTTTGATTTTGCAGTTCGAGCTGTCCCAGGTTTGCCAGGCTCCCAGGGAAGGAACCAACGGGCGTTGCAGCTGTCCCGCATCAAATTAGAGCCAATCAAGATTTTGAGGCGGCGAGACAGGTGCAGAAGACAGGAAGGAGCCAGACAGGTCTGTGAGGCCTGTCAGGAACAGGAGCGGCAGCGTTGCGAGGGGAAAAGTGGGGGCTTGGAAATGGTTGGCCCAGACTGTGCCAGCGAAAATAGGGCGACACTTGGCGGCTTGTCCACTGACAGGAGGAACAGCGCAGACTGCTGTCCGCCCCATCCGGCTTTACTGGCTGGCGGTGATGTGTGTCTCTTTTCCGCGCTTTTCCCTTACTTTCTTTCTTTCTTTCTTTTCTCTCTCTCTCTCTCTCTATTTTTTTTGGTTTATTTTATTTTACTTTTAACCCCCCCCCCCCAACATAACACATGAGAACCTACCACGGTTGCATTCTGCGCCTCTAGGCCTGCATATCAGGGGGACCGACAAGACCGAGAGGGCCGTGTAATTAAGTATTCCAGGTCACTCTTTGCCTCTTCGCCTACTGTGTGCACCCACCACGCGAGTAGCACCCCCAACCATGCCCAACCGGCGCTGCCCGTCGCGGCTACTTACACTATTTGAGGCTAGATCCGCTGTCCAGGTTAGCGCTGTTGGTGCCCAAATACGCACTGAAGATCGCTGCCCAAACTGTGCATATATGCTCCTGTCTCATTTCATTTATTTTCGGTCATTTCCTCGTCGACCGCGCGCCCTGGACTCTTCGTATTGTCACCTAGACGCACTGACCAACAGGACCAGATAGACCCATCGGCGATCGTCGTCGGGATGCCCTGACCTGGTTCCCCGAGCCGACATGACGACAATGCCGAAAGTCTTCCTGCAACGGACGACAGTACAACGTTATGATGTGTGAGCAAGAAAATGTGCCTGGAAGAGGAATGCAGCCCCCTGATGGCCTGTCTGCAGTTGACGACAGACGTTGTGCAGATAGCAGGCTTTGCCGTCTGTATGTCGTATGGCTGCAGACTGCATAGTTTCACAGCTTGTCGACTGCAGAATCTCCCGTATCGTATCAGCCATCGCCGTCTCATATCGGAGAGCGGATATTGGCAGCACATCGTTGCATAGCCCCCCGTAGCCGCCACAAACAAAAGACGGTGTAAATCGTTCTGCGGGTGCCTGACATGCTGCTTGTCATGGACGCCTTGGCTGTTCGTAACGTGCATCTCCTTCTGCTTGGTGCCGATTTCTCTTTACTGAGCATTTCTGTTGCATCTGTCGCCACATATGCCAACGAAAGATATTGGCTTACAAGGGTTGCTCTGTTAAGCTGCACTCTTACAAGAGAATCGTGGTAGACAACACGGATGTGGCCTGTTTACTAACTGTAAAGCACGACAAACGGCGATGAGCGTGAAGACTTCAAACGATGTTGACGAGCCCCAGTCACTCACAAAGTCTGCACAGGTGGACCAGACATGTGCGTCACGACACTGTGCATAGTTTCTCGCCTTGCCTGCTGAAGTAGGCGAAGCTAAGGCTGGTCGACGTGGCTGCACAAATTACGTGCAGGAAGCGTGCTTATGACGGATGCCGGCTGTACGACTCAGCAGTTATGAAGGTATGCTGTCTATGTCGGTCGCAACACCCTAAAAAAGAGAACAACGATAAACACGAAAACCGTTGTGATTTTGACGTTCGCCGTTCAACCTCGCCTTAAGCCAATATGCAGCAAAGCGAGTTCGGCAGCCGACACAAATCGGCTGTTTAGCGTCGAAAGTGGACAACAAGCGGGGCGGATCGAGCTTCCGAGACGGACCTTTGAGCTGTGCATGATATTGTCCTTTGACGAATTCTTCCGTCGAAGAAAGAAAGAAAGAAAGAAAGAAAGAAAGAAAGAAAGAAAGACAGAAAAAATAAAAGCCGTACAACGTCCAACAACTCCCCGCACCCTCAATGTCCGTCGTTCACAACGTCAACACCAGGGACGAAGAAACGCCGCTCCTCATCTCTGTGCACTCCGAACCTGCGCCCGGCGGTCCCTCGCGTCTTCCACAGCCCAACAGCGCCAGCAGCAGCAGCACCTCCGCCACCTGGCCGTGGCCAGCATGTTCTTCTGGCGTGTTGGCGCCCTGTACGGCGCCACGGCTGTCGCGCTTGGCGCGTTTGGCGCGCACGGGCTCAAGAACCGCGTCAGCGACCCGGCCAAGCTGGCGACGTGGTCGACGGCGGCGCACTACCAGCTGGCGCACTCTGTGGCGATGCTGGCGGCGCGGGGCCACCCGGTGGCCTCGTCGCTTTTCGCGACGGGCATGACCCTGTTCAGCGGCAGCATCTACGCGCTGGTGCTCGACCCGGAGCGGTTCCAGGCTCTGGGGCCCGTGACGCCGGTGGGCGGGCTGTGCCTGATTCTGGGGTGGTTGTCGCTCGTCTTTTCGCGGGGCCGGATCCAGCTGTAAGACGGCCGAGGCCCCTGGACAGACAAGCACCGCGGCATCCGCCTTGCTACGCTCCTACGGACAATCTCATGTACATGTATCTCTTCTTTCCCCTTTGGTTTCGGCATTTTTTTCTGTATCTCTCCTCTGTCGGCATTTCCTATTAACGAAAAAAAAAAAAAAAAAAAAAAAAACAAATTGTATTTTATTACAATGCTCTACATGGTTACGCTGTGCATGTAATACGCTTGTCATGCTATATGCTTTTTGCTTTTTGAAAGAAGTGAAACAGCAGAAAACGTGGGAGAGGGAGACGAAACAGCCTCACGACGTTTCGCCCTTGGGTACGTCGTGCAGGCTTCTCTTCTCGTTGCCCGGCCGATCGTGGCCAGCTGCCTGATTGCTGTCTTCGCCGGACGGCGGCGTCTCGTCCAAATCGACCTCGTTGGCCTCGAGATCTGCATGTGCACCGCCGTCTCTTGCCGCGACCGGCACCGGGACCACTCCACCGTGGCCGTCGCTCCCCGTCGCGCCCTCTTGCGCCGCCTTCTTCTTGGCCTCGCGCACGTCCGTGGGCTCCAGGCCTTTGTCTTTGACAAAGATGCACATCAGCGAACAGAGGCCGATGAGGGGCACCTGCAGCAGGAAGACGGCATGGCTGGCGGCCATGTAGGCGTCGAGGACCGCCTCCCGCGCGGCGGTGCTCGCAAAGCTGGTGGGCAGGTAAAAGGCGTTGTTGGCCAGGTAGGCGTACTCGGCGGGCAGGTGCGCCCGCAGGGCCGCCTGCAGGACGGCCGCCGCCACGGCCAGACCGACGGCGCCGCCGGTGGCGCGAAAAAAGTTGCGCACCGAGATGATGACGGCGCGGCGGGCCTTGGTGGTGTGGGCCTGGAGGGCGACGAGCGTGGGCTGGAGGGTCATGCCGAGGCCGGCGCCCACCAGCATGAGCGGCACGACGATGGCGGCGACACTGGTGGTGCGTGTGTTGAGGAGCATGAGGCCGGCGCCGCTGCAGGCAACGTTAGTATGGTCAGGAAAGCACGTTGGCATTGGACGTTGGCATTGGACAGTGAAAGGGTGCGGGTTGGGAGGGGCTAGAGCCACGTACAGCGTCCAACAAGCAAAGCCGCACCAGATGACTTCGCCGTAGCGTTTGATGCGCGACAGGTACTGGCCCGACAGGATGGAGCACGACGACTGCACCAGGACCATGGCGGACACGAACGCGGCCGATTCGATAATGGTGTAGCCCCGTGCGTTTTGGAGAAACAGCGGCAGGTAGTACAGCGAGATCTGGTACACGGCGCCCAGCAGAAAGCTCTGGACCATGAGCACCGTGATGACATGGCTCTTGAAGATTTGCACTACTGACGTCAGCGACTGCCCTTGTCAGGGGCCTTGGGTAAGGGCCGTCGTCGGGGAACATACTTGGCATCATAGGCAGCTGAGCGATGCGCAGCTCCACGACAATAAAAAACACAAACAGCAGCGCCCCGATCACCAGCATGCTAATCACCATGGGCGAGTCCCACCGGAAGTACGAGCCGCCGCCGCTCACGGGGATCAGCACGAGGATCACGGCCGCCGACGCCGACAGCAGGCCCCAGTAGTCAATCTTGCGCGCGTTCTCGCGCAGGCCGCCCTGGGGCGGGTTGGACGGCAGCATGTACGCCGCCACGCACCCGACGACCACGCCCAGCGGCGCCAGCAGGTAAAAAAAGGCGCGCCACGTCGTCCGGGCGGTGAGGCCGGCCGCCAAGAATGGGCCGGCCAGGTTGCCCAGACCGACACACGCGCCAATGATGCCCTGGTAGAAGCCGCGCTGCTCGAGGGACACAACGTCCGACACGATGATCATGCTGAGGTTCGTCACGCCGCCGCCGCCGATGCCGGCCACGCCCCGAAACACATACAGCATGGGTCCGCTGCGCGAGAGGCCGCACAGCAAGTCGGCGAGCGCCAGGCAGCCGACGGCGGCCAGGTACACGCGTTTGCGGCCAAAAATGTCCGACAGGCGGCCGTAGAGCATCTGGAAGGTGGTGTTGGCGATCAGAGACGCGGTGCCGGCCCAAGAAATGGTGTTTTGGGCATCGAGGTCGCGGGCAATGGTCGGGAGGGTGACGCTGATGCCGTTCTGGTCGATGAACGTGATCAGCAGCGTCAGGGCGAGGGTTGCAAAGACAATGACGAGCTTCTTTTTCGGCAGCAGGTCGGTCTGGTCATACAATGCCTTTTCCGCGGCGGACTGCTGCCGCGTCATCTTGGCACCGCCGATGGCCATGGTGGGAGGAGGTCTGATTGTTCAGAACATACAGTAAACTATGCTAGTAAACGTGTGGATGTCGTGATGCAACGGTGTGCGTCCGGCCAGTTCCATATGTATGTATGCAGCCCGGTCCGGCTGGTGTCCATGTATCCCAATGAACAAGAGAGTGCTGCAATGGTGGTCGATATTCGGAGCCGTGGACCGTCAAGGCAACCTGGTCTGGTGAGCTGCGAAGTTAAGTGAAAGACAAAGTAAGATTCAAAGCATCGAAAAAGAGTTGAATAATAGTGAACTTCCGGACTGGGATACGGATCGAGTGAGTCGAGACGAATGAACACAAGTTAAAAAGAAAAAGTAAAGAGCGAAACGAACAAAGGAAGAAAAGAAAACAGTGGCGTGGTCTTCCCACGGCGAAACTCCGAACGGATAACTGCCGGCAGCTCTTCGTCCAGCCGACGATCAAGACGACGCAGGATGGAGAAGGAGCAGATCGAACGCGAGTCACAAAAACGAAAAGAAAAAAGAAAAAAAAAAATCTACGAGTTACTTTCCTGGTACTGCTGATCCCCGCCGGTCTAGCGCTTGTGCGCTGCCGCGTCGTTGCTTCCGCCACCCGTGCGCCTGGGAATGCGATGCCGTCATTGCCGGACTGGGTCCGGCCATTTCCTCTGAGGTGTGGTTGCAGGCCCCAGGGCTGCGGTTGGCCTGGCTCGTATGACCGATGACCGGTGTAAGCAGTCTCTGAAGACGCACAATACCCCGTCCTCCGCCACTGGGCAGCAAATGAGAGCGGCTGATGTCGAGTACATCGTAGAAATGATTTTGATTTATTTACTTTTTTTTCGATTTTTCTTTTCTAACTCCCAAGAGCGGCCGCAAGCCGACGAGGCACTGATTGCGTTGCAGCGAACAACAACACATGTCCGTCGAATCGGATCCAGCTATGCCGCACACTTTGTACGCGACCGTTCAGTAGATGTGAGTTCTTGACATGAAAATACTTGCGGGGGATCTTGTCATCGTGTTCTTCTAGAGAGAACAAGAGTCGGCCCAACACACACCGATGACACTGGCAGTTGCAACAATAGAAACAAGATGGCACACAACGAGTACTTTGGGCGAAGACGCTATCGGCTCCGAACCGGCCTGTCCATGATCCTGGATTGTCGCGGGCTTCTTAGTGGGTACTCAGTCTCCGTTTTTAGGAGTCGTCAGCGGGGATGTTTCGCCGTCGGCATTACTGGATTTGGTCGCCGAAAATGCGTGACAAGACACTGGCAGATCTTGACTGTCGATGTCGACATGCTGACAAGGCAAAACAGACGGCCAAATGGCATGAGATGAGAGAAAACCATGATAGCATCCCTCCCCGTAAACCGACTGCAGTCGCATCTCGAAAGCGATGTTGTTTACGAGCATTGACAGTCATTCAGGAATGAAATGGCCGCTTTTGTTGGCAAGTAGCTTCCGTCTGTCAACGTGAGGATGTGGGCGACATACGACATACGACACAAGACATACACAACAATGGGGATGGATTTATTAGTTGGCACTTCAAACCCGCCTGTACATGTAAGATACATCCAGACCGCAACTTTCTTGTGGCTTGGCTCGACGACGCAGAGGACAAACTGATGGGCACGTCTTTGAGAGTGAAGCCGAATCACTGCTATGCTGTAAAACGCTCATGTGCAACATTGACACCGTTGCCAGCTTCGTCGCCATACGGAGTAAGGCTGTCGGTGCAACTGAATCGACAGTGAGCGACAGGTGAACGAGGCGTGATCGTCTAGTGCGATTTCTTTCACGGAGGTAGTAATAGTCGATGTATATGGCCGTGATATTGTCCTACGTGACCTGAACATCAATCCAGTAATTAGGCAGCGAGCATGAGCACCAAGTACCGAATAGAGGCCTCTGTGGCGCTGAAACACGGCGGGCCGTTGCCCGTGGCCAGTGGCATCGCTAATCGACGTGCCCTAGCGCCCTCTTTCCCATATACGATTTACAGGTCTCGCATATGCTAACACTGCTCTTAGCTCCTCAGCTTTGGAGGCCCACATTTCCAGCCGCCTCTCTCCACGCGACCTGCGACCAGCGTGTCTGTCCAGTAAGCACGTGCGCCAGGGACCCAATGTCGCTCAGTGCCGTCCAGTTCGCGACAAGGCCTCTGCATCGCCCGTTTAGTTGTTTACGACGAACACGTTCTGCATGCAAACTCGCCTGGCCTGTGTCTTGTTTCCTGTTTGCTGCTCGCGGAAAGCGCCATGGCAAAGCGGCCTATAGCACGTATTACTGCAAAAGCATAGGTGCAAGTACGACATACTCTTCCGCACGGTTGCGCCTTCTGCAGGCGATCGAGTTTCTCCACATTGGTGCCTCCGTCTCCTCTTTTTCTCCTCTTCGCAATCCGTCTCCTTCTCCTTCTCCTCACCTCGTTGCGCCGCATGTGTCGTACGTATCGAATAAAGAAAGAACTGAAAGGGGAAGGAGGCGATTGCTTCATCTACTAGCTCCGTCAGTTCTTGTTGGTTGGCGAAGCAGGCAGGTGCCATCTGAGCTTTCTAGTCCGCCTCTTTCCTCTGCTGACTGCCGGGTGCATCTTGAACTATTCCAACCTATTCCAACTGAGCTGATGCCCTCTCGCATTGTGACTGTTATTCGATCTCGTCGTGACTCGTGTCCTGTGTCGTTTGCGCCTCGTCGTCGATCAGCTCTGCCGTTCTCCAAACCAAAAACAGCCAAACAGCCCTGCCTCCCTTGCCGTCCAGCTCGGGCCCCTGCGTCAGCTCGCCCACCATTCGCCCTTGCCGAACCTTCTTTTTCTGCCACTTTCCTGCCCTGTCCCCGTCATCGCCTCATCTACCGTGGCTCCATGTTTTGCGGCCGCTTTCATCTCGGATTAGATTGCTCGAGCCCAATACGTATGTTTCCTCTACGACGGCGTCACATCTTCGGTCACCCGATCCCAGCGACCGTGCGTCTCCTGAGCTGCGCCATTTAGCTCTCAAGCTCTCCGGTTTCTGTCCAAGATACGAAATACATGTTTCGTTTTCGAAATTGTGCGTCTGGTGACGCTTGTTCGCGCCTTCCTTTGCTGGCTTTGTTTTAGCTCCATTTTTTCCCTTGCCACCACTTCGACTAACCGCTATTAGCGGCAGGTGCATCTGTTGGTCAGTGCTCCGTCCAAAATTTTCGGACCTTGACTTTTCCCCATCTTTTCCTTTCCAACTGCTCTGCCCTGCGTCACCCCTGGAGCTCGTGTCAACAGCTGCGAGGCAGTACGACCTCCCCGGGTGGTTCTCCAAAAAAAAAAAGTCGGCAAGTAATTACAGTGTGGCCCTGATCTGATCTGGTCCAGCTCTTCCCGCTTTCTCCATTCTTGCCGTCCAGGCTTTTTCGCTAGCCCGACCGGTTACTCCTTCCCCTTCCTTTTCTTCTTGTTTCCTCGTTACTATTACCTTGACTGTCTGGTCGTCTTCTCCTTCCTCTTACATCGACACCTCCTCCCTCGCAACTTCCTCGCGACCTCCTCTCGACACTACTCCTTCCCCGGCGACCTGCGTCGCGCCTTCCTTGTTTCACCGCCGACACACAGGCGCGCGCCCGCTCTGCCCCTTTTCGACTCCGAATGTGCACTGTAATCGACTCGGCCTGCCCCTTGCTTACGACAAAACGCGGTTAAGAGTGGAGTGCGCGCTCATTCGACGAATGTGAGACGCATACCCAGGGCCGAACAAAGTTGCAAGCACCAAAAAAAAAGAGAACAAAAGAAAAAAGGTAAAGAAAACGACCCAAAACACCAAGCGTCAGCCTCCAAAACACAGCCCAAGGAGCTGAGCTTTGCGGCAACCGATCACCCGATCATCGCCCTAGTTGTTTTTCGAGGCTACAAACTAAACCATAGCGAGGAACAAATCCACGTTCCAGCTGCCCCGTTCGTCGAGGCGGCGCCATGGACTCCCGACAGCCACCGCCTCCAGCGCCACCACCGCCACCGTTGTCGACAGCGTCTTCATCCTCGCATTCCCAGCATCCCTTTCCGCCGCGAAACAACCCATCACCACACTACGGCCGCGCAGCATACCCACCGCCTGACGCGCGCTCTCCATCGGCGCCGTCGTCTGCCGCGTACGGCGATCCCAAGGGCCAGCACCAGCCGCATCCTCATCAACCACCCCATCCACCCCATCCACAACATTCACAGCACTCACAACATCATCAACCGCAACCCAGCGCCCATCGACGAGGGCCCTCTGACTCCTCCTTTTACGCGCAGTCGCGCTCCGCGTACCCATCGCACCCGGCCGGGCCCGACGTGGCCAGTCCCAGCGCCAACAACCCGCCTACCCATTCCGTCGCCAACCACGCCCGCAACCCGAGTGCCCCATCGCTAAGTCGCGCGATGCCGCCACACTCTGCCTCGCCGCCCCTCCGCTGCAGGGCAGCGGCAGCAACAACGGTAGCCCTGGTGGTCCTGGTGGTCCTGGTGGTCCACCGCCGCCGCCGGGCCATCACTCGCCATATACACTGCCTCCACCACGCGTCGGGTCGTCCTCCTCGGCGTTTCCGTCTGTGCGCGAACTGCCATCACTCTCGTCCCTGCCGCGCACCGGCAGCTCGGGCAGCTCAATGTCGATATCCTCCATGCTGGGCGGCCCGTCCATGGGCCACGCGCGTGAGCAGTCAGGGCCACCGCCGTATGGCCCGCCACCGCCGCAACAGCCCTCGTCCGCAGGGCCCCCGGGAAGCGGACCTGGTTCTGCCTACGCGTCGAGCATTCACGCCTCGCCACGCATGCGCTCGGCAGCCAACGACTACAGCCCCTACCGCCGACCGCAAACGCCTCCGGACCACCAGCGGCCCTTCGACGCGCGTGATCCGCGGGACGGACGCGATCCTCGAGACACGAAAGGCCCCATCGCCGCCTCACCCCAGCAAGCCGGCATGTACGTCACAACACCCGAAATGCCGCGCTACGGGACCCCCCAGTCCTATGCGCAGCCCCAGCGTGGCCCACCGCCACCCAGCGATCAGCAGTCGCGGATGGCTGCCAGCATACCGCGCCCCAACAGCCAGCCCAAGTCCTATCCGCGCGGCCCGCCGCCTCCTGGCGAGCAGCAACAGCAGCCGCAGCAGCAGCTCCAACAGCACGGGGGTCCGCCTCTGCCGCACGCCGACGCCATGTACGGCCGCCGCGACGAGCACCGCGGTCCACCTGTGCCGGACTACAGCCCTGACCAGCGCAGCCGCATGTACAAGTACGAAGACCAGCACCCGCCACACCCGCCGCAACACACACTACCTTACTTGTCCGAGAGAGAACGCGAACGGGAACGCGAACGGGAACGCGAACGCGAGCGGGAGCGCGAGAGAGAGCGGGAGTGGGAGCAGCGTGAACGCCAGGCCCGGGAGATGGAGTTTCGCGACCGTGAGCGGCGAGACCGGGCCAATACCGGTGGATCGGATCCTGGTGGTTTCCGCCCACCTCCCGGTGCGCTCGGCCCCGACTACAACGCGCAGAGGCACCCGCAGCAAGGCGGCCCTGGCCTTCCTCTGTTTGGCCGTCCGCAAGATGCTCGCGAACCCTCACAAGATCCACGTGACCTGCGCGACCTGCGCGACCTGCGCGACCCCCGCGATGCTCGCGATCCACGTGAACCCCGTGGCGACCCCCGTGGTGACCCGCGCGATCCGCGCAGCGGCCAAGCCTCCTGGCGCCCACCGTATGATCAGCAGGGCCGGCCGTACGAACATGGCCGATCAGGCGAGTACCCAGCCTCGGCCGGGCCCGGTCACAACCAGCCACCACCACCGCCGCCTCCACCATCGCAGTACCCTCCTCACGCGCCGCCGGCACCCGGCCAAGACCGCTACCCTCCGACATCCCTTCCTCCCTCGCATCATCCCTCGGGTGGTCCGTCGCCATACGAGTCGCCTGATCGAAACCGCATAGGCCTCGGCCACCCGCCGGGTCCGCAAGGAGGACCCCAGGCGCCGCCTCCGCCGCAGCACCAGCACCAGCACCAGCACCAGCAGGGACCTGTGCAACCGCAACCGCAGCTGCAGCAACAGCAACAACAGGGTCCTCCGCGCTTCTCCGTGCCACCACGACCCCGCCCAATGGACGACGCACCGCCACCGCCTTCGGTTGCGTATAGTGCTCGTGGTGCTGGTGGGAATGGCGGCCCACCTCCTCCTCCGCCTCCCCCTGGATACGACACGGCCCCGCCTCGCCAACGGTCTGCAGAAGAGGCCGCACACCACCCACCGCGGAACCTACTGGCCATCCAGGAGATGAACCGCCGCGGTCGCGTGTCCCCACTGCCTCGGGCGGTCCAAGGCGCCCAATCACAAATTCACGGCCCTGCCGGCGAACCCTCCATTAAGAGCGAGTTTGGCCGCATGTACGTTGGCATTGGAAACGGCGTCGGCATGGGCCTCAGCAGCCCCATCACGTCCGGCGCCGCCTTGCCCTTCTCCAACGGAAACGGAGGTCCCACCAGTGCGGACGGCGCAGCCCATGACGCTTCGGCTGATGCGCCGACCAAGCCGGCCAAGGGCAAGCGCCGCAAGGTCGCAAAGGATGACCCAGCCAAGCTTGCCGGTATCGAGGACGATGGCAGCGGTCGCGGCACGCCCGCTGGCAAAACCAAACGCACAAAAACGGCCCACCACCATCACCAGTACGTGCCAAGCCCTCTTCTCTTAGCCGTGCCTTCTCCCACCTTGGGTTATGTTTACTAACCTTGCCTTTCTCTTTCTAGTCACCATACCCCCCACCACCACCACCACCATCACCCTGACCAGACCATTTCTCCGTCGACCGCTTTGTCCGTCCTAAAGAATGGCAAGGGTGCGACGCCTGTCCCTCTTCCTGCCAGCGTGGCCGGCCCCTCTCGCGACTACAACGCAGCCCAGATTCCTCAAGCCGTGGCCCGACCTGCCTTCCAGCAACCCCATCAGACATCGCCGCCGCAATATCCGCAACACGCCCCGCACTTGTCCCCAACCAATCCACCCAATGGTGCATTTGCGCCCATCCAGGCGGCACCTGCCGTTGTCAAGCCGAAGCAGATCGTTCTCTCGCAGGCGGTCGTCGATAGTGTGGCCGACCAGCCGCGCAACTACCTCGGCGACGTCCTGTACGAGCCCAAGCTCAAGGCCGCACGCAAGTGCGATCCTCTCACCGGCCGACCGCCGCGCTACCCGTACTCGACCACGCCGCGCCCGCTGCCCCTCGATATGATCAAGGACAAGGCCAACAGCATCTTGACGGTCAAGGTCAACAAGCTCTTCTTGGCGTCCGCCGCCCGTGAAGAAATCACCCACCGTCGCGCCCTCTGGGGCACCGACATCTACACCGACGACTCGGATGTCGTGGCCGCCTGTATCCACGGCGGCTGGATCCGAGGCGAGTGGCCAGACGATGTCGACGTCGACATGCTGGGCCTCGCCGAGCAGGCCGACGCACTGGCTGGCGGCTCCGGCGGCTCCGGCGGCTCCGGCGGCAGCGCAGCGAAAGAGACGACGAGCCGCAAACAGCGCGCCGCCGCCGCCGCCGCCCTGGAGCAGGCGCGCAACCAGCCCCTGCCCGATCTACTAACCGCGCCGCCCAAGACCGGGCCCATGGACATCCCACCCGGCCGCGACCTGCACGTGACTCTCCTCGTGCTGCCCGCCCTCCTCAAATACGGCGCCACCACCCGCTTCGGCATCCGCAGCCGCGAGTGGGGCGGCCCGCCGCACGAGCCGCAGCACCAGCCGCACGACGGCATGAGCTTCAAGGTGCTCAAGATCCGCTGGGTGGTCAACGGTGCGGGCGCGCAGAACCGCCTGCGCGGGAAAGCACGGCGCGAGCGCATGCGGCAGGCGATGCGCGAGGTGGATCTGTCGGCGTCGCAGAGCGAGGGCATCAAGCTGGGCTTTGGATTCGGCGGCGGCGCGCCTGCGGGCGACGATACCCATGTCGGAGCTGGTGCCGGTGCCGGTACCGGTGCCGCTGACGCCCAATGGTGGCGTCCTCCCCCGCGCAAGGCAGAGGCCGGCGACGGTGACAAGGAGAACCGTCCTGGTTCGACCGAGCGCGGCGAGACCGCAGCCGCGGTTGCTGAGACGAATGGCGACAAGGACCGTGTCGCGGCCGAGACGGATGCCGTGTCGACTGCGGACGTGGCTGTACCCAAGGGCGACGATGCCAAGCCGTCGGATGCGACGTCGGCAGACCAGGCAACCCTTGCCAAAACGGCTACGGACAACGACGGCACAGCGGCGTCGGGCACAGACGCAGCAGCCGGCGATTCTGCGGCCGCGGCCGAGGACCCCGACACGACAATGACGGATGCTGGGATGGACGACTAGGAGAAGTTCCTCTACCTCAAGACGTTGGAATTCACGGGGACGATCCTCTTTTGAGCGGCGTGTTTATTCGATTTTGTTCTTTGTTCGTTGCATGTTTGTCAAGGCGGTTTTCTCGTGGGCACGAGATGGTTGTGCGGTGTGCGATGTTTGTATGGCGTGTAGTTTGTCTTAATAGTTTCTTGTATTGTCGTTTTCTCCTCCGTGCGTCACTCCTATTCAGCTCCGTTGTTTAATTCCAAAAGCGAGAAATTTCCTGTTGCCTGAATTGTCTTCTATTACGTATAACCACACCCTCTCCACACACGTATCGTCTTCGTCTACAATGTCACAATGTCTCAAGTCACAGCTCCGTATTTTAATATCCGTCGGATCGTATGCCGTTAAAAGTGAAATGTCCATTCTATGCAAGTCCTATCGTACAGCCATCATAAGCTCATATATCCATGCCATATTCCCCCACCGCTGCCCCTAAAAGTCGGTCACCCGCCCGTTGAAGCTCCAGTCGCCCGAACTGCCCCACCGCAACGGCTCGTTCTTCGGGCCGCCCACCTCGCCCGTCTTGGGGTTCCGGTCGCCGTCAAACTCGGGCGCCGCGCCGCGCCACACGCCCTCGATCGGGTTGCCGTTGAGCGCCGACGAAGGTGTTTCGGTGGCAGGTTTCGCCGACGCCGCTGAGGCCTCCGCCTGTGTCTCGCCCGCTTCCGCAGCAGCCGCCGCCTCTTCCGCCGCCTTAGCGTTAGCCGCGGCGACCGCGTCCGCCAGCGACGCAGCCGCCGCCGACTCCTGCGCCTGGCGCACCAGCTTCTCAAACTCGGCCTGCTGCTCGGGCGGCAGACGCGGCGGCGCCGGCTGGTCGTCCCATGCAGACGAAAAGGCGCGGAGGGCTATTGTTGCCGGCGCGCGGTGAACCGAAACACTGGGGATACGGAAATGTGCGGTAGTGCGGCGCATGGCCGCAAAGCGCGAAACGGGCAGCATGGCAATGTCGTTGCTGTGGTGCTAAGGACAAAGGCTAGCGGGAGCGTAATTGGAAATGGCGTTGCGACGAGCAAGTGGTTTATACAAAGAACCCTATGCGTTGCCGTCGTTATCGACGTGATTGTCGTTGTTATAATAGTATCGTAAAGCAGTGCCACAAGTCGGACCGTTGTCGGATGTGCGAAATGCTGAACCTCGGCGTCGGCGATTGGCAGTTGAATGGCGAAGAAAAAAGGGCCGGATGGCTTACATAATGTTGAATGGATTGCTGGTTTGCTGGTTTCCTGCGGGTCCTCGTCCTGTATTCGTCAGGTTTTGGTGTAGCCAACGGCTAACTCTATAGTGGGATGCTACTCTGCGAAGTGCTCCTTTGCTCCTTTTGTGGGCCTGGCCAGTTCACGGCACGATATCGCGCCACCTGTTGCCAGCGACCTCCAGGACGCTCTTTCCAGATAGGTCGACGATGCTTTGGAAAATATGAAGGCACTTGCCCAGTCCAGCCTATCATGGAACGCAAGGAAGGTGCAACCCACAGAAGTACGTCGTAACGAATCTCTATCCTGTACAACACATATCCCTGGCAATAAATGGCGGCCGTCGATCATTGGCTGCTTGACATGTTTGCGGCTCAAAGATCATGGTAGCCTAGTGAAAGAGTAAATCATTCTCCCAAATATGGGCAGCAACTGGCCACAAAATATGATGCAAACATCACTGCAGTCCCTGGAGAAGGAAAGTGCGAGCCGGCACTTGAGGTTGCGTACCCGCTCTTGCCGCGGGAACTCTGACAAACAGAACCCAGCCGGTCGCAGTTGCCTTTGGTGGTCAACTGACGATGCAGAAGCAAAAGGCACGAAGGAGCGACCCATTCTCATCCGCATGCACAGTACAGAAGGCCGTACTTTTCACCACGACAAACTCCAATGTCCTTCCGCTTCTTTATCGCCAACGGTTAAACGCGTTCGCCAAAGAGTCCCCTCTCTATCTTTGAACACTTGTGTTTCCCTCCAAACAATGTCGCCTTTCAGCTACACACGACGTGTGGATCGCATGCTGCCCAGGGCAGTCTGCTATCGACCCGTTGAGTCGCATTTTGCCAGACGAGGTCAGAGTTCTGGCCTCCCACGCCCTCGCTTTGCGGTATGTTCAACCTTTCCATGCTTTGACAGAATGGTTGATCATTTCACGGGTTTCTGCTGCTTGCATCTCGACGAAACCCAGAGGAGGATGAGGTTTGACCACTAATGTGAGCAGAAATCTCAGCCTTCTCTCGGATCACACCCCACCCACAGTTGACCACGTCGGCGCGCATTTGCTTTCTGCAGGCTGCTGATCTGCAGACGAAAGCAAGGCAGCTAAGACTGGGAGTGAGGCCACGACAGCCAGCCATAAAAGACCAAAGCATCCTTTTTGGCGGTCCGAAATGGCGCCTCTCATGTAATTACGCCGACAGTCGTACAAGGGTCGCGCTGCCGTGGTGTCTTTTTGCCAGACGGGAGACGTATCGCTGGACATTCACAGTGAATCCGAACAAGTTCCTCCTCTGAGGCACATACTTCCATGCCATTTTGGCGACGATTATTGGGTGACAATATACCCAGTGGAAGGGTGGAATGAAGAGCTCAAGTCACATGTCCCAGGTTGTGCCTATGAGCATCTGCTGCTCGTCATTCTGATTGATGCCACCAATAACAGCCGATGCCAACACCACCACCACCACGACCGAGCAAGAAGCAATGAGCCGCACGTTTCGTTGCATCCTACTGTCCATTTCATTCCGTGCCTTTATTCACTGCCCCCTCTTTCCATCCGCTACTCCCCCCCTTTGGCCTGCTCTCTCAGTTGTGAAACCAAAAATCCCTCTTACGGTCGCCGTCATCGCACTTTCTTTCCCTTCCTCCTCTAATCGCACTTCTTTCAGATGTGCTTATGTGTTGCCTTTCCATTGCTATTGATAGTTTTATGATATCGCGTGTGCATTTACAGGCCAAGAACGTTGTCTCATATCCTCAAACCGCTGGTTGCTTTCCCGCCCAGTCATCTGTTCCGTCTACTTTAGCATCCTTTGTGATTTGGAGTGGCAGCATCCAGCTCACCTTATCTTGCGGGTTCTTTTTTTCCATTCTTTGCACACAGCTCGCTCTGTTGCAACTGCCTGTGAAACTGTCCCGAATCCAGACCTGCTGGTTCAGAACAAGGGTGGTCGGCGTGCACCAACCTCGCAGCGTTTTTGGTTACGCCTCTCGTTCCAAGAGAGTTAACTTTACACTCCGGTGCTTATTTAGTCGAAAGTGTCTAGCCAAAGATATTCGGATTACAGTCTGGTTGCTTCATCAACCTTGGATTTCATCCCAGAGAGTCCCTCGTCCGAGTGGACATCCTACTAACAAGCTGCAATGCACGAAGTTGCCTAAGACAACAGAGCAGCACCTCTTGACACCTCGTTGGTCTTACCGTTTTGTTTCGGTTGGTCGACAAGATCCTGTCACATCCTACAGCTCTTGATCGATATGGATTTTCTTCCGCCCGTGGGTACCGGGCCATCGTTCTTTCTCGTGCCGGACAACCATAACGCACAAAAGGTCATCAACGATCCAAACAACGCTGCGTACGTGGACGAGAAAGATGGGGAACCTGCGCTGCACCTGGATTTTACCGGCTTGGTCAACGACAAGATTACCCTCGGTCGGTCAAATTGCACAATCACGCTTCCAGACCACTATGGCGCAGGCATTCAACGACGCCACTGCTACTTCCGGTGCAACTCGTCGACCGGTGCCGTCATCCTCAACGACGAGTCCTCAACCCGAACTACACTTGCCTACGATCAGGATGCGGACTTCAGTGTTCCCATGTCGCAGGCCATGAACTCAGTCGTCGTTACGAGACGGTTCAACCGGAACATTGCCATCGGGAATCGAAAATACTACAAGTTCAAATTGGTTTGGGACGGTGACGAACCCGTGAGGAATTTTTTAACACAGCACCCGAACCAGTTCGGCCCCGAGTCGTTCGATACAACCAAAGCACGCTACATCCAGGGCCAGGTTCTGGGGATGGGCGGCTTCGGACTCGTCCGCAAGGCAGTAAACATCCACAGTGGACACGCCATGGCTGTGAAACGATTCTACAATCTCGAAGGGAAGGGGCATATCATGGCAATTCGCGAAATCAACAACATGCTCAAGCTGTCCTCCAACAATGCAAAGAAACACGTAAGTTGCCGGTTTTCTTCAATGTCCTCCCATCACAAAAACTGTGTCAGCATAGTTTGCGGTCTTCGCTCAGGCGGACAGAGCTAACGTAACCCGGCTCACCAGGACCATATCCTTCCCATTCTCGACGTCGTGTACGACAAAGAACAGTATCGGTGGATTGAGATTTTCATGCCTCTACGAGACGGGTCCGTCTATACTCTTATTGAAGAAGCAGACCGTGCGCTGTCCGACGCCCAAATTGCAGAGCAGGTTCTCTATCAGATGGCAAAGGCGCTCAAGTTCATGGCTAAATACAAGATGGTCCACCGCGATATCAAGCACGCGAATATTTTATACGAGACTCGCATGCAGCATGATGGCGTCACACCATACTATCACTTCCAACTTGCTGATTTCAATCTGTCCAACGAGTCGGCCCAGGCGCGGACATTTGCTGGTACCCCGGTGTTCATGGCCCCGGAGGTTTACGATCGTCAATTGCAATCGTGTACAGCAGACATTTGGTCACTCTTTGTCACGATTGTATGGATCTACAACTTTGACGGGTTCCGGACATATTCGGCAGACAACGGCTTCGAGCTGCGTGATAAGATCACGGGGATTGCCCAGCATGAGCTGTTTCAACATATCCGTGACATGGCAATCCAAGACCCGAGTCGCCGGGTGTCCGCAAGAGAGCTTGTGGCTCGCCTAGAAGGTACTTCGACGTCTGGCAGGGCCGACAGGACGATGGGCACCGGGCTGCATGACGATGGCGACGGCGCTTATGGCTACGTTCCGTACATCACAGACGATGTTGCCCAGAGCTTTTCCAACACCTTTGGCTCGTCCAGCCGGCAATCGATGATGAGCAGCAGTGCCATGAACGGCTTTTCGGCTATGGCCGAGTTTTCTCTCGCTGGTGGCACCATGATGCCAAATGTAAGTTTATGAGACCAACAAACCTCGGTGAGTAACTTGCTAACGGCGTTTGTTTTCTCCTTCATCAGCCTTACCAAAACGGCCTCATCGATGAGCATTACGAGTACACCGACCAGTTCCCACGCAATGAAGAAGTCGAACTTGACGCAACGGCGGGTTTCGCCGAGTCGAAAGTAGAAGACGGCGAAGACGAACCCGGATCGGGCGACGAAGACCGGCACAACAAGGGCACGGAGGCGGAGAGTGCTACACCGACATATGCCTTTACGACAGACTGAGTCGAGTGACTTGCTGCGATCTTATTTATTTTCCAACTCTTGTCCTGTTTTCCTCACCACGTTTTCATATGCACAGTTTTTTAACGTACGTTTCCATTAGCTTTCTTTTCAAGCATCATTTCCCCTCTCAGTCCTGACAGAATTGTCATCCTCGTGCTGTTAATGCAACTTTGTTAAAGCTGTCTATTGCTCATATTTCCTTGCCATATTGTCTTTTCATTTAACGACCTGTCACGATAAATGCTGTGCAAGTGTTGCTTAACACTTGCCAATACGTTTTTTTCTTTCAAGTTAAATTTATTTCATAATTTTCCAACCTATTTTGCGGTGCTGTCTTGTTTTATTGTTGCTCCAGTTTTCTTTTATTTCTGTCTGTTTTACAAGTATGGTATTACCTTAAACTCTGCATTTCATATTTTACAGTAGTGTTTCTTATGCTTTTATGTATTTAACTTCTCGCCTGGGAGTAAGATGACTTTATAGCAATCAATTTTTTTTTTTTGCTCATGAAATAAAATCACCCAAATGGAATTGTCTGAACTGTGTCGCACCCGCCACTTTGTCAACGTAGAGATCTTTAAGGAAAAAAAAAGTAAATAGAAAAGAAAGAAAAGAAAAGAAAAAATACCACGTTGTTGATTTGTGGCGGCGGCTGTGCAGGTGCAGACGTCGATGTAACTCGAGTCACGACGAGACCTTTTTTTGATAGGTTATGTTTAGTCTAGCAGAGTGCTGTCGACGGAGATTTGTTTGCAATATCTTGGGATCAAGCTATTTTGGGAATCAGCTTGCCTTGGAGGCGGTACGAACGGACGAACGGAAACGTGCAAAAAAAAAAAGACAAAAAACTGTCTTGGCAAACAATCCGACACGTAGAGTTGCAGTGGTGACCCCAACGACACATCATGCCGAAATGGAACCTCGAAATCAAGGAAGCCGTTCAGCTGCTGTGGCGTTGATCACGATGCAGTCACTGACAGCTGTCAGACAGCCTCAGCAGCCACACAAGACCGCGTCGGACCCGTTTTCAAAAATCGTCTCGGACAACATGGCCGACTTTTGTCCAGTCCCAGGTTCTGTTTTGCACAGCCACGTAAATTCGGCGTGTCAGTGGAGGACGTTCTTCGAGCCCCAAGGGGGATGCCACGTCGAAAAAAAAGGACACACTGTACGGCGCTTCGTCGTACAAAGTAATTTCAATGCAACAGGCGTGTTGCAACCCTACGTCGGCATGCTTTTCGGACGGACAAGGGGGGTGTCGATGGCGCACGGGCGCAGTGGCACAAGTACGACGTACGAGCGCATCGTCGTCCAGGTTTGTATGCGCAGGTTTTGCCGAGTCTCGATGACCTGCATCGCAACAGGCCAGGCCACGCAAACCTCCGCGATTTGTCTGGGCACCATGGGCACGAAGTGCACGCCTTATTCTGGTAGGACTGTAGCTGGACGCTTTTATATTTTGTATTACTGTATATATATACATATAAAAATTGTTTTAGTTTTGCGTTCCTCTTTTGCTCTTTATTCGCGCAGTACGGCTTCATCCTCTGAGCTGTGGGGATTCTTTGTTCACGCTGTGGTCGGGCGTCGTGCACAGCCGCAGTGGACATGTTCTGCGCTTGCCATCTGGGAAAGGAGCAAAAGACAGAGAGAAGACATGCAGGGCCTTTCCACATACACATTTGTCTATTTGACATTGTCTATACCACAGTCCTCTGGCGGAGTGTTGCGTTCAATTCCGTGGACTCCAAGGACTAACTAAGTATGTCTCGCCATGATGGACGTTTATTTCCTTTGTCAATATCCTTTCGAGACAGCCACGTGCTGCTGGGCCCTTCCTCGCTTTCTACTGTATTTCTGCTTTTACCTGCGTGCATATGTAGCCTGTATGGAATATGCAGTATGCAGTATGCAGTATGCACACGTACGGCGGAGTACGCCGCAAAGCATGCTTGTGTTCTCACATCTGCATTGGTATACGGGAAGCAGCTCTGCTCCTCCTCAGCACTGTCGACAAACAGGTCTGCCGTTGCAGCACAAAGGCCATCGCTGCTTGCTGGCCTTGTTTATTTTTGTCGGAAGGAATCAAGCCAAGCCAGGCTTGGCGGGACAAGAGCTAACAAGTATCAAAAAGTATCAAAAAGTATCAAAAAAATATCTTACGATGCAGTGCACATAGATGGAGCCATGCAGCGCACAACGGCTGCGCCATGGCGCATCCGTCCGGCTCTTCTTTTCTTGGCTCCTTGGGCTGCGCGTGCGTTGCGAGTGCACATGTCCTGTTGTCCACGTACGCAGGTCGGAGCAC